>NW_020664420.1:67060104-67107804 GCF_002925995.2 Terrapene triunguis | reverse complement strand
TTGACAGGGCCAATTCAATCAGGGTGGATGTAGTCCACTCCCAATAACAGCTTTTCCTCTCCTGGAATTGACACCTCCTCATCTATTATTGGGAGTGGACTACATCCACCCTGATTGAATTGGCCCTGTCAACACTGGTTCTCCACTTGCGAAGTAACTCCCTGCTCTCCATGTGTCAGTATATAATCCCTGCATCTGTAACTTTCACTCTATGCATCCGAAGAAGTGAGGTTTTTACCCACGAAACCTTATGCCCAAATAAATCTGTTAGTCTTTAAGGTGCCACCAGACTCCTTGTTGTTTTTGTAGATACAAACTAACACAGCTACCCCCTGATACTTAAAAGTAACTGAAAGCAAACTTAGAAATTCTACAGATGAGAGTAACATGAGTGCTAAAGGAAGACACACTGCAATAGTAGAATAAGTAGAGTACTTTAAAAGTTGTTGACTATGGCACAACTACCCAGTTCTCTGCTTCTAACACAACTGCCTCCAAGCTTTCTTTTACAACACCCCCTTATGCATGGAAAGCCCTTCTTGTACTGGTCTGCAAAGCCATTTAACCTCACTTTAATCCCTCCTGAAGAACTACTTCTGTAATGTGGGCAGGAAGCTACCTGACTAAGTCACTTGCTTTATGTATCTTATGAGAAAAATTGCTCATCTATGCTGATGGAAGGCATTGAATGTAAATACACAGGGGCATGACGACACTGGAAATTAAGTTGGAGATTTCCCTAAGGAATACATGAGGGTTAAATGCTGGAGGGAGGATGGTCAGAGAAGAATTCAATGTAACTAACAAGACATGATTCGGTCATCACCCTGATCTTTTTGTGCCTGACCCAATGCTTATTAAAGTACATGGAAAAACTCCAGTAGACAAATGTACATGATTGTAAAGGGTTCGTGCCGGGGCTCGACCCTCCTGGGCAGGAGGGGAGCCACACCGACTCCCTACTGACGGAACAAACAACCAGTTAGCTCAGGACTCAGGCCCTCTGGTGCAGGGGCTGGGCAAGCAAGCAGTTAAAGAGCCCAGGCCCTCTGGTGCAGGGGCTGGGCAAGCAAGCAGTTCGGGAGCCCAGGCCCTCTGGTGCAGGGGCTGGGCAAGCAAGCAGTTCGGGAGCCCAGGCCCTCTAAGGCGGGGGCTGAGCAAACAATCAGGTAGGGAAGGCCCAGGCCCTGGATCAGGGCGGGGCCCACACAGTCACAGCTCAGGCCCTTGGATGCAGGGCTGGGCGGATTCACAGTTAGGGAGCCCAAGCCCCCTTGTGCAGGGGCTGAGCAACACTCACTTGGGGTAAGCCCTGGCTCCGACACCAGAGCGTTGGGTGAGGGGGAAGCCTGCCACCCATGAGCGGGGGTGGCAGGGGGGAATGCAGGCCCACCCACTCCACTGCATTCCAGCCCGGGGCCCTAGCAGTGGTTACTGCCGCTGCCGGTCAGTGGGGTATCCTGACCGAAACACACTGACATTGGCTCACATGCGTCTGCAGCCTGACCGGGGTCGGCTACCCCCGGACTACTTCCAGGATCCCCCTCAGGGCCTACCTCGTCCGTGGCACCAGGCCCGGTCCAGTCCGCCAGCATGGGCTCCTCTCGGCCAGGGCTTGGTGGCAGGTCCGGCAGCTCCGTGGGGAAATCCGGCCAATTGCACTCGGGCGGCTCCTCCGGGTAACAGCAGGGGCGGAGGGGTTCTGGTGCGACCTCACCTTCGGGTTGGGTGTGGGGGAGTTCCAAGGGCTCCTCCCAACGACGGGAGCGGACTGACTCCGGCGGCTCCTCCTCGTAGTGGGCTCGGGGCAACTCCGGCCAGCTGGGGCAACGGCCTCGGTCCTCAGAGGTATCCCGGCCGGGAGCTCCCTGCCGCACGTCTGCTCCCTGCGGCGGCCGGGGTCTGACTGAGCACCGGCGGCCGGCCTTTATACTTCCTGTCCCGCCCCTTGACTTCCGGGGGGCGGGAACAGGCGGCGGTGGCTCCGCCCACTCGGGTGCCTGCAAGGGTGCTCCCTCTTCTGGACAGGAGAGGAGCCACACCAACTCACTACAATGATACTGAGCCTTTTTTCTACATTTCTCTCCCCGCCCCCCTGTTCCATTGTCTTCCTAAATGTTATACTCTTTGGGGCAGATTCTGCCTACCTCTGCATGTAGAGGTCTTTGCACAGTTTAGGCACTACCAAGATATAAAATAATAAATATTAATGAAGTATTTGTTTTAAGGTAACTGAAAAAGTCATTGTTGATGCTCATGTTTCATGTTCATGAGAAGAATGCCATAAATCTGCCTTTGCCAGCAACGACTCTTTCATATGTGTGTATTAAACTAACTTTATTAAACAATTCATCAATACTCCTATATTTTCCATGTCTGAATTATATTCAAGAAGTCTGGCATGTCTCTGGAGAGGAAGAAGCATATTTTTCTTAATCACAAATCAAAGTGCTTTGAATGCATATGTATCTTAAACTGTAACAGCCCACTGGCCCTAGAAGATGGAAATATATTTTCCGAATTTTAGACTAGAACTAAATTAGGAATGCCAGTGAAACACTAGAATTTAATGAGGATTTATTGAGGAATTTAATCTTGAATTAAAGATGAAATTGTCTAGAATTTAGTGAGAAACGTAGACAAGAGGCTGAAGAGAAATCTAATCATCTCAGATTCAAGAATTTATGTGTACAATTTTAATTTTTGAAAAATGTGTTTTGGAATATTTTAGTGAGACAATGATTTATGAGTTAACTGCAAACTGTTATTGTACAGAGACAAGGTTGGTGAAGTAATATCTTTTATTGGGCCAATTTCTGTAGGTGAGAGAGACAAGCTTTTGAACCACACACAGCTCTTCTTCAGGTCTGGGAAAGGCACCTCGCCCACCTTGTCTCTCTAATATCTTGGAACTGTCAGAGCTACAACTATACTGCATTGTCTCTACAGGCACATTCCACTATGTCTTGCACAACAGCAGTATGTTTAGCAGCAATTATTCAGTCGCATGCTATAATCAGCTACAATTTGATCACTGCAATGGAAATTAATTCTTTAGGAAAGAACATGGGCTTGTTTCAAAAGGGATCTTTTGTGAAATTGTTTTATGTAATGTTAACTTGGTGTTATACTGAGACATATAATAGAATTGATTGTATACAATTCTTACCATAAAAAAAAGTATAGCAATGCACTTTGCAAAGCTATGAGGTCGACACAGAACATGCAGGAATGAGCAGACGCATCATTTGGTTTGTAAGAGTAATTACTATGTCAATGCAGCTCCAGTGATGCAGACATCCATAAGTAGTTTCTGTAACTTATATGATAAGTTAACTATTCAGAACACTAACTACCTAGGAAAATCTTTTTCTTACACAAGGTCCTTGTTTGTCAAGTTATCTATCATTCTTTTTTCAGTTTACTAATTCCTGATATTCTTTATAGAGAAAGTCTTGTAATATTTGAAGTCCCTTATGGGAGTAATATTGTAAATTCAATGAAATTCCAAAACCTTAACACTGAATCGCAGGGTGCTCAGGAAAAAGTGAATCTGAATTACACAGCCATTTGTAGCAATACTATAGCTAAGGATGTGTTGAGATTTGCACTTAAAGGAGGACTAAAATCCATCTGTTTTACACTTTAATGATAGATTGTAAGGTCTGAATCTAGTCTCAAAATTTGGCACAATAACTCTTCAGAGGACAATTGAATTTTTCAGATAGTTTTTTTAGACAAGTATTTACTGACTTTTGCAGCCTCACTTTTTGAAATTTTGCTTTAACAATCTAACTTATTTGGGATTCTTCTAGCATAAACAAGTATAGTCCCCAGCATCACTCACACTCAACTTTAGCTATAGGCTACATTGAGCTAATTCAAGAAAAACAGATGGAACAGCTCAGACCTACCAGTACTTCCCATTTCCGAAGCTAAGAGTGACGGTGGAGCTGCAAATTCACATAGTTCCAAACACACGGGAAGAAAAGCAAGATGCATGTAGCGTGTTCAATTAGGCTGCAACTTTATTAACTTAGCTCATCTGGGAACTATCTGGCAATAACTCATACAGTGCAGGGCATGAATCTTCTTTAATCATTTCCACTTGGTTGAGGGCTGCCTTCAGCCCTCCCCAGCTCCACAGCTGGTCACCAGACAATTGCTGGGACCCCACTAACTTCATATGAGGGTTAAGGAGTTAGGAAAAGAGGGTTGTCTCTTCACTGTATTAGACTTTAGGAACTCCAGCCTCATTCTGTATCATCTTTAGGGGATGTCTTCCCCTAAGTCTACTTTCAGTTCTAGTTTATCAGGGACCCAGATCCCCTATGGAATGAACACTGGGCACCAGCCACAAAGAGGCACCAGAAAACAGCTAGGCTGCTTCCCCACCAACCCCCAAACAGGTTCCAAATAATTAACAGTTCCTTCCTGAACACTGGTGAAAAATGTAGCAGGTTCCCAGTTGGAGAAGTGTGCCTCATTGTTCCTGGAGAACTCAGGTACCAAAGAACATATTTTTGTGGGTAATTACCCTACTTTCCCATCCCCAATGATTCACACATCTTCTGGCTTTCTCAATCCCTGGAGGCCTGGGAGCTCCCCATCATACCCTCCGATGTAGAATTTCAGACCAATTTACAGTGACCCCCAGGAAAAGATCCTGAATCTTCCCTAAATCTCTCTTCAACCCCCTTACAAAATCCCAAATCACTTTTGCCTCAGTGTACAATAATCATTTCAGGCAGCTGCTTTCTGGCTGTCAAAGAGTGTAAGAGTGGCATCATCAGGTCCCAGAACATGCCTATGCCAGCTCAGATTCACCTCACCACCAAGGCCTAGCTCTGAACCTCTAGGGAAACTGGCTGCCCCAAAGCCTGATACTGTGCCTGTGGGTCCAAACAACAGCTCTTGTGACCTGTTCCCTTGCTTCAAAAAATGGATAAACATCAAAACTAGCACTGTTGGACTTTCATTTTCAGCTGGAGGCCTCACATACATTTGTACACATTTGAATGCTAGCAACAGGTCACCTGTATCCTTCAAGCCCTATGTAATTTCACAATGGCCACAAGGTACAAGATTTGGTTTGCCTTTGAAAGGCAAGAGCTCAAAAAAACCTAACAAAACCCTAATCTTAAGAGTTATACTGAAGTATATGTAGCTGTAAAATTAAAAGAGATATAATTCCGTTTTACCTTTAAATGTAAAGGAGTACCTCCCTGCTGCAGGAGAAGCAGCCATTTTATGTTTTGGTTCAAAAGCAGAGGATGCTTCTGAAGATTAATTTGACATAATCTCTAAATTGTACATATTTCTATAATAGGTTACATATTACATACCTTATGTCAAAATAGTGTGGGTCTAACAAAAGAAGCGGGAGTGATGGGATAAAAGACTTTGTGAATCAAGACTCCCACATTCTTGAGAATTCCTTTTCATGATCAGATGCTAACGTAACAAAGAATTGATCATGCTAGTCATAGACAACATCTTAAGGAAAATTCTAACAAACATATTAAGTGGTAAGGTTCCTTCAATAATGTTCAGTAAGGTACCTTCAGTAAGAATGTTAGAGCAGGCTATATGAGCCAACTGGCCTCATACCATTACGTATTAATGAATAACTATGATGAGCTGGAGAACAATCAGAGGTGAATGAACCCTATTAAGGAGGTGAGATATTTAAGGATAACATCTTCATGTAATCTAGGCTATTGGGAGTATTAAATTCATGTTATATAACAGAGGTATGGCACCACTTTATAGAAGGCAAAATGAATGCAGCAGTGAAATATGGAATTGAATTTTATGTTTGTTCACTGTTAAATGAAAGCTCATTTTGGTGCAATATTGAACATATCTGCTAAAGTTAAATAGGTCAATTATTTGCCCAGGAGAGGAAACACCTGAAGAATCTATAGAGTTCTTCACTCATTTTAAGGACACTGGGAATGTTAGCTGGGGAGTGAAATATCAGCTGCTGAGGAGGAAAGTGAATGAGAAAGGGCATGTAAAAGAAGAGGGTGGCATTAGATAGAATTAAGTTTAATAGATATCGGATATATTCTCTACTTAGACTTTGCAGTATAATATTTGGGTAGACAAAAACAAGAGATTACTTACTCAGGGATTAGAAAGCCTTTATGTAACAAAAATAAACCTTCAGTGCAAACATTTAAAGACTTAAGAATTATATCTGATCTACATCAGGATCCTATGGGGAAGGCTAAACACGTGTTCCAGGGACAGCCATGGGGTAACAGGGAACCACATTATGAAGCACAATAGTGCTTCAACCACTTGTCAGTTATTTTCAATTCTCCTCCTGCATGTTTTGCTTTTGCCTTTCTACATCTTAATGTTGCAAATTGGTCACACTGTATTCTATAGCATTATGAAGGGACAGACCATGTTTTCTCCCTGTTGTATATTTCTAGTCTGTAAAAAACACAGGGCTGAACAAATACAGAGGAGGGGTAATGGAGGAGTGAATTCAGCCTATAGCATAAGAGTGACCATTTCTCAATGGACTATTTCAATCCTATTCTGCTACATGGAGTGAAAATGTCTGCCAATGGCACAGGGCTATTACCTGATGTACAAAGATTTCTAGGGGATATATACATAGTTGAGATGGCATGTAATTTACCTTTTGGGACAACTGATCTTATATTGTTTTGTTCTGACTCATCCAGGTTGTGGATGGACTCCTTATTCAGAGTTTGACTGAAATATTATAGGGATCACAGACATCACTGCAGCAGCCAGTGCTGCTACTAGCAGCATTGATGGAACTGGAAACACCTTACACTCATTAAGAAATATGTGTCATGTATTTTTCTTGGTTAGAAGCATTTGTCCATAAAATAATAGAACAATATTCTGCCATCTTTGTGCAGAATTGATACACCAGGTAAATTTCACATTTAGGAAAGGACCCCATAGTACTGTATATTTTTGTGGTAAATTGGTTTGTGGTTTTGCTACAGATTGTATTATTTCAATAAAAGGGGACAACAAATACAAAAATAAATGAATGTGGTTTGCAGACAACAAAAAGCCAGTTTAGTCAATATGTGACACTGTGTTACTTTGTTTTTAAGTTTCCCACAAGCAGAAGGCAGTCTCTAGCGTGTGCCTACAGAACAGTCAATGTTCTATGTCTAATCAGATCTTTGCCTAGCCCCAATTTTGTTCTTATTGTTTAAATAATTCTAATTTCAGTTGCTGACATGCAATGAACTGAAGGACCACTACAGGAAAAGACTTGCTGCTGGTGCAAAAATTGCAGATAGTCTGGGAAGAAGACAGCCAGAAGACAGATCTTCTGATTGCAGGAGAATTAAGGTTTCCCTCAAATTCAATAAGATACTGAAATTAGACTGTTGCATTAATATTACCTGGGAATTTCCCTGGTTTACCCCTCCCTAAGCGTACCACTGGCTAATACTAAAACAATTCAGTATGGCAGGAGATATACCTGTGTTTTAATGTCAGAATAGCAGTGACAGCTCTTGGCTGATAGCTTTTGATAGATCAGACTATTCTTATCCTTCTAGTTTCAATCCCAGGGGGGAGATTCATCTTAAACCTTGAATGAGCTGAGAAAAATGTTTTATCCTTACACTTAGCTCACATGCTGCTGAACAAAAGATCACAGCTTTTTCAAACTCTACGTACCATAGCTTATTACTGATATCTATTTCAGAAACCTCAGTTACTTCCAAACACGCTGTTTGTAGTTTGAATACTCAGTCTGAACTAAAATCCAAGACTAAAGATGAGAGTGACCATGCTTTCAGCCAGTTGCAAAAACAAAATGTACATGATACCTTAAAACAGGCAATACCTGTAACAATACAAGCCAGATGCATGTTAAGTGTAACAGCACTTTACCTCTGCCAGGCATCAGGACATAGTGCTGCCTCCATTTCCCCTTGCTCTCTTGGTGCTTGGGGAATTTTAGTGCTTTGGGGTTTAGCCCTTTAGCCAAACCCAATTACAGTCCTCTCCTTTTGGTGTAAAAAGAAGTCCAAACACAAAACAGCCATCAGCCCTCTACATCAGTCTCTCTCTTGGTCCTCCTCAGGCTTAGTTGTTTGTCCTTTCTCACCAGGATCTGTGCTGATCTCCCTCCTGTTAACAGGCTAAGTTTAAATTGGACACTGATATACAAATTAATGTAACACCAGCAAGAGTATTAGAACAGATTGGGCTCTGAAAACACCTCACAAACATCACCTGAAAATTGATGATGGAAGTGAAACAAAAAAAACTGTGCTGCAAGTGTATAAGCACAATGAGGATGCAAAGAGCTAGAATCTCCATTTTGTTTCATCAGTTGTGACGTAACAGAGTGGAGAATCAGGACCACATTTGTTAAACTTCACATTGTAAATAGAGCAACTTGAAATTTTGTTGACATATTTCCTGATAAAAAATGGCTTTTCAAATTATACAAAATGCTCATAAAAATGTACCTTGAAGTTTTCCAATTTTGTCAAAAAATAAAATAAAATAAAAAATAAAATTAATTTCAATTCAATTCAAAATGAAAAAAATCATTTTGATTCAATTTGACTTGAATCAAAATGAAAAAAAAATTGGAGTTTTGGTTTTCATTTTTTACCCTCCCACCTTTTCCAGTGGAAAAAGGGAAAGGGGGAAGAGAGAAAGGAGGAAAAGCACACAAACAACCCCCCCAAGGAACCCCAAAAGAAAGAACCTTCATGTTGATTCAAATCAAATTTATTTTCACTTTTAATCCAACCAAAACAACATTTTAAATTTTGAATCAAATTGAAATTAATAATTTGGTTTCAATGAAAAATTTCATGAAATCATTTGAAAACAAAAGTTGTTTGTTTCCTTTGTTTGTCTGTTGTTTTGTGGAAAATAAAATTGCCATTTTTGATCAGCTCTAATTGTAATTATAAAAGACCCACTAATGGTTGGTCTGAGAATAACCTGATCAAATTGGTAATGAGAATGGGAATCAGCCCAGCTCCAGGGCCATTACTAATACTAAACCAGATGATCTTAAAATAAATAGGCAAGATGCATTTAATGGATATAGTCAATTTCAAGATTAAAATGGATCTCTATGAATCTCAAATGCTCAAACAAATTTTCCAGTTTCACTGCGAGACAGATTGTCTAAAGGTTTTGATCAGGGCCGGCTCCAGGGGTTTTGCGATCTGCGGCGGCAATTCAGCGGGAGGTCCTTCGCTCCGAGCGGGTGTGAGGGACCATCTGCCGAATTGCAGCCGAATAGTTGGACCTGCTGCCCCTCTCTGGAGCGGCCGCCCCAAGCACCTGCTTGGCAAGCTGGTGCCTGGAGCCGGCCCTGGTTTTGATATTGGAAAATTGAGGAATGATTGTCAAATTAGATGATCCTACTAAACAGTGGATTACATACTGGTAGTGGAGAAACCAGGACCAACAGAACTTAGATTTTGCTTAGATCCATGAAACCTGAACCATGAAACCTTGACTCAGGCAGTCAAGCATGAGCAGTAACCAATGCCTACATTTGACGGTGCAATAAATAAAATGGCTGACATCCAGTTATTGAGTAACCTAGATGCTACATGTGGGTCCTGGCAGCTACATCTGGACAAAAAAGGTTCATTTCTGACTATATTTAATATACCCCCAAGGAAGATGCAGATTCACCTGCTTATGCTTTGGTGTTCATTATGCCCATTAAAGTGTTCCAAAAGAAAGGGACTAAACAGATTCCAGGATCTGTGGGGTTGCAACCATTGTAGTTTGGAATTACCTTCAAAAGATCAGAATTGATGTGCCATGATCCAGAGATCTAGAGAAAATAGGGTCAAGTTAAATTTGGACAAATGTATCATGATAGCACTGAAGAAGAGTACGTTGGTCACATTCTTGCAGTGACAGCTATTAAGTGTGATCCAGCAAAAGTCTCAGCAATCATTGCAAAGATACCATTAGAGAATCTGGGAAAAAATGGAATGGTGCTGTGCTCTGCTAAGTTTATACAGCACCTTGCAGGAACCTTGGGAATACTAAAACTTCTATGGAAAATTCAGAATAGCTGTTTCATTTGTGGACACAGAAATTGCATTTCAATACGTTGCATTCTTAAATGCTCTGAATACCCTCTATAAAAAAAGGAACTAAATTCTTTTCTAGTGGTCTAGTTCTATAAATACAAATGTCAACTAGTCTAGCAAGGAGCAAAGGTTAATCTGCGGCTTCTGCCTCTGGAACTTCTATCTATTTTTCCAAAGTAAAATGAAGTCATTATTTGTTGTGTATATCTTTAAAGTTACCAGCCCTCAATCCTGCATATTTTCAGGCAAGTAAATGTGTCAATCATTCTGCAGTGACAGTGAGCAGAATAGTTTGCAAGGCAGTGGGAGAAGTCACCAAACCAACTTCTGTCTAAAACTACAGAAATTAATCCCAATTACTGCTTAAGTGACTGCAAATCAATTTTATATTTCTGTATTGGGTAAACAGGACCATTTAAATATTTTTGCTCCTTTCTAAGAAGAGATAAGATATTTGGGTTGGGAGTGGATTTATCTACTTCTCATGATAAAAACTGCTAAATTGTTGATTTTCCAAAAATCATGATAATTCTATTGCTGTCTTAGGTGTCAATTTACCAGAACCCATCGAAGAAATTCAACCCTATGCAGAAAGCCTACATATGTCTGAGATGGATGGGTTCCTATTTCCTAATATAAAAAGAAGAACCAATATTCTCTATCTAATTGCATGAATCACTCAAATCTCCCACTGAGTACCAACCCGCTCCTCAAAGCAGTGAGCCTCCTTTCCACATTAGGCCCTCATCCTTCATGAACGGGGTTATCCTAATTGCATCCCAACCCATGTACCATGGACGCTGGGTAAATTGGCATAATTTACCACAAAATAGAAAAGACCAACTTGTGACATGTGGAAGACTGTATTAAAATTGTAGAGCTATCACTTTGAATGCACAAAGGCTTCCTAGTCTTTCTTGTGATCAGAGTCAGTTTGGAAAGAGCTCACCTAAAGTAAGGCAGGGTGAGTTGTGCCCACATTTTTTATTAAATAGAGCTGCCTGCTTTGCCTTTCTCTGTTTTGGGGTTCTTGTGTGGTACTGTTCAGAATTCTAAGAATTAAAGTAGTGCTACACTGCAACCTTCCAGCAAAAGTAATTTATGTTTTTTATTTAACTTCTCTGTGTGTATACCATGAACATAACACAATGATAGAGTAAGAAATAGTAAAATAACCCTGCTCACAGGAAACAGTCCTCCCAACCCCAGTAATTTATTAATAGTAGTATTGCTGTAGTGGTACTTTGTGCTAAGTACTATACAAACAAGAGACAGTCTCCCCCAAAGAGCTTGCAGTCTTAAAGAGATCAGTAGCACAGCCACAATTAAAACGCAGGTCTCCTGAATCCTAATCCACTACATTATTCCCCTGGATCACATTGCCTCTCTGCTTCTTTCTCTATTTTCCTTCTCATGCCCTGTTTTCTGACTCCAGGTAGAAATACTTCTCAGGCCCTTATAGTAGATAATCAGCATGAAAGCTGTTTTCTGTCTGGATTGCTCCTTATAACAAAGAATAATAATACTAATAAAATAAAAAACTCACCATGTCTCTCCTAATGAGTGTGGCAGGAGAAGGAGGAAAGATAAGCAGTGGGTAGGAGGGAGGGGAAGAGTTTCTTACATTACAGAAGCACTTTAACAAAGTGGCAGTGCTAAAGTATATTTTATTAATTATGTGACATGCTGGAGCATCTTAATTACAAGCCCAACTCCTCACTATCTTTTAATCAAATAAGAGAAACTGCACTATAAAATTTATTATAAAGCATTAATAGTAAGAAGCTGAAATCGTTTATAAACTTTGGGGAAATAGATTCCCAATTAGACGATCTAATGCTCAATGAGGTTTACATTGCTCTAGTTCACATTCATAATTTCCGTATGAAATATCTGATTTCATATTCTGTAATGGGAACATTTTATAAAAAGACAGATTTTATAAACTGCTTTTGTGAAAGGGATAAAACTGTCAGAATGAAAGCATTGCCTGTCTCTTCCCTGTCATCTAGAACAAATAGTCCCCTATACCATGCATCAAAAAATTGGAGTAGCTTAGGCAAACCAGGTTGGATAAAATGAGAACCTGGTTCCATACTGAACTATTTGTGATGGTTAAACAACTTCTGTTAATTTTTTGCTTGCTTTTTTTAAAATTCTCTCATGCTTCTGGCATTTTCTAGTAGTTCCAATGAGGACCAGAAATATCACACCTGACTTTTTTGTTTTATTTCTGGCACCATGAAGAGCTCTTTTTTGAAACACTGTTTTTGCAAGATTCCCAGCAAAAGAGATTCAACTGAGCTCTACATGAGGGACTGGGGGATTATTTAAACCTCTTATTTCGATGTTTAGATATCCATCTAGTGTTTTGTTGATAACCAGATCTTTTTTCAGGCAAAATAGCAACTGACTTTGGTAAGTAAAGTAATTATTTGGGCCAAAACTAGTAAATTTTCAGGATAGCACTTGGAAATTTAACTGCACAAGTCTCATTATAACATGAAGCCAAATCAGCACGTGACCTCCGCCAACATTCAAGATCCCTTCCAGAACTTGACATGTCAGAGACAGCACTGGCAGCACCACTGGATTAGCTCTTTCTGGTCCTGGACAATTCCGTTAGACTTACTGGTATCTTTCAACAGCTGAGCATTAAGTCTTGCTCACTGGCAGCAGGTCATAGGTGGGTTAGATAGTCATGATAAACTGGCTCCTCTGTGGTCATGATTACAGCTATGATTTAATCATGCATATTTTTAGTAAAAGTCATGGACAGGTCACAGGCAAGAAACAAAATATCACGGCCTGTGACCTGTCCATGACTTATATCATAAATACCTCTGATTGAATCTCGGGAGGGAGGTCGCTGTTGGTGGGGGTGAGCCCACGGCACCAGCTGCGGGGGGGGGAGGGGGAGTCCGTAGGGGGCCAGCGCTGCTCCAGTCGCCACTGGGGAGTGGGAGCCCTGGGCCCAGTCACTGCTCTGCCCGCCTGCCCCAGGACCACTGCTGGAATCCACCGAGCTGCAGCTGCTCCTGCTGCCCTCAGGACCGCTGCTCAGGCGGTCCCCGGGGCCAGCTGCATCAGCTGCTGCTCGGGTGGTCCCCGGGGCCAGCTACCCTGGACCACCAGACCAATGGCCAGTGTAGCTGGCCCCAGGGCCATGGCAGCTCCAGAAGTGGCTGGTTGCAGAGCTGCTGCAGCAGCGGTGGGTGTGGCTATCTCCAGGGCCGCCTGAGCAGCTGGCCCCGGAGCCCTGGCTGCTGCAGAAGTTACGGAAGTCTCAGGAAGTCACGGAATCCATGACTTCAATGACAAACATGGAGCCGTACTCATGAACAGTGGTGATGGCCAGCTGTTTGTCCTTCCTGAAGGTTTTTAATCCAGATTCCAATGAGAGACCTCTAAGAGAGATTGTAGCATGCCATGTGTTGCTGTGTCAGTATATGACACCAGATGATACCAAACTCATATGATTAGCAGAGGAAAACATTTTGAAGACCTGCCAAAAGCAGTAACTGCTCCCTGTTATTGAGGGCATTTCCCAGTCATCCCCATTGTCAAAGTTGAGAGCAACCCTAAGATCCTACCAGACTCTCATCTGATCCTGGATTTACAGGTAACAGCAATACCCAAAAATGCCTTCCTTCCATCCATCCATGTTTAGTCAAGAGATTGTGCCCCCTCCTCTTAGAAAAGGAGTTAGTCAATATGATACATGTCTCTGTTACCTCCAGGCTAGCCCGTCTTAATGACATGGATTTACCCAAAACACTGCAGCCTGCATGCTAAGCAGAGTGCAACTCACCAGAGCTTCCCACACATCTTTGGTTGCCTGTCTAGTACAGAATCCATTTCAAGTTCAGATTCATCTACAAAGCCCTAAATGGCTTGCGTCTCAGAATAGGAATTGTGACCAGCAGGAATCGTTGAAGCTGACAGGACCCAGATCATGCCTGGAAGGTGTCAGAGATAGAGTTTTCTGAATAAGGGCCCACAGTGGTGGAGCCAGCTTTTGCCAAATATCATGCTGAAACTTGAGTCTTGTAACCTCCAGAACACATGGGCATGTGTTGTCATAGCAACTGGACAGGGCTACTAGACTCCTCTGGAGTAGAAACCTAAAATCTAAGTTTGCAGAGTAATTAAAAAGGGAGGAGAACCTTGCTGATTCATATTCTTATTACTTTTATACAGCACATCAAGATATTATACAATGATAGACAAATAAAAATAATGGATATCATGACCAAGAAAGCTGTCTTAGTCACTGTCTACCTGTGGCACTCTGTACCACAAAGCAGCACTCTGTAACCCCCATATTCATGCCTGTCATATAATTATGATATATTTAATACAAAGCACGCCATGTAAGATATCTTGTGGAAAGTCAAGATCTGCTGAAACCCATTGTTCTGTCAGAATATCATTAGTGCATATGAAGTTATGAGATTTTGCTGTATGATTGTTACTGAAATATGTTGTAAGTTTGAGAGTCTCCACTGCTAGTTCTCCAGTGACAACAAAGGAGGTAAACCACTCCTAGGAGGTGTTATATGACCATTAATCAGTAGGGGAGTTGTAATCAAGGGATTTACAATGCTGTAAGAGGGCTGTATAAGCATCACACAATGGGGGATTGCTCAACTCTGTGACTCAGCAAAGTCCACCAGGACATATCTGGGATAGTGTTTTCCAGGCACACAGACTGAGGATAATAAATAGGGGACCGTGGCATCATGCTTTGACCTTTCTCCTCCCCCACCTACACTGGAAGCAACAAGAATGTTGGAAAGACAAAGACTTAAACTGAAGAGACTGGTCCCAGGCTTAAAGGGGAAGTCCATGTATTAAGAAATATAACCTACCTGCAACATCGACTGGTGTGAGAAAAACTGTTTGCTCTAAATACTGCCTAATCTAATTAGGTTTAAGATTTAGACTATGTGCTTACCTTTTATTTTCTTTGGTAATTATCCCTATCATTTAAAATCTATCTGTAGTTAATACATTTGTTTTATGTTTTAGGTAAAACAGTGTGTTTTGCTTTAAGTGCTTGGGAAACCTCAGCTGCGGGCAGGTGGCGGTGCCTGCGGACGGTCAGTGTAAACAAACTGTCTCACGGCCTGCCAGTGGATTACCCTGATGGGCCACAGGTTGCCCACCACTGGTTAAGAAGGTACCCCAGTCCCAGGTTGTACCCTGAGGATCCCATCACACCACCACTGAAAATTACTTCAAAATTGTTTTAAAAGATTCTCCTCCCATCCACTAACAAGTGGCTTCTGTTTAAAAAAAAAAAAAAAAAAAAAAAAAGTATTTTTATTCCCTTTTTCCAAAAAGAAAAATTAAAATTTATTGAAGCTAATTTTCCAGGACTATATTTAGTGGCCTAGGCCATTTTTTATTAGGCCCTGAAAAAAAAAAAAAAAAAAAAAAAAAACCAAATGTTATTAAATGTGAAAATAGAACAGGAGGAGAGTAGGGCATGATAAGTTAGAGGAGTCAAATAAGATCTGGACAGCCTATGGAGTAGAAGGATATTAGAAGTATGGCATGTTCTCTTAAAAATGGCTTTTTTAAGGGCTCTCAAAAAAGGAATTGTATGTTCAGTTGGAAATACAGTTTCAACCCACCTACAAACTCGTCTGTCCTACACCCAGCATGTGTCACTTGACATGTTTTGCTTAAATGGTAAAGAAAGAAAAATGATTTTAGGAGATAACAATGCACCTAAGTTATAAATATCAAGTCTCTGGAGGACTAAGTTAGATAAAGTTGGGAAAGTTGACAAGTGATTAAAAATACAGTGTGTTAGAGTTTCTTTCAGTTAAAAGAAAACCAGACCTGCAAACACAGATAGGGGGAAGGAAACCACTTCTAGGACTTAGACTTTGATTGGTTGCTCCATCTAAAACTGCAACTGAAATGATCATTAGCAGACAGGATAAATATCCATTAATATTTAAGCAGGGTCAACTGCATACTGAAATTTGATACAGATGTTTCATGAATTCCAAAGCCTACAAAATATGAAAAAAATTAAAAGTTGTAAGCATCAAGCCGATGAATACTATGTAATTTTTACTTCCAAACACAAATACTGAAGAGCAGCTTGATATAAAAGGATCCTACATAAAAACTAGAAGATCCAGCTTCTTTATTACACCATTTGCCCAGCAGAACATACCAGCTTATGATTTATGATCATGATTAGCAAGCTAACTCATCCTTAAGAGGTGGATGATTAAGACGGATATTCCCTAGAATTCTATTAATTTTCTTTCATGCTATTATAAAATACTCTCTGATAAATAGCAAATACATTCTATATAGAAAGATTAAGGGCATCACCTCCAGAGGAAAGTGATTGTATGGAGTTAATACAACTGTGGATATAAAAGGATTGAATTAGAAGAGCTCAGGTCTAATAGACATTATGGGAGCAGTGCAATAAAAAAAACTCTAGCAAAGTCAACAGATGAGGAGAGTGAAGGAGCAAAGGTTTGCTCCTTCATTCTCCATTTTCTTATGGAGGTGTATTTGCTGTACTTGATGTTTATATTTCTGGTATATAGGAGGAGGAGGAGGAGAAAAAGATGTATGTCATGTCCTGCTTACGAATAGTAAGCATGAACTAGGATACTACTCACCATTGCTTATACACTCTTATTCTCACTATAGAAATTAACAGGATAGTGTTTGAAAAGTTTGTGGCTAGTAGGTATCCAGCAATGTACTGAAAGAGTATAGTGAGGGGGTATAGCAAAGTCTAGAGACAACACACTTATGAGAAGACCCTGAACCCTGAGGGTGAATGGATGTGTGGGGCAGGCAGAAGTGGCTTCATCTTTTATCATCAACTTTCTGTTAGTGGTATCTGAAAACAAGGTGTCTCTGTCTTGTCCCCCCGCCCCCGAGTCACCTGGTTTGCAAGAAATGGTTTACAATACTACACCTGCCTCCACCAGTCTCATTGCTCCTGCCAGGGGGGTTCTGTTATCCTGTTTGTCCCTCAGCCTTCCAAGTACTCTGGGATAGAGGTCTCAATTTATCTCTGTTCCTTGATTGATTTTCCCTTGTGAATGACTCCAGTACATGTCTCTACTGCTCTCCAGAGCTTTCTCAATAAATATGGCATAACAACTGCAAAATTGAGTAGATTCTTGTTAACTTTGTTCTCCGTGTGTGTGAAAAAATTGTGCTCAACAGTAAAACCAGTGTCTTCTTGCATACCCAGAGAGTGAGAAAAGGATCAGTACATATTCACTTCACATTCTAACTTGAAAAAAAAATTATTAAGGTTAAAATAATTAAGTTTAAATTTTGCAGATGCTGATGGCTTGGGCGTACCAGCTCATTAAAGAACATTTTCCACCCATCACTGATGAGTGTTCAAGTATATTTTTCAAGCCCGATGGTAGGAGGTACTTACTCTGAAGAAGAACAGGCTATTTTGGCAGGTAGGAAAGATGCCTACCTACAATGCCATTTGCATTTACATAGACGTTTTTAGGTAAGTATTAATTTGATGATAAATGTGGTATCAAACAGCTGCAAAGAAAATCCCAAATTCTTACTTTTTGCACAAATGTATTTTAATACATAGCAAAAGAAAAAAATGCAAAAATTACCCTTTTCAATGTATAGTCACTATTCAGTTTGAAAATGATTCTTTGGATTGTAGTTAGTCTTAGAACTCACACATTCCAACTCCATAGTGTTGCCAAAAAGTAAAGTGAGCACCAAGATGCTTGCAAGAGGGCAAGCAATCATTTACCTGCCATTTGAATTATTGACCATGCTTGTCATGTGGAACAACAAGCATCAGTCAAAAGTCACTTTTTCTTACTTTATTAGCACAACACAGGTCTTTTATGGTGGTGTGTTGGGAGCACACACTTTGAAGCTAACTTTGCCCCAGTTTTACAAAGAGCTCCATTGTCACTGTTCACTTAATTTTAAGAAGGTTTGTGGGAGTTTTGTTGTAGTTCAAGTTTTGTTTAGGGCTCTGAGTGGGGTTTGATACTAAATGTTTTTGTCAAAGACACCTAGGCCCCAAGGGACTGATCCAGATTAATTCAGGAGAGTTCTTAAGCACGTACATAACTTCAAACACATGGGAGTGCCGTTGAAGTCAATAGGACCATGTGTTTAAGTACATTCCTAAATCAGGACCTTGAAGTGCTAGATATACTTTTATAAAGGAATAATAATAGTTTTCCTCCATTAATATTAGTAATTAGGATTATATTATTTTATGTGCCACATTCCTATACAATATTTGTCTCATGCAGGCTTCCTGGTCCGCTTATAAGAGGAGTGGAAGACAGATAGAACTTCTCCCTCTTTTTTATCAGTTTTTTAAAAAAGAGAGATTTTCCCCCAAAACTTAGAACTTGCTCAGATGTTAGGAGATTGGTTCCATACCTGACTTTGCCATGGACTTCCTGTGTAACAAAGAGGAAATCACTCAAATTCTATACTTTCTCCATTTGTAATATTGGAATAATATCTCTTTCATAGGGCTTTGCAGTGCTCAGAAAATTAATGTTTGTAAGGCACTTTGAAATCGTCAGATGAAAACTAATATGTGAAAGCAAAGCATTATGATTAAAAGTTTTTATTAAAGCTGAGTTCTGTTGTAATAATTGGAACAACAAATTTACCCTAATTGTGAACTCAATTGTAACCATTTATAAGAGGATACAATAACCTATAACAACAAATGTTGATGAAAAATAGGTCAAGTTGCTTTCAATAATGAATGTTATAAACAGGTACAAGAGAACCAGACAGACTAAATTAGTCCAGACAAAAAGGCCATGTTGATATAATTCAAGGACTATGTTGAAATCGTGCTTGGTAAAAACAGGAGATGTGGAACTGGAAATTCATGAACCAGAATTGGTTTCAGGATATTATGCCTAACTTGTGGACAAAAGAATGACTGGGGCGGGGCGGAGGGGAGTGAGGGAGGCTAGTCCACCCATTACTCCCTTTGTGTGTCCTTAAAGAAAGAGACTGGGGGGGGGGGAGAAATACAGAAAGAACAAACAGAGGGGAAGAACAAATGGACGCTACCGGAGCGAGCTTCACCATCATGGCTGCCCCCACCCCTGCCATTTCTTGGGATTCTGAGCCTTCATCACCCTGACCCTGAGAGATGTCCTGACCAGACTGAGCCAGAGAGAGGGACCTAGATGACACCACCACCTCTACTGGCTCAAGCTGAATCCCAAACAGCACCTGGGATGAAATGGGAACAGACTTTAACCACCACCACCAGTAACAGATCCAGTCCATCTCAACTAACCTTTCGTTTCCCCAAAAAGACAGTTATTACTATCTTTGATACCATCTAAAAGACTGTCAAACAAAAGGGAAAGAGAACACAGGATGTTGTTAAAATGAAAGCTGTATTTAATGCTTTACATTTCAAATGCTTTTTTGTATCTTTAATAAAAGGGTAAAAAGGAGTTTTAATGGTGTGTTTGCCAGGGTACTAAACAGGCTGAGGCCTCTATATACCAAATCCTGGACCTTGTTTCGCACTGTTTAATGTTGGGCAGTGACTAGGTTATGTTAATACCTTTATCCTATTTATTCCGTCTAACTAAATACAACAGGTTCCACCTGGTCACTGAATATGGCAGGAATGAAGGAAACTGGCATATTTTAATAGTTGCTTATGCGACACTATGATCATCTTAAATGTGAACAAAAACTTAAGATAATGACATAAAGTAAGTATAAAAACTATCCTAAAACTTCTAAGTAATGTTGTTTGCAACTAATCTCTCAGTGCTGGTTTCCACATTATCAAGCATAATGAAATAAAGTCTGTGCCACCAAGTGTTTATCTGGTATTTAGTTTATATGCATTTAATATTTCCCTAGCCTATAAACACCACCCAAAATGCATCAGTGTATATGCAGTATAACATCTATGGAGGCTTAATTGGTTCAAATACATACAATTTGTCTTTGTGGAATCCCTAAAATGATGCACTCTTTGAAAGATACATTGCAAAAACTTTATTCTCACAAAATTAAGTTCCATTGGGAAAGCTGTTTTTGGGTTAGTATAGATATAAAGAGCTTCACATTTGAAGGTAAAAAACTACTGGAAATAGCCTACTGTTTACGTAGTGTGACAAAGTTCTTCCTCTATCTTGGTGGGTCCTGCGCTTATTGGCGGATTTTCTTGCCTCAGAGATTCACCATGTGGGTTGGGGAACAGCCCAGAGACCTTCCCCTCTGGGAGAACCCACAGTCCAGGTCAATTGGGAGGTTTGGGGGGAACCCGGGCCCACCCTCTACTCCGGGTTCCAGCCCAAGGCCCTGTGGACTGCAGCTGTCTATAGTGCCTCCTGTAACAGCTGCATGACAGCTACAGCTCCCTGGGCTACTTCCCCATGGCCTCCTCCAAACACCTTCCTTATTCTCACCACAGGATCTTCCTCCTAGTGTCTGATAACGCTTGTGCTCCTCAGTCCTCCAGCAGCTCTCACTCTCAGCTCCTTGCGCCTCTTGCTCCCAACTCCTCACACTCACACCACAAACTGAAGTGAGCTCCTTTTAAAACCCAGGTGCCCTGATTAGCCTGCCTTAATTGATTCTAGCAGCTTCTTCTTAATTGACTCCAGGTGTCCTAATTAGCCTGCCTGCCTTAACTGGTTCTAGCAGGTTCCTGATTACTCTACTCCTAATAAGCAGGAAGAACTGGAAGTGCTAATAAATAAATACAACTATGACATTGTTGGCATCACTGAAACTTGGTGGGATAATACACATGATTGGAATGTTGGTGTGGATGGATACAGCTTGCTCAGGAAGGATAGACAGGGGAAAAAGGGAGGAGGTGTTGCCTTATATATTAAAAATGTACACACTTGGACTGAGGTAGAGATGGACATAGGAGACGGAAGTGTTGAGAGTCTCTGGGTTAGGCTAAAAGGGGTAAAAAACAAGGGTGATGTCATGCTAGGAGTCTACTACAGGCCACCTAACCAGGTGGAAGAGGTGGATGAGGCTTTTTTTAAACAACTAACAAAATCATCCAAAGCCCAAGATTTGGTGGTGATGGGGGACTTCAACTATCCGGATATATGTTGGGAAAATAACACAGCGGGGCACAGACTATCCAACAAATTCTTGGACTGCATTGCAGACAACTTTTTATTTCAGAAGGTTGAAAAAGCTACTAGGGGTGAAGCTGTTCTAGACTTGATTTTAACAAATAGGGAGGAACTCGTTGAGAATTTGAAAGTAGAAGGCAGCTTGGGTGAAAGTGATCATGAAATCATAGAGTTTGCAATTCTAAGGAAGGGTAGAAGGGAGAACAGCAAAATAGAGACAATGGATTTCAGGAAGGCGGATTTTGGTAAGCTCAGAGAGCTGATAGGTAAGGTCCCATGGGAATCAAGACTGAGGGGAAAAACAACTGAGGAGAGTTGGCAGTTTTTCAAAGGGACACTATTAAGGGCCCAAAAGCAAGCTATTCCGCTGGTTAGGAAAGATAGAAAATGTGGCAAAAGACCACCTTGGCTTAACCACGAGATCTTGCATGATCTAAAAAATAAAAAGGAGTCATATAAAAAATGGAAACTAGGACAGATTACAAAGGATGAATATAGGCAAACAACACAGGAATGCAGGGGCAAGATTAGAAAGGCAAAGGCACAAAATGAGCTCAAACTAGCTAAGGGAATAAAGGGGAACAAGAAGACTTTTTATCAATACATTAGAAGCAAGAGGAAGACCAAAGACAGGGTAGGCCCACTGCTTAGTGAAGAGGGAGAAACAGTAACAGGAAACTTGGAAATGGCAGAGATGCTTAATGACTTCTTTGTTTCGGTCTTCACCGAGAAGTCTGAAGGAATGCCTATCCTAGTGAATGCTAATGGGAAGGGGGTAGGTTTAGCAGATAAAATAAAAAAAGAACAAGTTAAAAATCACTTAGAAAAGTTAGATGCCTGCAAGTCACCAGGGCCTGATGAAATGCATCCTAGAATACTCAAGGAGCTAATAGAGGAGGTATCTGAGCCTCTAGCTATTATCTTTGGAAAATCATGGGAGACGGGAGAGATTCCAGAAGACTGGAAAAGGGCAAATATAGTGCCCATCTATAAAAAGGGAAATAAAAACAACCCAGGAAACTACAGACCAGTTAGTTTAACTTCTGTGCCAGGGAAGATAATGGAGCAAGTAATTAAGGAAATCATCTGCAAACACTTGGAAGGTGGTAAGGTGATAGGGAACAGCTAGCATGGATTTGTAAAGAACAAATCATGTCAAACCAATCTGATAACTTTCTTCGATAGGATAACGAGTCTTGTGGATAAGGGAGAAGCTGTGGATGTGGTATACCTAGACTTTAGTAAGGCATTTGATACGGTCTCGCATGATATTCTTATCGACAAACTAGGCAAATACAATTTAGATGGGGCTACTATAAGGTGGGTGCATAACTGGCTGGATAACCGTACTCAGAGAGTTGTTATTAATGGTTCCCAATCCTGCTGGAAAGGCATAACGAGTGGGGTTCCGCAGGGGTCTGTTTTGGGACCGGCTCTGTTCAATATCTTCATTAACGACTTAGATATTGGTATAGAAAGTACGATTATTAAGTTTGCGGATGATACCAAACTGGGAGGGATTGCAACTGCTTTGGAGGACAGGGTCATAATTCAAAATGATCTGGACAAATTGGAGAAATGGTCTGAGTTAAACAGGATGAAGTTTAACAAAGACAAATGCAAAGTGCTCCACTTAGGAAGAAAAAATCAGTTTCACACATATAGAATGGGAAGAGACTGTCTAGGAAGGAGTACGGCAGAAAGGGATCTAGGGGTTATAGTGGACCACAAGCTAAATATGAGTCAACAGTGTGATGCTGTTGCAAAAAAAGCAAACATGATTCTGGGATGTATTAACAGGTGTGTTGTGAGCAAGACACGAGAAGTCATTCTTCCGCTCTACTCTGCTCTGGTTAGGCCTCAGCTGGAGTATTGTGTCCAGTTCTGGGCACCGCATTTCAAGAAAGATGTGGAGAAATTGGAAAGGGTCCAGAGAAGAGCAACAAGAATGATTAAAGGTCTTGAGAACATGACCTATGAGGGAAGGCTGAAAGAATTGGGTTTGTTTAGTTTGGAAAAGAGAAGACTGAGAGGGGACATGATAGCAGTTTTCAGGTATCTAAAAGGGTGTCATAAGGAGGAGGGAGAAAACTTGTTCACCTTAGCCTCTGAGGATAGAACAAGAAGCAATGGGCTTAAACTGCAGCAAGGGAGGTCTAGGTTGGACATTAGGAAAAAGTTCCTAACTGTCAGGGTGGTTAAACACTGGAATAAATTGCCTAGGGCGGTTGTGGAATCTCCATCTCTGGAGATATTTAAGAGTAGGTTAGATAAATGTCTATCAGGGATGGTCTAGACAGTATTTGGTCCTGCCATGCGGGCAGGGGACTGGACTCGATGACCTCTCGAGGTCCCTTCCAGTCCTAGAATCTATGAATCTATGAATCTAGTGCAGCCCCTGCTCTGGTCACTCAGGGAACAGAAAACTACTCATCCAGTGACCAGTATATTTGCCCTCTACCAGACTCCTGTACCCCACTGGTCTGGGTCTGTCACAGTATGTTGAGATTAAGGGGATATGCCATCACTAATCCAGTTCTTGGTTGGATTAATTTATAAAAGCTTTGCTTCTACTCTCACAAAGAAATGTATTATCTTGCTGAACTGAAATGAATGGTATACAGTGGGTTGACAAAGGTACACAAATTTTTCTCTGTGACATGTCCAACATTCTGCTGTATAAATCTGCAAGGTGTACAGTCATTCATTACTAAGAGAATGAGTCAAGAACACAGTATGCAAGGATCTAGACTGGGGTAGGCAACCTGCGGCACGCGAGCTGATTTTCAGTGGCACTCACACTGCCCGGATCCTGGCCACCAGTCCGGGGGGCTCTGCATTTTAATTTAATTTTAAATGAAGCTTCTTAAACATTTTAAAAATCTTATTTACTTTACATACAACAATAGTTTAGTGATATATTATAGACTTCTAAAAACATTAAAATGTATTACTGGCACGTGAAACCTTAAATTAGAGTGCATAAATGAAGACTCGGCACACCACTTCTGAAAGGTTGCCGACCCCTGATCTAGACCAACAGCACAACCACCAGACTGTGCTAAAAAGAACAGTTTTGCTTTAACATTTAGCAATTTGCTTCACTTAATACGCAATTTAAATAGCCGTATATTGTGCTTTCCCTTTGAAGCACCATAATTCAAAATGATCTCGACAAATTGGAGAAATGGTCTGAGGTAAACAGGATGAAGTTTAACAAAGAAAAATGCAAAGTGCTCCACTTAGGAAGGAAAAATCAGTTTCACACACACAGAATGGGAAGAGACTGTCTAGGAAGAAGTACGGCAGAAAGGGATCTAGGGACTATAGTGGACCACAAGCTAAATATGAGTCAACAGTGTGATGCTGTTGCAAAAAAAGCAAACATGATTCTGGGATGTATTAACAGGTGTGTTGTGAGCAAGACACGAGAAGTCATTCTTCTGCTCTACTCTGCACTGGTTAGGCCTCAGCTGGAGTATTGTGTCCAGTTCTGGGCACCGCATTTCAAGAAAGATGTGGAGAAATTGGAGAGGGTCCAGAGAAGAGCAACAAGAATGATTAAAGGTCTTGAGAACATGACCTATGAAGGAAGGCTGAAAGAATTGGGTTTGTTTAATTTGGAAAAGAGAAGACTGAGAGGGGACATGATAGCAGTTTTCAGGTATCTAAAACGGTGTCATAAGGAGGAGGGAGAAAACTTGTTCACCTTAGCCTCTAAGGATAGAACAAGAAGCAATGGGCTTAAACTGCAGCAAGTGAGGTTTAGGTTGGACATTAGGAAAAAGTTCCTAACTGTCAGGGTGGTTAAACACTGGAATAAATTGCCTAGGGAGGTTGTGGAATCTCCATCTCTGGAGATATTTAAGAGTAGGTTAGATAAATGTCTATCAGGGATGGTCAAGACAGTATTTGGTCCTGCCATGAGGGCATGGGACTGGACTCGATGACCTCTCGAGGTCCCTTCCAGTCCTAGAATCTATGAATCTATAAACCTGGTATTGGCCACTGTCAGAAGACAGGATACTGGGCTAGACGGACCTTTGGTCTGACCCAGTATGGCTGTTTTTATGTTCTTATGCTTGTTCCATTAACAAACAGAATATCCACTTATCGACTGAAGGAACAATGACTCTTAATCCACAAACAACATTTAAATTAATCATATATTCAAGTGAATGCACAAAAAACCCTCTATCCAATGCAGCTTTTGATATTCGCGAGGGGACAGGTACTGATCCAATGACAATTGAAGTATCTCCATTGACTTCTGTGAGCACTGGATCAGGCCCTGTTTGTTCTATAACCAATCTAAAAGGAGCTCTATGAACCATGACATACAGTATAAGAAGTAAGCTTCCATGCATGACAAGCCTGATGCATTTTAAAATAAGAACACAATACCTACATGAAGAAGATGGTATTTCTAAATCTGTTACTTTGATGTGCAATGGTAGCACTCTTTTCTCTTTATTTAGGAATAATTGTACAGATAACAGACTTGCATTTCTTCCAGTGCTTCATTCGAAGAAAGGTTTCCTGGGCTGATTAAGAAGAGGGTAATCTAAAATGACATATTCAGGGACAGTTATACCAGGCAAGAGCAGCTGCTGCATCACAGATCTACTGAACAGTATTGTACTTAACAAAAATAAACTTGACATGGATCTGTACTTGGGAGACAGACAGCAAAACAAGCCTGGTTTTTTCCTTCCGATAAATTGCTGCTGTAACTTTAATGGATTATTTCTTAAATAAAGAGGTTGGAGGAGGCATTTCCAGATTTCAGTTTCAAAGGGTCATTCTCCCTTTGCTGGATGCATGTCATTCTTATTAATGTGAATGGGAGTTAGTCATATACAGCAAGTGGAGATAAGATTCCTAAAATTGCATGTGTATATAGTATAATCTCACACTGAGACTATTACAGAGTGGAATATTTCCCCAAAGTAGGTGGTGGAGGCCTAGATATGACAAGACACTAGAAAAATATACTTTGGATTGTGTAATGGTTCTTTTCCATTTTTAATGTCACTGATCTAATACCTAGTAGAAGCTGTGTAGTTTGGAGAAGGGAATGGTATAATGAAAGGATTTCTGAGTATGTGGTGGCACCTGATGTTTTCTCACTGCGTCATTACTAGTATAAATCCTTCCTTATTTGGAGTGAAGGTCTAATGCTGCTTTGATATCTAGTATGCGCTAATGAAAAAAAATGATTGAACGTTGTGAACTTTCCAGTCTCAGTCCAAATGAATGATTAAAACTGTAGTAAGCTAAGCAGCTACATTTCATTCCTAAAACAAACCGAGAGGCATCATATTTTTCTTAATCTAGCCCCAGTGTTACTATACTACACATGAGGTTTGATTTTTCAGACCCCAGCATCTTAGACTGAAAACAGAGGCCCAAATTCTCCCCTACATTTTGGAAGCTGTGTCTTGCATTGCCATGTACTGCCATAATTGGAGCACATGGTCATAAGAGGGTTATTCCACTATAGTGGATCCTTCAGCAGTGTTGCGGTTAGCATAGTGGCTCCTGCAGTACACTTTTCCCCGCTGCAAGCACAGAGGACATGGAAAAGGGTGCTAGGCTAGGATTGGTTAAACTGGTTTACAGTCCCATTGGGATGGCAAAGTACAGAATTTGGCCCAGAAAATGTACATTACTGTTATTTTTAAAGTTACTAAACAAGATCAGCAAACCATTGAGCGCTTACAGGATTCATGGTAGGCAGCTTATGTATTTTCCCCCATTTGAACTAATCATCTCTGCACTGAATTACAGCAGAAACAAAGAAAGATAATTTTCAAAAGAGTTATCTTACCTGTTCAGGACTGGCATGGTGCTGCAGGCGAGCCTTGCCTCACTTCCTATCACCTGGATGATAAGTCCAGACAGTCCTTTTTATAAAAGAGCACCCCCTGTCCAAGGGTGTTGTTTGTTAATAACAGCCATAAACACAGGTAGGAGTTTACTCTGAGTTACTGCTTTTCACTCCTTCCTTAAGCTTTCCCCTCTGGAAGGGAGCTGCATTAGTTAGTCCCTCACTCTCTCCTTAAACAGGAGTCTCACCAGCTCTCCTGTCTAGAGGTGGGTTCTGTTAATCGGCATCTCTTGTCCTTCTTAAGCAGGAACCCTTGGCTATCCTCTCTGGAGCTGGGTTCTGAGTTAGCCAACTGTAGGGTCTTTGCAGCTTCTCTCTCAGCTGCCCCTTTTCCTTAATTAGGCTTCAGGGAGCTCAGTAGACCAGCCTTTCCCTGCTGACGTCTCCTGGTGTCTGTTCTGCTATTGGACAAGTTATTGGTCCCCTTTTCCCAGCTTATCCCCAATTGGTTGGGCAAAAAGGAAGCCTTGCCTCATCCTCTCTGCAAGGCTCCTGACCCACCACCTTAAAGAAACAGTGACGAGATTTCCTCACACACCCTTCTTACTCCCAGAACTGCTTCAAATTGCCCTATATCCCCCAGGTCATTTATATATGATCTGACTTTTCATATTCTTAAAGGGCTATGCCAAGTGACAGGGTGGGCTTACCATTACACCCTACATCTCTTAAGGGACAGACTGTCCTATCCCACTAACTAATTCATGTAGTTTAGGAATATAAATTTTGCTATACTGAATCAGACTACTGGTCCATTAAGTCCAGTGACCTGACTCAACTAGTATCCAATACCTGAAGAATGACAACCTCCCCAAACATATTTGATACCTAACCAATGGGAAACAATCTACTTTTTACCCTAAAATATGGCATTTTAAGCTCTCTCTCACTTTGCATAATTACAAAACATGAAATGGTTGTGACGGAATTGAGCTGCTTTGTAATAATTTATGAGTACAGTATGTTAACCTGGTTACTGGGATGGGTGCTGTATGAGTTTGTTGGTTTAGTTTAATAGGGGGCTGCAGGAGAAAGCATGCAGGCAGGGGAAAGGATGGCCCAAGGTAAGCCAAACCTCTGCAAACACTGGAGGGCTGTTTACAAGACAATGCCAGGGCC
The DNA here is from genome assembly GCF_002925995.2 of Terrapene triunguis. NCBI lineage: Eukaryota > Metazoa > Chordata > Testudines > Emydidae > Terrapene > Terrapene triunguis. Next base: position 67,079,560 of record NW_020664420.1, on the reverse strand, counting down.
AGAAGGGTATGTCTGTGCTGCAGCTGGGAGTGGCCCCCAGCCCAGGTAGACAGACCCACACTAGTAGGTCTAAAGTTAGCATGCTAAAAATCACAGCCTGGCCTTTGCAAACCGGGCTTCACAGCATGGCCAAACTGCAGAGCTTCTAATAGGTTTTGGATCAGTGGTATTAAAAAATGAAAAGAACCATTATGTAATCTAAAGTATATTTTCTAGTGTCTTATGTCTCTCAAGCCCACCTGACCCCCTAGATATGGGAACCCAAGCGGCAGCCTGATCTGCAATGTCCACACTGCTATTTTTAGCACATTAGCTTGAGCCCCACTAGCACAAGTCTATCGACCTTGGCTTTTAGGCTCACTCCCAGCTGCAGTGTAGACATACCCAGAAAGGCCGAGGAACCAGAGGCTAAAAAAAGGATTTTCTCTTTCCAAAGTGAAAGTAGTTGTGGGGAACTGTTTGGGAAAACCGGACACCAATACCCACTGGCCTGCCAAGGTCTCCATCACAGGGGAAATAGATGTGTGTAGAGTGTGGTTTTAAAATCTCTTTTTTCTAAATACTTTGTTTCTAATGTTAAAAAAAACAACACTTTGGTTTAAGAGGGCACGGACATTGAGAAGATGGGGTAACCTGATACTGAGGCCCAAACATTCAATGCTACATCAAAAATGCATCTGCAACATTGTGGCTACATAGAGTACACTTGAATAGGCAATAATATGCATGTTTACACACAAACAGGCATTTGTACCTGCAAATATAGAGTTTTGACCTCAAAGGGTATGCACCAGCAAATTGGATGCACTTTCAGAAATATCTTCAAAATGTGGGCCTAAAAGAGTACCTGGCACATTTGCTAGTGTATCAATACCTTCAATAATTCCTGCAGACCTTTCACACAACCTGTGTTGTAAACTCATTAATTTGCCTGTCTAAGGAAACATGGAGTATTTACAAAGTAAAAAAATAAAAAATAAAAAAAAAAAGTATTTTTGCATATTCAAATCAAATAACTAAAAGGATCTACCAGAGCAATCCCTCAGTTTGAAAATTGATATTAATTCAGAAAAGTTTCAATAAGCAAAGAAAGCCAACATAAATACCAGCCCAGATAACTGAACTTCACATAATATTGTACATTTATGTATACATTAGTTCTAAAGGACTCAGAATGCCCCTCAGTCCCACAGGTGCTGATAGGATTTGTATAGGAAAATCAAGGCCAGTATCTGGCTCACAATATTGGATTTAATTCTGAAGAATAATATCCGGTTTAAAATAACCATTGCACATGGAAATCCTTTGTTCTCTCAAATGAATACTATAAGTTCTTTTACTTCTAAAATCTTATGTATCAAGCAAATCCCAGACATTTACCTTGCAGCATAGATATTGCTAGTGTCTGGTATTGCTAGGTAAAACAAACTGAGCTTAATTCTGCCAGAGGTGACATTGACCTATGAATTAGGTATGCTACTTGTACATGACCTACCATAGTATTTAAATTATTAAAACTTACCTTCTGTGGCCTTAGTCTCCAGCTGCCTGCGATGTTCAAGTAACTACTAGAGCTGTCCAAGGGATGACAGTTTTGTGGCAACATTTGAGGATTTGAAATTTGCTGTTTTTCCATATCGGAACGAAACCAAAAACTTTCTGAACATTTTAACAAAACCAAATCATATCAAAATGTCCATTTTCAGACAGAAACCTGAGTTTTTTGATTCAGGAAGGTTTTTACATTCAGAACATTCTGGTCACTTCTAGCGAGAGGGGAGAGACTGAGACCAACGCTAGTACTCTGTAGGCTGCGGGTTAGGGCATTGGGCTAGGAGAGACCCACATTAAAGTTCCTGCTTTGCCTGATTCTGAGCAGGGACATGAACTAAGGACCCCTAAGGTTAGTTTAAATAATTTAAATACAAGGTCATGCATAGTTAGTATGCCTAAAATTTATTTTAATTGTGTCAAAAATGTTCTGATCAGCTCTAGCAAATACCTCGAAACATGGTCTCTCCGCAATTGTTTTCCCCAAAAATAGTGTGGTAATATTTTCAATTCACTCATGGTATTGGATCTGGAAATCTGACCCTGCATGATCTTTTGATTTTTAAAAATGTTAACATTATAAAGTAGAAGGGGTTCTAACACAAATCAGAATGCCACCCCAACAGCTTGTATCACCAGTTTAACAGCAGCAATGCCTGAAAACGCAGGTAACAAATGGAGGGATCCAGCTGTTTCCAGGAGGAATCAGTGTTGTGCATGGTGGAGATAGTACAAATCCCTGATTAGAAACAGACACGTACACAGGGTGGGAGCCATTAAGGCTGGCTATATTGTAATGCAGATGAAACATGGTAACCACTATGCAGCAACAGTATCAACATACATGAATCTACTTAATAGTTCTTTGAAGGTTTAACACTCTGCTCAATACATTCAAAAATATCACATCTAACCTCCCCTTGAAATTAAATGCCTAAACCTTCAGAAGTACTTGAGGGCAAACAACAAAGGTCTAGTCATAAGTCAAGTGTTTCAGACGGCTTCCGTTTTCTTTCTGGATAGCACCTGCCAACATTCTGAACACTTCACTGAGGAAGTGGCATGCCTGCAGCAATGTCTGACTCAGACGTTTCCTCAGATAATGCTGGTTGTTCAGCACACCTGCCTTCCACTATAACATTATTGATTGTTGCTTCAAGCTGAGGCACCAATTTCAGAACAACTGGTGGCTCCCTGATTTTTACTTCTTTTGTCAGCCATGGAGTCACCCCTGCATCTTACAATTGGTCTTTGTGGCAGCACCAAAATGTATTGGGCCCGTTTATATTGTATAGGACAAAGGACCTGTTTGTGTGCTAAAAATTGCTGGAAGCCATGTCCTGGGTCCCCAGTAATCATTCCCCAACACTGTTTGACTCACTTGTAGCTGACGAGGTGCACTGGTCCCTCTTACCATAGCTTGACTCATTAGACATTTTCTGACTGTAGATGTAGATTGGGCTTTAATAAGTCCAAGCATGACTTGAGATTTCAGCCCATAAACAGCATTGCAGGAGTTTGGTTATTTGGGGTATGTATTGCATTTCAATATGCAAGACTCATGCCAGCTTCTGCTGTAATGACCCCTTCTCATCTATCTTGGATCACAGGTTTTGTTTAAAAGTTTGTACAGATCTTTCAACCAAGCCATTTGCGGGTGGATGGTATGGTGCTCAGGTGCTATGTCTAATACAGTTTTTCTTCATGAACCACTGAAAATCTTCTGACCTAAACTGAGGACTGTTGTTACTCGCAGCTTCTTCTGGAAGTCCAGTTCTTGCAAACAAACTTCAAAGTTTTTTTTTATGTCCTGTGCAGCTTTGGTGATTTTCATTCAAAAAAATCTTCTGGCCTTTTGGATTGGGCATCCACTACTACTAGATACATCATTCCCCAAAATGGTCCTGCAAAATCAACAGGCAGACATTGATACAGAGCTGATGACCATTCCCAGGGGTGTAATGGCACTGGTTTAGGTATGCACTGTACCTGTTGGTATCCCAAACTATCCTTAGCAAGTTGCTCTATGTGTTGGTCAATGCCTAGCCACCATACAAAATTTCTGACGAGTGCCTTCATTTTTACTACCCCTCAGTGACATACGTGGAGCTCTAAGAGTCTTGGGCACAGTTTAGGCATAACAATACAAATTCCCCACATGACTCATCCTTGATGTATGGTGAGCTCACCTTTGTGTGTGTGTAAATGCTGTCAGACTAGGGCTGCCAGTGTATATCCAGCTCTTCAGAGTGACTTCATAAACCTGAGCAAGTGAGGGATCCCTCTTGTTTTCTTGTTCAATCAAAACTAGTCACCAGTCATATCAGAAACAAGTTGACAGATTTAATAGCATCTGTCTCTATTACAGATTGCCCTTCAATTAGCACAGGCAGGTGGGAGAGCTGGTCTGCAGCTGTATGCACGTCAGTTCTTTTAAATTCAATGTCATAGGTGTAATCAGCTAAAAAGAGATCCCAGCATTGCATATGTGCTGCAGTTGTCACAGAAACTCCCTTCCTGGGATGAAGAGATTGGGGTTGGTGGTCTGTGACAAGGGTGAATTTCCTCCCACATAGCTACTGATTTAATTTCTTCACTCCTCATACCAGACTTAAGGCCTCCTTATCTACTTGTGCACAGTTACATTTTGTTGTTGAGAGAGATCTGGAGGCAAATGCTATGGATCTCTCACTGCCATCTGGCATGGTGTGCAATATAACTGTCCCAATTCCATGTGAGGAAGCATTACATGCTACCTTGATAGACAAAGATGGGTTAAAATGTGTAAGCACACTCTCTGATGTGACCAAAATTGTTTTGCTTCCAGGAAAGCTTCAACACTCATGTCACCATACCTACTTTTGACCAGTCTGCAGCAAACAGTTCAGTGGATGCAGTACAGTTGCTAGGTTTGGTACAAAACAGCTATACTAGTTAATAAATCCTAGAAATGATCTAAGTTGTGAAACATCCTTTGGCAGTGTGGCTTCTCCTAAGATTTATGTAGGCCTTATGCATCAATAATGTGCCCACAATAAACTATCAAGTCCTTGAAGAATTTGCATTTTATGCCATTGGCTCATAACCCATTGTGACAAAGTTCCTCCTCTATCTTGGTGGGTCCTGCGCTTATTGGTGGATTTTTTTGCCTCAGAGATTCACCATGTGGGTTGGGGAACAGCCCAGAGACCTTCTCCTCTGGGAGAACCCACAGTCCAGGTCAAATGGGAGGTTTGGGGGGAACCCGGGCCCGCCCTCTACTCCGGGTTCCAGCCCAGGGCCCTGTGGACTGCAGCTGTCTATAGTGCCTCCTGTAACAGCTGCATGACAGCTACTACTCCCTGGGCTACTTCCCCATGGCCTCCTCCAAACACCTTCCTTATTCTCACCACAGGACCTTCCTCCTGGTGTCTGATAACGCTTGTGCTCCTCAGTCCTCCAGCAGCTCTCACTCTCAGCTCCTTGCTCCTCTTGCTCCCAGCTCCTCACACTCACACCACAAACTGAAGTGAGCTCCTTTTTAAAACCCAGGTGCCCTGATTAGCCTGCCTTAATTGATTCTAGAAGCTTCTTCTTAATTGGTTCCAGGTGTCCTAATTAGCCTGCCTGCCTTAACTGGTTCTAGCAGGTTCCTGATTACTCTAGTGCAGCCCCTGCTCTGGTCACTAAGGGAACAGAAAACTACTCATCCAGTGACCAGTATATTTGCCCTCTACCAGACTCCTGTACCCCATTGGTCTGGGTCTGTCACATATCCCTCCCCCCTGCTCAACGCCAAGGGGTTGGGCAGCTTGGGACACCAGACAGTGCACACGTGACAAGCCATTGGCATTGCCACGACGGCTCCCTGCTCTGTGTTGCACACGGAACTGGAAAGGTTGGAGGGATAAGAGCCATCTGGTCACCCTTGTGTTCTTCCTTGTTCCGCTGCATCCATTGAAGAGGGGCATGGTCGGTCATGAGGACAAATCTGCGCCCGAGCAGGTAGTAGCGCAATGTTTCCATGGCCCATTTTACAGCGAGGCATTCTCTCTCCACCACTGCATATTTTTGTTCCCTTGGAAGGAGTTTCCGACTGAGGTATAGAATTGGGTGTTCCTCCTCCCCGACCATCTATGATAGAACGGCCCCCTACCCTACTTCCGATGCATCCATCTGCAGGATAAACTCCTTGGTGAAATCAGGGGCTATCAGTACAGGGTTATTGCAGAGGGCAGTCCGTAGGTCTGTGAATGCTTCCTCTGCTGCGTCAGACCATCTCACCAGATCAGGTCCACGGGTTTTCACTAGGTCTGTCAGGGGGCTTGCCCTTGTGGCAAAGTGGGGATAAATCATCGGTAATACCCCACCACACCTAGGAACGCCCGGACTTGTTTCTTGCGACTTGGTCGGGGCCAATTTTGGATGGCCTCTAAATTGTTCACTTGGGGTTTTACCAGACCTTTTCCCACAATGTAGCCAAGATATTTGGCCTCTGTAAACCCTACAGTGCACTTGGCAGGGTTTGCTGTAAGGCCAGCTTGCCTGAAGGTATCGAGGCCTGCCTCCACCTTCTCCAGGTGGGTTTCCCAGTCTGGGGTATGAATGATCACATCGTCCAAGTAGGCAGCAGCATAACTGTTATGTGGGCGTAACAGCTTGTCCATGAGGCGCTGGAAGGTAGCTGGGGCCCCATGTAGTCCAAAAGGGAGGACAGTATATTGAAAAAGACCCTCTGGTGTAGAGAACACAGTCTTTTCCTTTGCGTCTTCCTCAAGGGGAATCTGCCAGTACCCCTTTGTCAAGTCTAGGGTAGTCAAGTACCGGGCATTACCCAGACGGTCCACTAGCTTATCTATGCGAGGTATGGGGTACGCGTCGAACTGGGATACTTCGTTTAGTCACCGGAAGTCGTTGCAAAATCTTGTGGTTCCATCAGGTTTGGGCACCAGCACGATTGGGCTGGACCACTGACTGTGGGATTCTTCAATGATCCCCAACTCCAGCATTTTTTTAACTTCTGCTTTTATTTCGTCCCTTTTTGCCGCTGGCACCCGATAGGGCCTCATTGTTACTCTGGCCCCCGGGTTCGTGACGATGTGGTGATATGTCTCGGTTGTTCGACCCGGTTTTGTCGAGAACACATCTTGGTTCCGGAAGATCATCTCAGACACCTCATTCTTCTGGTCTGGTGTTAAATCGGGAGACACTCTCGCCTGTTTGGAAGGCTTGTTTTCCTGGGCTAGGTCTTTTTGGACCTTTGTGCATGCCTCTTGTGCATGCCAGGGTTTCAGAAGGTTAACGTGATAAATCTGTTCTTGTTTTCTGCGTCCTGGCTGCCGCACCTTGTAGGTTACTTCCCCCACGGGTTCAACCACCTTATAGGGCCCCTGCCATTGGGCCAGAAGCTTGCTTTCTGCCATGGGTACCAACACCATAACCCGATCCCCTGATTGGAACTGTCGGACTTTTGCCTGGCGATTGTAATGGGTTCGCTGGGACTCCTGTGCCTTCTCCAAATGTTCCCGTACAATAGGGGTAACCCAGGCTATTCGGTCTCGCATCTGCATTACATGCTCTATTATATTTCTCCCCTCATTGGGTTCCTCTTCACAGATTTCTTTGGCAATATCTAGTATGCCACGGGGGTGACGCCCGTATAATAACTCGAAGGGGGAAAACCCAGTTGAGGCCTGTGGTACCTCCTGGATAGCGAACATAAGGTAGGGTAGTAGGGTGTCCCAATCCTTCCCATCCCGACTTACCACCTTCCTTATCATAGCCTTGAGGGTTCGGTTAAACCTTTCTACCAATCCATCAGTCTGTGGATGGTAGACCAAAGTTCTCAGGGTATGTATATGGAGCAGCGTACAGAGGTCCTTCATTAGCTTCGACATAAATGGGGTTCCTTGGTCGGTTAATATCTCCTTCGGTAGCCCCATTCGGGCAAAGATCCCCACCAGCTCTTTGGCTATAGTTTTAGAGGCCGTGTTCCACAGGGGGACGGCTTCTGGGTAGCGAGTAGCATAGTCCAAAACAACAAGTATATATTGGTGGCTCCGAGCCGTCTTCTCCAGGGGTCCCACTAGATCCATGGCTATTCGCTCGAAGGGGACCTCTATGATGGGAAGGGGTACTAAAGGTGCCCTCAAGTGGGGACGGGGACTGTGCAGCTGACACTCCGGGCAGGAGGCACAGTACCTCCGCACTTCTTCATGTACTCCGGGCCAGAAGAACCATCGTAGGACTCGTGCCAGGGTCTTCTCTACCCCCAAATGCCCCCCAAAAAGATGACTATGAGCAAGACTTAATACAGCGTTCTGGTGTTTTTGAGGTACTAGGATCTGCTGTACCTTCTGCCCCTGTACTGGTGTACTTCATTATGAAGTAGGGTCCTGGTCCCTGGGTTTTTCCTTACACGGGGACCCCATCTATTTCAGTCACCTCCTTCCTAATGTTGTCATACCTTGGGTCTTCTGCCTGGTCCCGTCCAAAATTTCCTCTCCCGGGGCTAATCTTCCCAAGATCTAGGGGCCCAGTCTCTGTTGCCTCTACTGGTTCAGAAGCATTAGGATGGGGGTCAGACTCAGGTGCTTCTCCCTCCTGCATGGCCTCCTTTTCAGATGCGCGGGTCCGCCTACCTACAAGAGCGACCCTCTGGCTTTGGGTCAGTATTCGGGTTCCCAAGGCCTTAGCTGCCCTTCTTTCCCTTTTTGTCTTTCTACCCTGTCTGGGAGTGGAGAACAAATCTGGGGATATTTCAGAGAAGATTGGGGGTTGACAGTCTGCTGTGGATGCCTCATCAATTTTAGGGTCCCCATCTTTCTCCAATCCCCCTACTGGGAGTAAGGTTCCAAACCCTGGGAAGTCCCTCCCTATGAGCACCAGGTATGGGAGTTTAGGGACTACACCTGCTGCTACCTCAGTAGTGTTCCCTTGGATCTTGATTTTTACTGGGATGGTGGGGTAGTAACTAACTGTCCCATGGACGCATGTTATCCCCGTACGTTTAGCCTGCAGCAGCTGACTACGCTTCACGAGCTTCCCTGAGATAAGCGTGATAGCACTCCCCGAATCAACCAGTGCCGTGGTCCCTACCCCATTTAGTTTCATTGGTCTGGTATACATATGTGGGGTTAGTGAGACTCCTACAAGGTGGATTAGGGAGCATGGATCTGCCCAGTTCCCCAGGTTACACTGCATAGGCTCCTCAGCATTGGGACACTGTGCAGCTATGTGTCCCCACTCCCCGCAGGCATAACATCTGTATGGAGCCCTAGGCATTCCCTGGTCTCTTGGTTTGGGCAGTCTAACGTCACGATCCTCTTCTCCCTCAGTGCTCCGACACTTTGTGGCCTCTAATGGGCCTTCAGCCTCTCTCTTTTTCCACCTGGGCCCTCCTGGTGGCCCAGTCACCCGAACTTTAGGGCTTGGTGCTGCTAGTTTAACCCGGGGTGCCTCTTCCTTAACTGGTAGGGTCAGTTCCCTCGCTGTCCTTCGCCTCTCTACCAGGGCGACAACCTCATCATAGGTGGAGGGTTCTTTCTGGCTTACCCAGGCACGAAGGTCCGGTGGTAGTCCTCTCATGTATCGGTCGATGACCAGAACCGCTAGTATCTCTTCCGGACTCCGGGACTCTGTTTGCAACCACTTTCGTGCGCGATGGATGAGGTCATACATTTGGGACCGGGGGGGTTTGTCTTCCTGGTACCTCCAACCGTGATATTGCTGGGCCCGCACTGCTGTCGTTACCCCAGATCTGGCCAGGATCTCTGCTTTCAGCTGGGGGTAGTCTGCCGCAGCCTCGTAAGGCAGATCATGGTAGGCCTTCTGGGCCTCCCTACACAGGAATGGGGCAAGGATGCCAGAACAGGCCTCCCGTAGGGCTGTCCTCTCAAAGGCCAGAAGGTATGCCTCTACATCATCCTCCCATGTCATTTTCTGCAGCCAATGGCTGGCCCGTATGAGCCGCGTCCCATCATGGCCGCGATTCAGCTCTGTAAGGGACTTTACCTGGTTTACCAGTTCCCACAACATAGCTTGGTCTTGAGCAGCCTGGTCCATCAGCAGGCAATTAGTCTCTTGCTGCAGCCGCACTGCCTCCTGTTGGGCAGCTGCCTGGACACGGGTAGCCTCCTTCTGGGCCGCCGTAGATTGTATCAGTGCCCGCACTACGTCATCCATTGTGGTGAAAAAAAATAAACCCTCTCCCTTTTTTTTTTGTTTTTTGTTTAAATCACCCTCCTTCTTCCGCCGCGCTGTGCACCCCAAGAATCCCACCCCTGACACCAGTGTGACAAAGTTCCTCCTCTATCTTGGTGGGTCCTGCGCTTATTGGTGGATTTTCTTGCCGCAGAGATTCACCATGTGGATTGGGGAACAGCCCAGAGACCTTCTCCTCTGGGAGAACCCACAGTCCAGGTCAATTGGGAGGTTTGGGGGGAACCCGGGCCCACCCTCTACTCCGGGTTCCAGCCCAGGGCCCTGTGGACTGCAGCTATCTATAGTGCCTCCTGTAACAGCTGCATGACAGCTACAACTCCCTGGGCTACTTCCCTATGGCCTCCTCCAAACACCTTCCTTATTCTCACCACAGGACCTTCCTCTTGGTGTCTGATAACGCTTGTGCTCCTCAGTCATCCAGCAGCACACTCTCACACTCTCAGCTCCTTGCGCCTCTTGCTCCCAGCTCCTCACACTCACACCACAAACTGAAGTGAGCTCCTTTTTAAAACCCAGGTGCCCTGATTAGCCTGCCTTAATCGATTCTAGAAGCTTCTTCTTAATTGGCTCCAGGTGTCCTAATTAGCCTGCCTGCCTTAACTGGTTCTAGCAGGTTCCTGATTACTCTAGTGCAGCCCCTGCTCTGGTCACTCAGGGAACAGAAAACTACTCATCCAGTGACCAGTATATTTGCCCTCTACCAGAATCCTGTATCCCACTGGTCTGGGTCTGTCACACCATATTCTTCTAGACATTTTAATATCCTTTTCAGGGTTTCCAGATGTTCTTCATCACTTCCGCCAGTCACAATATTGTCATCCAAATAACACTGTGTTCTGGGAATACCTTGCAAAACTTGGTCAATTGCCTGTTTCCATATAGCAGGAGTTGAAGCAACCCCAAAAACTATTCTGTTGTACTGGTACAGACACTTTTTTGTGTTGATTGTGAAGTATGCCTTAGACGCTTCTTCAGTTTCCATCTGTAGGTAGGCCTATGACAAATCAGTTTTGCTGAATTATTGTCCCCCTGCCAGTGTAGCAAAAAATATCTTTAATTTTAGCCAGAGAGTATTTTTGAGCTTTCAGTACCGAGTTTATGGTGACCTAAAAATCTCCCCATACCCTTACTGCACCACATTTTTTTTAAACTGATAGGATTTTCCCACTCACGCCAGGCTACTTTTGAAAGTATGCCCTCTTTTTCTAGATGTTGCAATTCACTAACTATCTTCAAGTGAATACTGTAAGGGACAGGTAGAGCTTTCTGGAATTTGGGTTGAGCCTTCTTTGCTCGGCCTATTTTAGTCTTCATGTGTTTTAGAGTTCCTGTCCCCTCCTTGAATACTCCCAGTGTCTGACTTAGTATCCATTCCAGCTGCAGTTCAACTGTTATAGTGGAGTCTGCTGAAAGTGACTGCAGCATCTTTATAGATTTCCAATCCAGAGGAACCTTATGTAACCATTCACAGTCCCACAGTGCGAGTCCTCACTTCTCAATGACATACAAGTCTAATAGACATTGCTTATTGTTATATTCCACATTCAATTGCATCGCTCCAAATGACACTTTTTTTTCTCCCTTATATGTTTTTAGCAATATTGATCTCTGTTTGGTATTTTTTAAAGTTTTCTCATAGTCCAAAGGTGACATAATGTACACTGTGGAGCCTGGGTCCAGTTCCATTTTGAGCATTTTCCCCACCATATCCATATCCATCCATCCAGGCTGGCTACTCTACTCTCACAGTCTGTGTCACTACTGCCTCTTTCTACAGAGCATACATTGATATTCCTTTTTCTACATCCTGACTTGATCTCTTCCTCATTTCTCTGCGATAGACTGCTTGGATATGCCCTTTTGTATTACAGCTTCTGCAATATGCATCGTTAATCTAGCGATGAGAGGGAGCATGGAACCCTTTTCCACACTGATAACATATGCCTGCCTGCTGAGTGGACTAGCTCTTGCCTTGGGTTACAGATGGTTTATACCTTCTTACTCCTTCTTTAGCTCCAGTAGGCAATTCCATGGCATCCCTTGCTGCAGTTTGCATTGCTACGCCAATTTCTGTGTGTATAAAGGCAAGATTTTCCTCAGATAAGAGCCTCTACTGTATGTTTTACTTAACAGTTCACACATAAATCTGTCTCTTGGTGCCTTGTTGAGCCCATCCTTAAAAGAACATTGTTCTGACAACCTTTTTAACTCTGTTGCAAAAGAGGACATATAAGCCAAATCAACTGGAAGGAGAATCTGAAATCTGAACCTTTTTTCTATAATCAGGGGCTTGCAGGCCAAGTGTTCTCGAACAATTTGCATGCTCTCCTTAAAGGTTTTCCTAGTTGGCTTCTCTGGAGTGATCAGATTGTATACTAAATTATATTTTCCCACACATCACACTCAGTAATGCTGTTAAATGTTTTTCTGGGGGAATCTCATTTACTTCAAAATACTGCTCCAGCCACACTATATATGTGGGCCAGTCCTCCGTGGCATGGTTGAAGGCCTCCATTTTTCCAATATAGCTTCCCATTTCACCTCGCTGCTGTCAGTTCAGTAGTTTGGAGTCCTTACAGTTGTAGCAGACTCCCCTCCCTCTCTTCTCCACCTACCCCCAGGCTGCAAACAATGTTGTAGATTGGCTTTCTACTCTTATGCATAGGAGGTTCTTGAAATCCTCACCATTTGTTGTGTATGGTGGATGTAGCACAACTCCCTGATCAGAAACACAGACACGTACACAAAGTTGGAGCCATGATGACTGACTTTGTCTTGCAGAATAAGAGAGAAACATAGTGTATACACTGTATAACACAGTCAACATAAGCAACTGCTTAAAGAACTATAATTGCAAAGTCACATAAACAGATTCAGCTCTCTGCTCAGTACATTCAAATATATCACAGGGAGTCCCTTTAGAAATATTCTAAAGTAAAGTGGGGGATAGAGAGAATCTAGTATCTACATGGAGGGAAAGGGTGTTGGACAGAAGTTTACCTTTGCAAATATACTAAATCATCCATGATTTCAGTGGATTGTGTTTATAGGCCAATTTTTCCTACAGCCCTACTACTAAACATCCAACTTGTATTTTTCTGGTACTGTGAATAATGCAGATTGATCAGGTTACTAAGTGTATTTAGAGCAGCACCCACTTAGTTCTGTGCCAGCAAAGCCCACATATATTGCTCTGGACAGGCAAAAGGAAATATCTCCCTTGAAATTATTTGCTTTCTTTGCTAAAATCCATACTAGTCTGAACCTTTTACAGCTGGTGAGCTGTGTCAGAATGAAACTAATATTGTGAATTGTTTAAAGAACTCAGACATTCTGAAGTACAGACACACTGCAATGAATATGCACAATGCAACTTATACATTATTTATGGGTTTAGTTTAATAATATTTCAAATGCTGCATTATAGGTTTTCCCCTATAAGCATGAAACCCTACTTTTGCAATCAGCATGGAAAATAAATTTGCTTTTATTTATGACACACATTTGCAGCATAATTGGCATCTCTGTTTCTATTTTCCACTATGTTTTAAAAAGCAGTCAGAGCTGTGTTCATTTCGTTTTAGTGTCACAGACAAATAACAGTCAGTAAATTAGAATGTTGAACTTTATATGAAATAATGGTCCTGATTTTATTTTCAGTAATTGTATGTCCCTGATTACCATAGTATCTAAGCACCTCAGAGTCTTTAATTTATTTATCCTCATAGCACTCCTGTGCGGTAGGGAAGTGTTATTATGGGGAAATGAGGTACAAAGAGACTAGGCCACACAGGAAGTCTGTGGCAGAATACGGAATTGCACTGTGTCCCGAACCAGTGCCTAACCACCAGTGCCTAACACTTCCTCACACTTCTTCTCACTTCCTGCTTTGCTGGTTTCACTGACAGAGTTGGATTTTCCAGTCCATTAAGGCAACTTCGTGCTAGTTATGCCCAACTCAACCAGAGTGACGAGTGGCAGCTGCCTACAGCCCCCTTATTCAGGGCCACTCACCTCTGGTATAAGTTAAAGCAGGAGGGGTTCTGATCTAAAGAACACTGCAGGTGCTGCTGACATAAGGTTCCTTATGCCAACAAAGGATTGATCATAACTCTGACATCCACCCCCATCCTACCTCCAAAATGCACCCTCTTCCCTCTTACATCAGGAGTGAGTGAGGGTATGTGATCTGTGAATGACAAACATGGGTCAATGAGGATGGTTATCCACCGGTGCCTTTGCTGAGGTGTTTATCCCATCTTTCTTTACAGAATGCAATATATTCCACCATTTATGTTTCATTTGCTGCACCCAACAGCAGTAAACTCAGCTAAAATACACCCCTAAATCTCGCTTTCCTGTATTCTTTATTTTATTGGGCAAACAATTTCCTCATGCTCTGGTGTTAATGAGGGAACTGATTCATTTGCTTCTGGGGCACTGATAGCATTCCACACAAAGTGGAGAGAAATGATAAACAAGCTTTCAATGTGCTTCCTCATTTTACTTATTGTCTCCCTGCAAGTAAATGCCACAAATTGTATGTGGTGCACAGTTGGTGCCTAGAGGGCTTTGACTTTTTTGGCTGGGTAGAATCTAAGTACTGTGATAAGTAGGTCTAGCTGTCTCTATGAGCAGACTGTTTCATCATACCATGAGTGCCTATGACAGCCATTTACAAAATAGTTATGTCATCTTGTATGTATGAGGATTACACAAGTTTCATGAATACCTGTAATGCTTGGCTGTAAAGTGATCATAGATATTCACATGCTTAAAATGTGGAAATTATCCCTAGCTTTCACCACCATTTGTCTCTTACATGCATTCATTTATAACTGACTGCTTCTGGACACTCACTCAACATCACAAAAGACACTTGAGGAACTGGTGCTGTTGACATTTTGAGCTGTTTAGTGATGAAGGGGACAAGACTCTTCCTGGGAGATGAGACATACATCTATCAACTGTACATCCCAGCACTGAGGATGGCAGATGAACAGTATGTTACCAGACTCAGGGAAGTATAATCCTGGTTTAGTGTCACTTGATCTAGAAAAGTGCTTCAATCAACATTAGGCTCTCCTTTGCCTGTAGAGACTAGTATGGATTTCTGTCTGTTATAACAGGTGAATCTTCTCATTGAGCTATAGGGAATATGTCACATGTCACAGTCATCTATATCCAGAACACTTATCAGATTTTGATTGGCACTGTTGAAGTACAGGAGGGAGTTCATACACTTCCCAAGAACTTCTGTCAAACAACAGAAACATAAGACAGTTTTCAGTGTCATTGCTGAGTTCTCTAATATACTAGTACCCTCCCCCCCCACCCCCCCATTGATGATAATGTGGTAATACAGGCTAAGTAGTTGGTATTTATTTTGCTGGCTAGTAAGCTTCCAGATCCCATTCTGTATGTTCCATTATTGAAAGTGGCAGTACCTATCCATTGGTGCCATATTTATGATTTACAAAGCACAAACAATGTGTTAGGTGCTTTGAAGACAAAGCCTCTGACCCAGGGAGTTTACAATCCCACTTCCTTAATTGCATCCAAAGTATGATTCTGAAGTGGCATGCCATTTAGCATGCAAAAGGACTAATAAATGTTAGAGACTTAACTTTGGCGACCTTAAAAGGAGACATGTTTGTTTACAGCCTGTGGCCCTTGATATAGTGTGCCAGCTGCCTCACCCACCATGCAAACTCCAGCTGAAGAATGGTGGGAGTTCACCTGGGGAGAGCCCACTGAGACTTTCATCTTGCAGGCTTCTGAGTAGTTACTGCAACAGGTGAGGAAGCTCTTAGAAGGAAGGCAATATGGATGGTGAGCGATCAGCTGTTGTGACCTGCACAGGATGTGCCATGTTTGTTTTTCTTCCACACGACAGAAGTGACTTTGTCTGTACAAAGTGCAAGCTGGTCTCCATATTGGAAGAGAAGGTTCAAGGTCTGGAGAAACAAGTATCAACCCTGCGTTGCATAAGAGAAAATGAAGATTTCCTGGACAGATGTCAGGATATGCTTCTACGGACACAACATTCTGAAGAATCCGAGCAGGCTGCGCTGCAGGGACAGAAGGATGGTGAAGAAAATTGGCAGCATGTGACCTCCAGAAGAAGAAAGAGGAGCATCCATGTACCAGCAATGCAGATACACGTGAGCAACCATTTTCATGTTCTCTCCACAGATACTACTGCGGAGAGTGGACTAGATGATACAGCTGAGGGAAGGGAGCAGAAGGAGACTCCACCGATTGGAAGGTATGAGATGCACTGTCCTAGGGATGGGGATTCCATGACCACCGCTCCCAAGAGAAGGAGGTGGGTGGTGGTGGTCGGGGACTCCCTCCTAAGGGGGACTGAGTCTATCTATCTGCCATCTGGACCGGGAAAACCGAGAAGTGTGCTGCTTGCCAGGAGCTAGGATTCACAATGTGACAGAGAGACTTCCGAGACTCATCAAGACCTCGGATTGCTACCCCTTCCTGCTTCTCCATGTGGGCACCAATGATACTGCCAAGAATGACCTTGAGCCGATCACTGCAGACTACGTGGCTCTGGGAAGAAGGATAAAGGAGTTTGAGGCACAAGTGGTGTTTTCGTCCATCCTCTCTGTGGAAGGAAAAGGCCCGGGTAGAGACCATTGAATCCGGGAAGTCAACGAATGGCTATGCAGTTGGTGTCAAAGAGAAGGCTTTGAATTCTTTGACCATGGGATGGTGTTCCAAGAAGGAGGATTGCAAGGTAGAGACAGCCTCCACCTAACGAAGAGAGGGAAGAGCATCTTTGCAAGCAGGCTGGCTAACCTGGTGAGGGCTTTAAACTACGTTCACCAGGGGAAGGAGACCAAAGCCCTGAGGTAAGTAGGGAAGTGGGATACCAGGAGGAAGCACAAGCAGGAGAGCACAAGAGGGAAGGACTTCTGCCTTATACTGAGAAAACAGGATGATCAGCGAGTTATCTTAAGTGCCTATACACAAATGCAAGAAGCCTGGGAAACAAGCAGGGAGAACTGGAAGTCCTGGCACAGTCAAGGAATTATGATGTCATTGGAATAACAGAGATATGGTGGGTTAACTCACATGACTGGAGTACTGCCATGGATGGATATAAACTGTTTAGGAAGGACAGGCAGGGCAGAAAAGGTGGGGGAGTTGTATTGTATGCAGGGCTGGCTCCAGGCACCAACCCAGCAAGCAGGTGCTTGGGGTGGCCAAGGGAGGGGGCGGCACGTCCGGCTCTTCGGCAGCAATTCGGCGGTGGGTCCCTCACTCCCTCTCGGAGGAAAGGACCAGCCGCCGAATTGCCGCAGATCGCGATAGCTTTTTTTTTTTTTTTTTGGGCTGCTTGGGGTGGCAAAAACCCTGGAGCCAGCCCTGATTGTATGTAAGAGAGCAGTATGACTGCTCAGAGCTCCAGTATGAAACTGTAGAAAAACCTGAGAGTCTCTGGATTAAGTTTAGAAGTGTGAGCAACAAGGGTGATGTCGTGGTGGGAGTCTTTTATAGACCACCAGACCAGGGGGATGAGGTGGACGAGGCTTTCTTCCGGCAACTAACAGAAGTTACTAGATCACAGGCCCTGGTTCTCATGGGGGACTTCAATCACCCCGATATTTCCTGGGAGAGCAATACAGTGGTGCACAGACAATCCAGGAAGTTTTTGGAAAGTATAGGGGACAATTTCCTGGTGCAAGTGCTGGAGGAACCAACTAGGGGCAGAGCTGCTCTTGACCTGCTGCTCAAAGAAGGGAAGAATTAGTAGGGGAAGCAAAAGTGGATGGGAACCTGGGAGGCAGTGACCATGAGATGGTCAAGTTCAGGATCCTGACACAAGGAAGAAAGGAGAGCAGCAGAATACAGACCCTGGTCTTCAGAAAAGCAGATTTTGACACCCTCAGGGAACTGATGGGCAGGATCTCCTGGGAGAGTAACTTGAGGGGGAAAGGAGTCCAGGAGAGCTGGCTGTATTTTAAAGAATCCTTGCTGATCTTAAACACAAAAGAGAAGCTTACAAGAACTGGATGCTTGGACAAAAGACCAGGGACGAGTATAAAAATATTGCTCAGGCATGCAGGAGTGAAATCAGGAAGGCCAAATCACACTTGGAGTTGCACCTAGCAACGGATGTTAAGAGTAACAAGAAGGGTTTCTTCAGGTATGTTAGCAACAAAAAGAAGGTTAGGGAAAGTGTGGGCCCCTTACTGAATGGTGGAGGCAACCTAGTGACAGAGGATGTGGAAAAAGCTAATGTACTCAATGCTTTTTTTACCTCTGTCTTCACGAACAAGGTCAGCTCCCAGACTGCTGCACTGAGCAGCACAGTATGGGGAGGAGGTGACCAGCCCTCTGTGGAGAAAGAAGTGGTTCAGGACTGTTTAGAAAAGCTGGATGCACACAAGCTCATGGGGCTGGATGCACTGCATCCGAGGATGCTAAAGGAGTTGGCGGATGTGATTGCAGAGCCATTGGCCATTATCTTTGAAAACTCATGGCAATCGGGGGAGGTCCCGGATGACTGGAAAAAGGCTAATGTAGTGCCCATCTTTAAAAAAAGGAAGGAGGAGGAACCGGGGAACTACAGGCCAGTCAGCCTCACCTCAGTCCCTGGAAAAATCATGGAGCAGGTCCTCAAGGAATCAATTCTGAAGCAGTTAGAGGAGAGGAAAGTGATCAGGAACAATCAGCATGGATTCACCAAAGGCAGGTCATGCCTGACTAAACCAATTGCCTTCTATGACGAAATAACTGGCTCTGTGGATGAGGGGAAAGCAGTGGATGTGTTATTCCTTGACTTTAGCAAAGCTTTTGATATGGTCTCCCACAGTATTCTTGCCAGCAAGTTAAAGAAGTATGGGCTGGATGAATGGATTATAAGGTGAATAGAAAGCTGGCTAGATCGTCGGGCTCAACGGGTAGCAATCAATGACTCCATGTCTAGTTGGCAGCTGGTATCAAGCGGAGTGCCCCAAGAGTTGGTTCTGGGGCTGGTTTTGTTCAATATTTTCATTAATGATCTGGAGGATGGCGTGGACTGCACCCTCAGCAAGTTTGCAGATGACACTAAACTGGGAGGAGTGGTAGATACGCTGGAGGGTAGGGATAGGATACAGAGGGACCTAGACAGATTAGAGGATTGGGCCAAAAGAAATCTGATGAGGTTCAACAAGGACAAGTGCAGAGTCCTGCACTTAGGACGGAAGAATCCCATGCACTGCTACAGACTAGGGACCGAGTGGCTAGGCAGCAGTTCTGCAGAAAAGGACCCAGGGGTTACGTGGATGAGAAGCTGGATATGAGTCAACAGTGTGCCCTTGTTGCCAAGAAGGCTAACAGCATTTTGGGCTGTATAAGTAGGAGTAATGGTCTTAAGTTGCAGTGGGGGACGTTTAGGTTGGATATTAGGAAAAACTTTTTCACTAGGAAGGTGGTGAAGCACTGGAATGGGTTACCTAGGGAGGTGGTGGAATCTCCTTCCTTAAAGGTTTTTATGGTCAGGCTTGACAAAGCCCTGAGTGGGATGATGTAGTTGGGGATTGGTCCTGCTTTGAGCAGGGGGTTGGACTAGATGACCTCCTGAGGTCCCTTCCAACCCTGATATTCTATGAGAAGAGAGAGAAGGATCTGACCATGAAGAGAGGGAGGGAGAGGTGTGTGTGTGTGTGTGTGTGTGTGTGTGTGTGTGTGTGTGTGTGTG
>NW_020664420.1:66943241-67060094 GCF_002925995.2 Terrapene triunguis | reverse complement strand
GTGTGTGTGTGTGTGTGTGTGTGTGTGTGTGTGTGTGTGTGTGTGTGTAAAAAGAGGGAGAAAAATGGTCTGGAATGAAGTGGTTGTGAAAGCCATGCTCATCAGACTAGGCTGGTTAATTTATTATGAACATCCTTGGCATATGCTTTAGATACAAGGGACAACTGACAGCCCCATGCTTGGATGCCTTGTACCACCCTTTAGGGGGAAAATGTGAATAAACTTGAAAACATTGATGTGATATTTAGCAATGTCATGAGTAATTAGACACTCCCACCATAATCTCAGTTTCATTTACCTGTGATGGACAACTCTGTAGAGGAAAGGACATAATTTTCACTCCATTCATCTGAAGAAGTGGGTTTTTTACCCACAAAAGCTTATGCCCAAATAAATCTGTTAGTCTTTAAGGTGCCACCGGTCTCCTTGTTGTTTTTAATCAATATATTAGTGGCTTCATTTGTTCCAGTAAACGTCCTTACTCTGTCATTCTTCCACTTAATCTTCTTGCAGCAAAGGTTTCAAACTGAAAGAGATGAATCATTTAATAATTCAGTTTTATGTATGTTTATAGTTTATGTATGTTTTTAAAAAGTACACACACACACACACACAATAATGGTGTCCCAGATTCTGACTGGAGATATATTCTCATGGCTGGATTGATTATCCATGGAAGGTGAGACTGAAATATCTGTTGTTTCCCTCATCTACCTGGTGCTGAAGTGTATTCTCCATCACTGGCAATTTTTAAATCAAGTTTTCCTAAGAGACATGCTCTAGTTCAAACAGGAATTAATTTTGGGGACAATTGTATGGCCTGCGTTATGCAGGAGGTCAGACTGGAGGATCACTGTGGTCCCTTCTGCCCTTAGAATCTATTAGTCTATGAAACCTGGAACATTAGTTAAAGAACTCAGTGCAGTGGAACCTCTGCTGATAAATCTGTATGATTTCCAAAGGACTGAAGGCCCTGCCATCCACCAGTGATTCCATCACAATTGGCCTCCCACCAAGCCTTAGCTGGCATCTCCACCGACTGGTCAGCAAGGCTGGAGAACTGCCGGAGTATAGACTGTGTGGTAGCTTTTCCCCCTTTTTAAATGGAAGGTTATTTATGGAAAGAGTTTACATGTTATGTGGTTTGAAGAAGTAGTCAGCATAGGTAGAACTCTGCTGTGGCATAACACATCCACTTTGGCTAGACTCATAGCCTCTTTCTGACTTTAGCAACTGGATCACTAAAAATAGATGGAACTGTCAATTCACTTGTTTTCCAGCTATGAGAGATTTCTAAGGAAGTTAACAAGGGTTCAGTGTTAGAGCTGTGCTGTAATCTCAGGTGAATTTTGTGTTTTCTTTCTCTTCTTCTAAATCTGGCCACTTTAGCTCAGAGAAAATATAATTTCATTACTAGGTGTTGATTCCCCAGATTCCCCCATCAAGTTTATCTCATGCCTGAATCAAGTCTTAGAGTTCTACTGAGAATCCAGGAGAGAAATATCAATACATTTGCATTGTGTTCATTTTGTATAGCAATGATAGTGCTCTTTCTAATTTGGCCCCGAGTCTCTAATATGAACCAAAATATAGTGCTATACACATGCACAAACATGCTTTCACAATTACCCCATGCCCTAGAGAATACTGTATTACATTCCACTGGATGATGACATTCAAAACTGCAGTGCAGTTTCAAAGCAGAATGGGTGCTACATGCCACCTTAAAAATAAAGTGATATTAAGACTTATCACCCTATATTTAAGATGGGGAAAAAAACGGTCAACCTGGCCTGGTGGCTTCTCTGTTTGGCTCCCTGCATCATTAATATCAAATTCCACATGTTTTGCAATATAGAGTTAACTGGGTACCAAGTTCTGTGGATATTATGGTGCATGCTCACTGCTGGAATGCCTCTTTGTGCTAGGATTTGCCATTGCAGAGGTTCTTTGAGCCTCATGCCTTTGTTGTCTGGTGTTCTAGCTTTATTGCAGCCTGCAGCGTCTGTGTCCTGGTCTTCCAGCCAGGTCACCTTTGAAAACCAGTCCCCTTCTGGGATAACAGAGGAGTCTAAACAGGACAAGTTCAAAAGCCTATGACCTGTATGTCAAGCTCTTGGTCCCCTTTTGAGACTTTGTCAGTATTTGCCTCTCATTCCTGAGGATCATACTGTCTCTTCTGTTGAGGAAGAGGTAGGGGTACCAAGGCTCACCTTCTCCTCTGGATTCCAGCCCAGGGACCTTTTTTAGGCAGTTGAGGACAGCTTCTTTCAAACCCTTGCTGCCCCTACTTTTCCTTGTTCATCATCTCTGGACAGATTCCATTGTTCCTGTGCTGGTTGACTCATATGGCTCCTTCTCAATCACCTACTGAGGCACTTCTTCAAATCCACTCCCAGCCTTTTTAGCCACTAGGTTGTGCTTCATGAAGTTACCACATCTCTCTGTAGAGCAGGAGTCCTCAGCCCTGACTCCTAGAACTGGGCTGCAACTCAGGCGGTGACTCCATCTCTCCTTAAGGCAGGAGATCCCCCAGCATCTTTCCTGAAGCTGGATTCTCATTCAGGCCCACAGCCAGTTCCTCCTCTAGCTGTCCCTTTTTCTATCAATCAGCCCTTCAACTTTTAGGCTTGGAGAATTTAGCAGGTAGTTCATCTCTTACTGTTACATATCCCTACTATGAGGGACAAGGCAGCATATTTGTAAGGCCCTTAATTTTCAGTTTACCAATTTTTACCAAAAATTTCCTGGGTTTCACAAAAAGCTTTTAGGCAGTTTGTACCGATTTTCACCTGAATCTTGGACCACTCAAGTACATCAAAATACAGATTATGTGAAGAAAATCCTGTACATGAACCATGCTGCTTCCCACATCCCTAGTGCCCTGCCTGGCTCAGCTGATGTTAAGAGTATATTTTCTAAATTCAACTACATCCAAGACTTCAGAAGAACAAGCCTTAGAAAAGACACTTTGAAAAAATTGCTGAGAGCCTATGCTACCTAAGACTTTTGAAATTTCCACTAAAGCCCATTATATCAACTGTAACAGTAAACTATTTTAAAGCTGTTTTTAAAAGAAAATAAAAAAATAAACCACTGTAATAAATTGCTTTTATTTTCAGTGCTCTTGCTTTTCTCTCTTTGATTTTTTTTCTGTCCTCCTGTCCCCCAATATTAACCCCGAAAACTGGGACGTTTATTTTTTGCACTGATGGTTTACTTTTTTAAAATTTTGCAACAGAAACTGATACATTCCTGGGACATTTTAAGCAAAATAAAAACTGGAAATGAAGAGCTTTACATATATGCTAGTCCCCTTTCCCAGCTCAACCCAATTGGCTGGGTGAGAGGGGAACCTTGCCCAACCCATTTTGCAAGGCTCCCGCATCCCAAGTCCAAGGAACAGCAACAAGTTCTCCCCCAAGTACTACTTACTCCCAGGACCACTTCCTCTCCACCCATATCTCCTGTTTTCTAGTTTCTGATCTACATCAGATTTACAACTCTTAAAGGGCCATGACTGTGAGACAGGGGTGAGCTGACCCCTGCGCCTTAATGTCCTTAATGAGCAGCCTAACTCTATCACATTGGAGTACAGGGCTATGTAGTTCATGTGAATGAAAAGTTGCCTGAGTCTTAATTTGTTTTTGACAAATGCGCATTGGACTGCAGGCACACAGGTAACACTGAATTTAGTGGGAATTTTATATGCAATCCAGAGCAAAATTTCTCCCTTTTTATTCCTATAACTGTGGATGTTGTCCTTGGATTAACCAGTCCATATGGTATACGTGTTGGGTCTGCCTTGGAAATCCCATATACATCAATTCTGAAAATAAGTTTATCATCCTTTGCTGGCTGCAATTGGTCCCTGGAACACTACCAAAGCACTTACTTTACCAAATATTCAGATGCCCTTCCAAATTGTATGATGACTGGGGAAACTGATTTCCATTAATTTAGGACAAAATATATTTTTTAATTCAGAATATATTTGTTTTAAACTGATTTGGTTTCCATTTTACTAAAACAAGATGAGAAGTCTCAAGATCGCACATATTGAAGTATGTTTAGTTTAGTTTTCCATTGCTTAAATCTAGTTACAAATCCTCCAATGTTACTTATTACAACCTCTTCAATGTGCATTGCAAGAAAAGTAATCCTGCTCCAATGTCAGTATTTTCATATCAGTGTTCAAGCCATACTGCAGTGTTTAAGCTCTGCACTTGTTTGCACTCATTAACTAAGGTAAGAAAACTGTTTAAAAAGTCACATTCTGATAGGGAGGTAGTGTGTGTAGCAATCAGAGTAGGGAACTGGAAGCTGTGTTCCGTTTATGCCTCTGTCACTGATTCACTGTCACTTAACCTTAGTATGCCTAGGTTTTCCATGTTTAAAATTAGGATAATACGTTCAGATCCTCACATAAAAGATACTACTACACAAATCCATATTATTTATTACAATAATCAGCAAAAGTTTAGAATAGGCAAATATAGTGACCGCTAAGACACTAAGTCAGTTTAGTTCCTGCATACATAATTCTAAAATTTAGTCTCCTGATTCATTGGCCTTATTTACTAAATGTCATCTTAAAATTGAACTTTGATGTACCAACGACACAATTGTGAAACACATCAGTGACTAGTAACACAGATTTGCACAGCTGGGAGTGTAATATACAGCAAGTTTGCTGTTACTTTGATGGTCCAAACCTTCATGGATGGCAGCCTTTCTTGTATTAATTTTAGAGGCTTCCTTACAACTAGTAGTGCAGAGTATCTTTTGCAGCACTTTGAGGTTTCTAGCTTTTTTGTGTGATGATTTTGCTACAGATTCAATTAAAAGGAAAAACTCTAAATCAGAGCCTCCTTAATGCTATTATCTCTTGAGAAATGGCCCTAATTTACTTAAATAATGCTTTCTTCTTTCCAGGTTTACAGTACAGGTCTGTATGATTAGCACAATTCTCTGGCTAAAAACCTGAAATACATACTCATATAAACCAAGCATCCCAAGTAGCTGTCTCTTGAGGTAAGAGTGTTTTGTCACATGCTTTTACTTTTTGTTGACACTTGACAAATGATCTTGCTTATGTTAAATTCATTACATTTGCTCAAATTTACAGTATGGAAGCAACGGAGATTATAGTCAAACAGTCAAAAAGTAATAACTTTTGATAAATACAAAGTAATGCACATTGGAAAACATAATCCTGACTACGTACAAAATGTGGGAGACTAAATTAGTTGTTACCATCCAAGAAGGAGATCTTGGAGTCATTGTGTATAGTTCTCTGAAAATATACACTTAATGTGCACTGGCAGTCAAAATAGCTAACAGAATGTTAGGAACAATCAGGAAAGGGATAAATAATAAGACAGTAAATATAATATTGCCTCCATATAAATCCATGGTATGCCCATACCTTGAATACTGCATACAGTTCTGGTCGACCTATCTCAAATTATATATATATAAGAAATAGAAAAGGTACAGGAAAAGGGCAACAAAAATGATTAGGGGTATGGAACAGCTTCCAGATGAGGAGGGATTAAAAACAGTGGGACTGTTCATTTTAGAAAAGAGGCAACTAAGTGGGGATATGATAGAGGACTATAAATTCATGAGTGGTGTGGAGAAAATAAATAAGGAAGTGTTGCTTATCCCTTCATATAACACAAGAACCAGGGTCATCCAACTAAATTAATAGGCAACAGGTTGAAAACAAACATAAGGAAGTACTTCTTCACACAATGCACAGTCAGCCTATGGAACTCATTGCCAGGGGATGTTGTGAAGGCCAAAAATATAACTGGGTTAAAAAAAGAATTAGATAAGTTCATGGATGATAGGTCCATCGATGGCTATTAGTCAAGATGGTTAAGGACACAGCCCCATGCTCTGGCTGCCCCTAAACCTCTGACTGCTAGATGCTGGGACTGGATGACAGGGGATGGATCACTCGATAAGTTGCCCTGTTTTGTTCATTCTCTCTGAAGCATCTGACACCGGCCACTGTCAGAAGACAGGATACTGGGCTAGATGGTCTTGCCATTCTTATGTTCTTAACTTGTTTACTCTAAAAGTTTTTAAGGTCATTTAAATGTGAGTTTATATACAATTTATATTAAGAACAAAAGTATTTTGGAAAAAAAATCTTCTTTATAAATTTTTGCAGCTTTAAAAGTCTGTCTGTGGGAAGGAGATATTGTCCCTTTTCTTAACCCTGTACCAGATAGAGCTCTTCTCCTGGACAGCCCTGTTATTCCTAATGTTAAAGATCAGCAGCAGAGCTGGTTGAAAAATAAGTTTTGCTATATTGCTAGGTTTTTTTGTTTTGTTTTTTAATATTTCATGTCTTCTTTCTCAAGGTTAAATTCCAGTTGTTTATTTCCACAGTTTAATTCCTATTGCTATATTTCTGATTACAACAGCAATTCTGTAATAAAGATTAAACATTTCTTATACAATGTTGTGGTATTCTGCTCAGGACACCCAGAACTGTGATCCACTCTGTTACTCCACTGACTCAGCCAGAGTGAACTTTGCTGGAGATTAGACTGTGTGTCAGCTCTCTGCCACACCAATCTGCCTGCTTCACCAGCAAACTCCTCAAGACTCTGCAGGTCAAACTTTCCCAGTAACAATAGGTGAATCCCAGTTCTCAAATTCCCTGAGACGTCTATCTGCAGTGTCCAGTCCCTCTCACTGGACACTCACAAAAATTAAGTTTACTGCCTCCAAAGAGACAGGCTACATACCAGCCTGTTAGTTTAGATGTGGACTCCCACTTTAATTCAGTAAAATAGTACTGAAATTAGTAAAACTAAGAATAAGTTTATTAACAAAGAACAAAATTTTAAAGTTATACTAAGCAAAAAAAAAAAGAGAGAGAGAGAGAAAAGTATGGTTACAAACAAACAAAACATCCTTTCTAGTGACTAAAACTTAACTTTAGGAGGTTACAATCCTTGCCTAAACAGTTTTCTATCTTACACCAAGTTACCAGCATCTCTAGCCCGCCAGGCTAGGAGATCCAACTTTCACAGGTTCAGAGGGTTGTGTACCCAATGTTTCCTATGTGATGGATAACCCAATTTTTTTGCTCCCCTCATATTACCCAAAGTCCATAGTCTCAAGAGCCCAGAAGGATTCCTGGGATGCAGACAGTGTTCCCCAGCATATGTACTAAGTTGTCTCCTCTGCCATTTGTTAGCTTGATGGCTCTGTTTACCTTCTATGTAAATGTAGTTTCATTGTACCTCTGCCTGTAATCAAGCCAGTCAAAGATAAATCCACACTTCTTGTCAGACTTGGTGTATGCCCTGCCTCCCAAAGATGTTTTAAAGAAATTATTTCCAGTACACACATATTACTCTTTGTAGACAACCTACACATAGATCCCACAATGATTTTTTTGACTTGCTTGTCCCCAGCTTACATATGACACCTAGTATGACACCTTTTAGATACGTTATGACAACAGTGTATTGGAGGTAGTGAATGTGTCAGATCTGATAGGAATTACAGTATGCTGGGCCCTCTGCCATTTGTCATTGAGGGGCTCTGAGGGTCATACATGTTAAGCCTATTGAAGGAAAAACCCTCTGAACTGCTCAAAGGCAAGCTTTTCTTCAGAGCTCATTATAAAATAGGAAAGTTTTGTTCCCTTTACAGAGGCAGTGTTGCTGAAACATTTTAGTGGAACGACAGTGAACAAAGGAAGACCTTTTTATGCAGTGTGAGAGCAGTGACACAAAGAGAAATAGTTCAGTGCTCGGTGTATGGTGCTGGCATGTGGTAAAATAGCTTTTCACTTTGTTAAAAGAAAGGGCAGCATAAAGCAGTGATATCCCAATAGAGAGCAAATCTGCTGTGTGCTTCTATTAATGGAGTATTTTTTACTACCTAAGATAAAAAGAGACAACATAATTGCTAACATTCTGCTTGTTTTGTTTTATTTTTAATCCAACCTTTCTTCTACATTAAACTGTCCCTCAACATGATTATTGCCGTAACATGACAATAACTCACCAGCAGTGCTGAAAATGTAATTGCTTTGCAGATAAGAGATAAAGAACAGTTTAGCCGTTTTGATAGAAAGCAAAATGTACCTCTAGTATGTTACCAACACATCATTTACTCACCACTAGTATATTTAGCCTACCTAAATTTCCCCAGCAATTTCAAATGCATACATTATTTTCAATGTCTGTATTAAACTGATGCATACATTTAGGTATACATGTTTTCCCATTTTTTTCAGTGAAGAGTTATGACTGGGAAATACATCACAGTATAATGCCTGCATTTATGGAGGTGATGGTAAACTTGCTACACTCATTGAATTCACATTAGGGAAAATGGGAGATGCCCCTCCCATTGAGATTATAAAATGATTGCTCTTTAGTTGTTACTGTACGTTAAATGCATTATTTTTAGATGTGCAGAATTTCAAACCTACCGTACCTTTCATCTCTCATGGCCCAATGTAGAACATGATGTGGGAGTAAAAATGCCAAAATGAGAGACACCAGAAAAGTAGTAGTGCAGGAAGCTTAAAATAATGTGGGATTCATTTCTTTAGCATAAATGACACTTTTATAATTCTTATTTCATGATTCAGCAATTACAATATATAAAGAATTTACAACAGTACACATAAAACAGTAGTAGGTATATTTGTGAAGGAAATACACTGAAGTCTGTCTGAAGATTGTAATGAGGGATGGGTGAATATAAGAACTAGAATATTTTTTTTCTTTGAAGTACTTTAAGACTTTAACTAAACTGAATTTCTTCTCTGCAGTCTCCCCATAGGCCTCTACTTTCCTGACTCCCATTACCTGTCTTCCTCCCCTTCTCCTGACAACTCTCAGTTCTTTCCCCAAAGCTGATCTCTCCATACAAATCCTATGTTTTATTACCGCCACAAGAATGTGGCTGTCCACTGCCCAGTCCTTCAATTTTTTCCTTTTCCTCCTTTTAAAGATGTGTCCTGGGTGCCACATTTGTTTCTCATGTACAATTTGGTTTGAGGTTTTTCACACATCGGTGCGTGCCAGAACTGTGTGTAGAGATGCCAGAGTCTAGGAAATAAACCATTGGGCCTCACAGTGCATCTTTAAATTATACATTACTCAGAATCTGATCACTGGGGGATCAGTGGATTACATGGGCGAGGCTGAGAATTCTGTAGGTTTGGTAATTAATATTATAATCATCTGAATCTTTAGACATTTGTTTATGGAATTTGCCATTCACTGTTCGAGAGGTATACTTCATTGTATTACAATACTGAGATATACACAGGGTGCATATACATGCCATTTTTAAAGGAAACTATCAAACCCCACAAAGTGTATTAAATGAAGAATTACTATTTTATTGAGTTGTCAACATCTTAGAGTTAGTTCATAAATAGCAAAAGCAAAAATGCTTTTCCCACCCACTTTTATTTACAATGTATGTAATCAAGGTAATGTGAATTTGAACCTCAGCAGGAGATTCATAATGGCACTGTGGTGGGGGAAATGAAAGGGAGGGGAGTCAGGAGTCTACATACAAAAGAATGCTGCCCTTGAGATAAAAGTATGTATTCTTCAAAGATCCAAGTTAGGATTCGGAAACAAAAAAACATTAAACACTTTTGCCTGAGTTGATCTGGTTTTGTTTCACCAGTGCTTTACCTAAAGTTTGTTAAATTGAATAAATGCAAGCTAGGGTGGATTTGTATAAAAAAATGAAAAGTTATAGATAATTAAACACATTCATGTGTGTGAGGATGTGCACAGTGCATGTATCTTTAATACATTAAAAACTATATTAAAATGTAAAGAATACAAAGACAAGCCTTCAGAAGTTAGGAAAGGACAGAATTAAGCTTGCCAATGCAACCTATTCCACATATGCATCGTGATTATCTTGCCCAACATCACATAGCAATTAGATAGCAGAGTCGAGGACAGAATCCATCTCTTATGGGACACAGTCCAGTGCTTTAAAACACAACAGAATGCCTTCTCTCTTATTTCAACCCTGTCCCTTATTCACCATCCATCCTGTGCACTGAATGATGCAGGAATCCTATATGAAAATAATATGTGATCCTGTAACCAAAAATTATTTAATATAAAATGGTCAGAATTAAGGTTGTCTGGGCAAAAGGTCCACGGTTATCATTTCTATTAATTGTGAGTGAAGGAAATGTGCTTCCACTCATTGGCAGAAAAGGATTAAACTAGTTTAAATTGCATTGGTGTGTGGTGGTGCATCATGTGTTGAATCCACTGGGGAAATTAAAAGCAAAATACACATCTTAATTTAAACCATACATGAGTGTGGTAAAGGTGCATTGGCAATACTGCATATAACTGAAAATGCTATTCCAATTTTTTAAAGACATGTCTTGTCCCTTCTGCTGGTGGATTTTTGTTTGTTTTGGATTTTTTGTTTTTGTTTTTTGTTATTGTTTTGTTCCTTCAAAGGGAAATTGTGGTTTTTATTTAAATGAATGTTTGTGAATACTTTTTGCAGCATTCACCCAAATGTAACTGCGGTACAAGTGATCACATTATGCAGTAAGCAAGATCAATATCCAAGAGTAGAAAGGTGTTCAATTTCAGGTATTGAGGGCACAGATTGTCAAAGATGCCAAGAATTTGGCAAATGTTACTGCTTCTCCAATACAGTCAGTAGGCTATAGGAAATTTCCAATGTGCACATAGCATAATGTTAGGTTGTCAAATGACACAGGTCAGGAGGAAGGAATATAGCTGCCTTTTACTGAAGTGAACTTAAAGGAAAACAATTTCCAGTATGTCATTTTGCTTCCCTTGGACCTTGCTGATTCAGGGAGACATGTACAATTCTGGAATGATCTTGGTGGAGAAGTACATACTGCTAGGTATCTGCTATTTTAGTTGTTCCATGTTCCAAAAAGGGGATAGTAGAAGAAAACCTTGTTGTGGAGCCCTTGCTGCAGTGAGCATTTCATGGAGCGTGATTTTCCCCAGTCATGGTTTCCAGTTAGCCTACTAATCTTAATCTGTTTAGGGTGGCACAGGCCCAGCTAGCTGACACACCCAAATTGCCCACTTCTGGGAGGGGGTAGAAAGGACCAGCACAGGCTTTTGTGCTATGAACTGCATATGAAACATTACTTAAACTGGAACAGATCCCTCTCATCGAATGATGGACTCACAATTTTTGGACCTTCGTATACAAGGTAGATTTGCTGTTTGGAACAAACTCACCCTGAATACCATTGGTGTCCTGTCACATTAATTGAACCAATACAACATTTCCATGGCAGGATTCTGCTAGACCTGTTGGAGCAGCACGGGCAAGATGGTTATTAACTGCTATCATTGTCTATGGTCAGGCCCCCGTGTTGAGGACGGCAGCTGTGTCAGCATTTACAGTGTTGCCTTGGCCTTGTCAAGGAATGCTTGTAAAGCCCTGATAAAATGGTCTCCCATCTCTGAACATATTGTGGTCACAAGACTTTCTCATAGGCATCCTTGCTTATGCACTCACTAACCTCACCAATGAGGAACAACATGCATGAGCCATGTATGACATCAGCAGTGTATCTGCTCACATTATCTTTGTGCTATGCAATACCAATGGCATGCTGAGAGATGATGCTAGAATAGCTTGATCAGAAATAATTGTACACATTAAAAGCCAGTTTATGGAACAAATCTTTGTTTGCCAAAGAGGGACATGGTTACATATTGAATATTGAGGCAGAATGTTCTTGCCATCTACTCAGACACTTTCAGGAGCTTTTAACAGCCCCATCAGAGCTGCAGATCTGCAGCTCCAGCAGGATGCAAAGATTCCAGTGACCACACCTCCACATAACATAGAGGATGTCACTTTTGGAGGCTTGAAGCACAGCCTGTAATCTCAAGAATGGCCCTGCTGCTAGTATTTGTGGTACAGATGCTGAGTTGGACCAAGGATGATGGTCATTCCATCTTGAAGTAGATGACCCATATTATCAACCAAGTATGGCTTCATGGGAAACTACCTGATGCCTGGTGACATGGGATTATTTTCCCATTTTGGAAAGGGAAAGGCAATGCTCTGGTGTGTTCCAATCATTGCAGCATCTCTTTTCTTTCCATTACAAGCAAACTATTCACACTGGTTCTTCATGAGCAGGGCCGGACAAACTTTTTGGCCTGAGGGCCGCATCGGGTTTCAGAAATTGTATGGAAGGCCCGTTAGGGGAGGCTGTGCCTCCCCAAACAGCCAGGCATGGCCCAGCCCCTGCCCCCTATCCCGCTCACCCCCTGACGGCCCCCTGGGACTCCTGCCCCATCCACCCCCCCGCTGTCTGTCCCCTGACTACCCCCGGACCCCCCACCCCAACTGACCCCCGCCGCCCCATCCAACCCCCCCTCTCCTTCCTGACTGCCCCCCCTCTGGGACCCCTGCCCCATCCAACCACCCCTTCTCCCTGACCGCCCCCAAAATCCCCTGCCCTCTATCCAATCCCCCTGTTCCCCAGTGCCTGCCCCCTTACCATGCTGCCTGGAGCACCGGTGGCTGGCGGCGTGGCTGTACCAGGACAGGCAGCTGCGCCGCCCAGCTGGAGCCAGCCATGCACCGCGCAACACAGGGCACCGGGTCAGGCCGGGCTCTGCAGCTGCCCTACCCAGGAGCTTGCAGCCCCGCTGCCCAGAGCATTGCGCCAGCGGCGCAGTGAGCTGAGGCTGCGGGGGAGGGGGACAGCAGGGGAGGGGCCAGAGGCTAGCCTCCTGGGCCAGGAGCTCATGGGCCTGGCAGAATGTAGTTTACCCACCTCTGTTCATGAGCATATTAAGACCACCTTAAGGAATCTATGCCATCTACAGCAAGCTGTGTTTATGCCCAGTCAATCAACCATAGAGAAGATTTTTACCATTAGACAAGTTATTTAAAAAAGCCCAAGAGTTTCAGGAAAAATGACGTGTATGGAACCTTTATTGATTTAAAAGTTGCCTTTGACTATGTTGATCATTACTCCCCTTTGGCTCTGCCTGAAACCTTCTCATAGAAATGCATCACTGAAGTGAGAGCTTTCTCCACTTAGGTACTAGAATGTCCAACTGGTTTGAGTGCAACAGCAGCATCTGTCAAGGGTGCATGGCTGCCCCTGATCTGTACAACACTGTTATTGATTGAAAGATGGAAGCTGTCACTAGCTTCATAGCATGGGAGCAGTACTTCATGACTTCTGCATAACAGACCTGGAATATGCATATAACAGGTATATTCACATACTCACGAACTAATCTCATCAATGCCTTGAATATATTTATGAAAAAAGCAAGTAAGCTTCAAGTCAATTTGAAGAAGACTAAATTGATGAAAGTGACTGATGAGCCTCTTCTCCTACCCATCATAAATCAATGGACAAGAAGTTTAAATTCATCAACTCAGTTGAATATCTTGGCTCTGTTGTCACCAAGGAGGGAGATGACATGAAACATCAAATCAGCAAGGCCATGGATGTTAAGCACACTCTTTGGAAGCCTCTGTGAGGTCAACTTCACATACTTACTCAAACTAAGATGCATATCTATCAAGCAGCAGTGACTTGGGTCTTCTTGTATGGCTCTGAAACCTGGGCCACCACAGAGATGCAAATGCACCAGCTGGATGCTTTTGACATGAAAATAGCAATGACATAATGAAGGCATATGGTGGGTTCATCATGTTACAAATGAGGTCAGACATTGGACCAATCACCCTCCAATATCTTCCCAAATGGTTCCGGTGCCTGGCCATCTGCTCCATATGCTGGAATCCATACCAGCCTGCCAGCTTTATGCATTCAATCCAATAAAAGCTGATTGGAGAAGACTACACAGACAGCCTCACAGATGTTGGAAGGATGTCATGGCTTCCAACCTCTCTCGCCTCAGCCTTCATATAGAGCAGGCCAAAACATTCCAGAGAGCCTGGTCTCCAAAGTGTGCATGCTATCCTCCATGAGTAGGAGAATTAACTAATGAATTAATAGTCCAGAAAACCAAGAATGGTTCATGCCACACACCCAACCTCCTTGACCTATTCGTAACTGAGAATGAACTCTTCCTTGTGACCTTTCTCTTATGTACTACTGGAGTCTGTTGCACACGGAACAGCTGTTTCCCCCACTCTGTTGCACTGTTATTTTAAGTCTCTGTCTTTGAGCAGATGTTCTTGGGCATAAAAACTAGAGGACGTAAAATACACAAACAACAGGCTGTCTTGGATATAGACAGAAGACAAATGCCACACAATTGTAGTCAGGGCCGGTGCAAGGATATTTTGCGCCCTAGGCAAAACTTCCACCTTGTGTCCCCCCCCCCACCCCAAATAAATCACATATATTATACACAATACATGGTCACAGAGTAACATGTTATAATTTAGAATTTATGTTTCCGCGCTTTAAGTTTAGTAAATTTAGAAACAAGTTCCTCCAAGTCAATGCTGTGAGCAATGTCATGTTCCAGGGCCGCCCAGAGGATTCAGGGGGCCTGGGGCAAAGCAATTTTGGGGGCCCCTTCCATTAAAAAAAAGTTGCAATACTATAGTAACATGTATTTGGAAATGTAAAAAATAACTAGTGAAATACATTCAAAAATTAATTTGTAATAATTTGAAAATACACTAAATATATTATTTAAAAGCATTAAAAGCTGTAATGGTATGTATACATTTGCAATTACATAATGGGCTGTTGCTGGGTGATGGTGATGGTTGGTACCAATGGGCTGTCGCTGCCTGGGGGTGGTGCTGCTGTTGCCCAGGGCTGGGTGGGGAGCTGGGCTCTGGGTTCGGGGGTGCCCGGGTCACAGGGGCTGGGCTCAGAGATTTGGGGAGATGGGGTCAGGGGGGTGTCCGGCTCAGAGGGGCTGGGCTCAGAGCTGGGGGTCAGGGCTGTGGGGGATGGGGTCGGGGGGTGCTCGGCCCCGGCCCCTTCCCATGCCACTTACCCCCTCTCCCAGGAGCCTCCAACATACTCATGGGGGCCCCTGCGGGGCCCGGGGCAAATTGCCCCACTTGCCCCCCCTCTGGGAGGCCCTGAACTCAGATACCGGGCATGACAGAGCCTGGAGCAGGGAGAGGGGGACACTGGGGCAGCTCAGCTCTGCAGGCTGCCGTCCTCTCCAGCTGCCCATGCACAAGGGGAGCAGGAGCAGGGACCAGCCAGGGACCAGCCAAGGACCAAGGGGCAGGAGCACAGGCACCTGAGGCCGAGCTGTGGGGAAGAGCTTACCTTGCCCAATGCATGGGCGTCGGGGTCCTCTTTCTTTCTTCGCTCCACCAGACCGCCGTCTGAGGCTCTTTTCTTCTCCGTGCCCCCCGCTGGGGCTGACCGTGGAGGCTGAGCCAGGAGGCAGCTGCCCCTTTCCTCCAGAAGCCCTGCTGTCCTGCCCGTCACCGGGCTTGTGCCACGTGCGCTAAGCAGAGCTGCGGAGCTCTTCCCAGCCACCGGCGCCCCCGCCGGCAATGAGAAGAATCGCATTGGGTGGAGCGGCCACTGCGCTGGGAGGGAGAGTGAGTCTGAGCCGCCGGTAGGCAGCCCAGGGGTTCCCCTGTGTCCGCGCGCCGCCGGCAGCCCAGGGGTTCCCCCGTTACCCCGCGGACACAGGGGAACCCCTGGGCTGCCGGCGGTGCACAGACATAGGGGAACCCCTGGACTGCCTGCCGGCGGCTCAGACTCCCTCTCCCTCCCAGCGCAGCGGCCGCTGGAACGATGTAAAAAAAAATTGGGGGCACCGCTTTTTGGCGCCCCCAAATCTTGGCACCCTAGGCAACCGACTAGTTGGCCTAAATGGTAGCACCAGCCCTGATTGTGGTTAATCTCTTATGGGAAAAAGTTATTTAGGAATAGAAAGCCAGATTCACCAGTGTACTTGGGCCAATTAGCATCACTCTAATGTGAAGCAGCCCTAAGGCCAGCTTAACTGGCCAGGGCAATTTGTCTCATCCCATTCCCACTTCTGGCAGTCAGAGGTTTAGGGACACCCTGAGCAGGGGTTTGTGTCCCTGACCATCTTGCCTAATAGCCATCGATGGACCTATCCTCCATGAATTATTTTTTTAATCCATTTATACATTTGGCATTCACAGCATCCCCTAGCAATGAGTTTCTGTGAAGAAGTAATTCCTTTTGTTTGTTTTAAACCTGCTGGGGGGAGGGATAGCTCAGTGGTTTGAGCATTGGCCTGCTAAACCCAGGGTTGTGAGCTCAATCCTTGAGGGGTCCACTTGGGGAGCTGGGGCAAAATCAGTACTTGGTCCTGCTAGTGAAGGCAGGGGGCTGGACTCGATGACCTTTCAAGGTCCCTTCCAGTTCTAGGAGATGGGATATCTCCATTTTAAAAATAAAAAAAAAATTTCATTGGGTGACCCTTGGCTCTTGTGTTATGGAAAGGGGGTAAACAACACTTCCTTATTCACTTTCTCCACACCATTCATGATTTTATAGACCCCTATCCTAGACCTCCTTAATTATCTTTCTTCTAAAATGAACAGTCCCACTCCCTTTAATCTCTGCTCATCAGGAAACTGATCCATACCCTTAATCATTCCTGTTGCCCTGTTCCCTATTTTTTCCAATTCTGATATCTCTGGGACAACCAGAACTGCACCCCGTGCTTCCTTCTAACAGTGGGTCAGGATAGCATCTCATCTCCCAGAATTTCTCCCCTCTGTTTATAGTTGGCAGGGAAATTCTGTCTCCAAGCGACCTTTCTGGCTCTGGGCCTGCTAGGCCCTCACTGGGGCTTCTGGCCTCCTCAGTGGACATCCAGTGAGAGGAAATAGAGGTGGAGGGGGCCCAGTCCCACCCTCTACTCCGGGCCCAACCCAGGTACCCTACAAGTAGCAGCCTCACGCTGCCAGTTCCCAAGAAAGCTACTAGCTTCCCTAGGTTACTTCCCCAAGCCCCTTGGCTTATTGTCCCCCACTTTGCTTGGGCAGGGTTCCTCCCAACTCTCCTGCCAGGAGAGGGAGAACCCCTGGTTTCTGGTAGCTCTTCCTGGCATGGCAGCACCATAGCAAACACACGGTTCAGTCTCTTCCCCTCTAGCAGGGTCCTTTTATTCAGGTCTTTGGACCTGGAAGGGTCCTTAGCTCCTGTTTAGGGTAGGGTTTCTCCCCAATCTCTATACCTGCGGGGTTTTTCTCTGGTCCTTGTCAGCTTTCACACCACTCAGCTCTCTAACAGCTCACCTCCACTCTCACAACACCTATCACCCACCCTGACTGGCTGGGGGGAAGGCTTTTAACCCATTCTGGCAGGTTCTTAATTGGCTCCAGGTGTCCTAATTAACCTTGAGTAACCCCTGCTCAGTTACCAGGGGAAGAGTGACCTGCTTATCCTGAGACTAATATATCTTCCTTCATGCACTCTCCTGTTGCTGTCTGGTCTGACCCTCTCTCTCTCTCTCTCTCTCTCTCTCTATATATATATATACACACACACACACACAATCATTATGATATTTTCTG
Organism: Terrapene triunguis; assembly: GCF_002925995.2. Taxonomy (NCBI): domain Eukaryota; kingdom Metazoa; phylum Chordata; order Testudines; family Emydidae; genus Terrapene; species Terrapene triunguis. The sequence continues at coordinate 67,042,589 of NW_020664420.1, read as the reverse complement.
TCTTATTAGCTATTCCTTTCCTAATGCTTCCTAACATTGTTAGCTTTTTTGACTGCTGCTGCACACTGAGCAGATGTTTTCAGAAAACTATCCAAAATGACTCCAAGATCTGTTTCTTGAGTGATAACAGCTAATTTAGATCCCATCATTTTATATGTATAGTTCGGATTGTGTTTACCAATGCACATTACTTTGTATTAATCAACATTGAATTTAATCTGCCATTTCATTTCAAAATTTCTTTTCAATTTTGTGAGATCCCTTTGGTGAGAAGGTTCAGCAATGGGGTACGGGAAACCACCCTAGTCTTACCACCTACTGTCATACATTATGCCACAGTGTACCTCTGCAAATTTTGTGCTTGGATGTACTGAAGCTGCTTCATCTTTCTGAGATGAAGATGAAAACTTTTCAATTAGTTCAATAGATTAGTAAATACTGAAAAAGCATGTTGCTCCTCTTAATGTCAGACAATTTATTAAAATTATACACTAAATCAATGATCATTTTGCTACACCCTATAAACTAACAAACAGATATTCATTTCTTAACAAATTTTTTGTATTCCCGTAGTGCTTAGAAGCCCTAGTCATGGATCAGGACCCTCATGATGGGCGCTGTACAAACACAGAACTAAGATTGTCCCTGCCCCAAACTGCTCACAGATGTAGTACAAGACAAGAGATAACAAATGGATATACAAGACACAGATGGGAGAGTACAATGGAGTGAGACAATACTGGTCAGCATGACAGGCGGTAATATCAGCACACCAGCAACATAACCATTGTCAAGTTTTTTGCAGACATCACAGCAAAAGAGTTTTAAGAAAGGATTTGAAGCAGGATCATGAGGCAGTCCAAAGAGCTCCTCCTAGACTTGAGGGACAGCATGGCAGAAAGCATAAAGGTACTAGTTTGAAAATTTAACTAGTGGGCAATTGGAGATAGCCACTGACATTTTGATAGTGAATGAGATGTGATAGGTAGTGTGGGGATAAGCCATGAAGGTCTTTGGAAGTGAAGACAAACAACTTATGTTTGGTGTGATAGAAAGGGGGAAACCAGTGGAAGGACACTAAGAGAACAGTGACATGGTCAAAGCAACTGGCTAGGAGAATGATCTTTGCAGCAGCATTATGAATGTCAAGGCCAGAGAAAAGATAATAAAAGCCTGGATGAGAGTTTTAGCGGTGTGGATGGGTAGGAAAGGCTGTATCTTACAGATATTATTCAGAAAGAATTCACAAGATTTAGACATAGCCTGGATGTGAAGGCCTAGAGAGATCTGAATTGAAGGTAACACCCAAGTTACAGGTCTGAGTGACAGACAGGATGAAAAAAATCCAGATCCACCACAGAAGGTTTGAAGGTATGCTCCTGGCCCTACATATTGAGTTCCTTTAGTCTGGGAAGCATTTACTGCTACAGGCAGACTTCCCCAGTCACAGTTCCTGTTGGTGGCACTGGTGAACACGCTACCTTTGTCAAATTCCAGAAAAGGTTTGATATTTCAGTTTCCTTAAGAAAGCCTTTATAAATATATACTATAGAGACCAGCAAGGGGTGGAACAGACTTGCAACAAATGTTTAATATACTCCAGACTGTTGACATTTTTGATCAGAGGTGACACACAATTTCTGTCAAGGTTTGCTGGCCCACTTTGGTCACATGGTGTGGCCAGGCCTCCACCCTACATGGCAGCTGCCAGAGAGGCAAAAGCCATAGCTAGGATCTGCAGGGATGGATTGCTGCTTTCCGAGAAGGGAGACTGAGGGTATGGGGGAAATCCTGACTCAAGCAGTTCTGGGGGCAGCCAAAGCTTTAAAATTGTGCCCCCTGCACTATCAGCGGATATGGGTCGTCTGTTTTGGATGTCTTATGAGAAGCTGTTAGTACTAACGTATAAATACAGTGGAAGGGAACTGGCATATATTTATGGGATTTACAAGATAAGGGATCCCAATAAAGAAACACTGTCATGCAGCTAGCACTAATGTTGCCTTGGTACTTTGAGTAGGTGAACACATTTTGCCTAATTTTGTACTCATTTGAGCCTCTTGGGCTTTAAACTGGGCTGCAGACTTGAACTCTTTCAGCTATGCTTAACAAAATGCAGGCTTCCTTCCTAGTTAAAAACTCCAGTTTCTGAAGTCCAGAGGCACCTTCCTCCTCGTTCATGGTTTGGAAATAAGGATGGAAATAAGGCTTAATAAGTTGGAAATAACTGTGGTCTCAAGAGTTTTCAACCTTTATGTTGGCTGTCGAATGGTTGGGGCCATTGTGTAGAAGAGGGCTACAGGAAGAAATGTAGAAAAATAGAAGACAAAATACAGAAAGGGCCTTTCAAACTCACATACAACCTCTATAAAAGCAGCAGAGAGAAAAGGAGTGCTTCTATTCAACTCCAAGGCTCTGTAAAAGATGGAATTTAAACATAAGGAGCTCTGTCAAATGAGCAGAGGTGAGAAGTATTCTTTATTAGAAAACACTTTCTGAAAAAGATCAGAGAAAGGAGGAAAAAAATACATACATTCAATCCAAAACTGAGAGTAAAAGGAAATAACTGAAAAAAGTTACAAGGGCTATGAAAACACTGGACTTCACACACACACACACACACACACACACACACACACACACCCTACCTGCCTGGTATAAAAATTTTCAATAAAAAGATTATAGAGGGTATGGAAAAGAGGTAGTTCTAGAGAAATTAAAAAGCCTTTTGAAAATTAAGAGCACCACACAGGACATTATTTCTGCCACCCTCAGTTTTAGAGGAAGATAATACTCCTGGTTATAATGTCCTGTCAATAGGTGATTCTATAGGCAGATTCTATGAAGTGATAGCTTTCATTAATAGTGGCCCACAATGCCAAAGTAACAGAAGGCAGTAGCTGTGCTACCAGTTATACTGTCTTGCAGCTCTCCATGTAATTGCTGCCTCATAGCACAGTAGCAAAGTGCTAACATGAAATATTAGAGTTTAAGGCATCCACATATATCTGTGATTCAACATCTTTGAAACAGGTCATTCAGCTTGATTTGGTGGGTGATAACATGCTGTGCCACTTGTTGTACATTTCCCCTCATTTGTTGCTCTGCTGTGGCACAGAACTGCTGCTAGCAAGTTATGCAGTGGATCAAACACTAGGGTCACCATTGCTTTGGGTTAAGTGTGAGTATAGTCGTCTGTCTCTCCTTAAATTGGGCTACCTATTCTACTGCCACGTGGCTACTGCAAAGTTAGAGACTTGCTCAATAAAAATAGCACCCATTTTTGCCATTAGGGTATCTTCTCTTCAATAAGCGGTCTACTACATTGCCATGTGTGAGAGATGCTCATAAACTCACTACTCCGTAGACCCAAACATCAAGGCCTAATCAGTTATCAGTTAGGAAAGTGGTTGGCTGAGGTGGTAGCAGGAAAGGTAACGTGCTAGCAGAAGTAATCACACTACATCTCATGAAAAGCAACATCAATCCAAAAAAACAAAAACAAAAATCCAACAAGCTGGTTCACAAGGAAGCAGCAAATAGTGTGCTGGTCCATAAGCCCCAAACATCAGCCTGCATGTAATTTGTTCATGGTTGGCACATTGGGCCTTCTTTTTAAGAAGAACAAAATCCAACACCCTCCCTGCCCCCCGCCTTCTCCTTATGAAGCTCGTTGAGGTAGTGCACTGTAGTAAGTCTCTAAGGGACCTGAATATGAGCAGCAGCAGAATACTACACATTTTTTCTTGTTTAACTTGTTTGCATAGCAGAGGCTTCCCTTTAGGTAGGAAAGTATATTTCTGATTGGACTGCCATACAAACAAAGAGGTTTAATTTATGGGGGAGAGATTTCATAAAACTCACTCATTAAATCTAGAAGATGAACAAAAACAATGGAAAAGATTCTCTCTTCCAGTCTGGCCCTCTCATGCACTGCTCTGGCAGCAGTTGGCTAAATCTCTCCCATCCAAAGATTCCCTCAGCATGGGACAATCCTCAGATGTGGCATAGGCTTATGCTACCAGTTGGGTGATGCTTTGGAGGGCCATTACCAGCTGGTGCAATTAAAAGACATTTTGAGGCTACTCTAAACTTTGTTGAGACCAAAACATTGCAGTCCTGGCCAGAGTGTAATGGAACTGCAACTTGTTCCTTTGTGCATCTCATGCTGCCTATTGGGAATGGTTACAGCACAGAATCTGTCCCAAAATCTCCATAAGAGAGAGAACACAGAAACGTTCTGCATCTGAAATGAAACACAAAATGCTAACCCCCTCACAACTGATCCTTCAATTGCCAGGAACACTCATCTATATTTAAAAGTACAGTCACAGAGAATTGTATCTCTTTACAGCTGCATAGCAACACACATTGAAGTGACAGTTAGACGTATTGTAATATACAGTTTAATCTCTCTCTTTTTTGGAGTATAGGAAATGGCAGTGATGGGAACAGAGGTACATGATTAGCTAGATATAAAAATGTGTATCACACATTGCATTGGCATCTGGAAAACAAAGATTAGAAAAGAAACCAAGATGTTACTTACAATATTTAAAAATGTAAACTATTCCCTCCACCTATCAAGCAAATTCCACATGATACCAATATACCTAGTAAGGAAATTGCCAAAATTTCTTACATTAAGGTTGCCAGAACCAGACACACACGTCCATTCATTGAGTATTCAGATCAGAGCTATTTTTTGTTGTCTAAACAAGGTTCTCCTTTGCAAATCTTGAAATACTTCACTTGGGCTATAAATTTATATAGATTTTTAATCTCTTTTCACTTATGCAGCTAGAACATATGATCTTTCCTTTCTGTAGACACATTTCTAAATAAAGTTAATTTTGATTAAACAAATCTGGAATGATTTTGACTGCACAAAGCAAAAACAGGTGTACAGTTAGGGACAATTGTTAAAACCTGACCTATTTCTTTCAAGTCGAAGGAATTTTTTTTAGAAGTCAGAAAAAAAAATCACCCACCTGTTTCATTGTAAAGATACAGCACTTGTTTTCTCCTTTTCACAATGGACTAAATATGGCTTTCTAGTCTGTCATTGTATTGAATGTGTGGCATTGGTTACTGCTATCTCTGCTCCCTCAATCTCAGACTCTTCTCTATTACCTCTCTAATCACAACTGGGAGTCACTTTTTCTGCTTCAGTTGACTGTTTACCTTGTGCTTCCAAACACCCCCTTTCAGTCCTGTAAATCATTTCATCTCTTTAAATCGCACCTAAATCCTTCCTCATTCTGTAACTTATGGTAGAGTATCTCTAAGCATTTTCTGATTTTGCACAGGTATGGACACTACCGTATATTTGCTAAACATGTTCAGACATATTGAAGATACAGAAGAAAACAGTCCCTGTTTCAAAGATGTTACAGCCCAGATACAAATAAAAAACATTAAATTGCTTCTGCCTGCCAATTGGCAGATACAACAAGAGTATATTTAACTAATTAATGGACTATCACTCCCCACCTACTAGCTGAATACATTGCATATGTCTCATTCAAGTTATCCCAGCCACAATTTCAAACTACAAGCCTCTTGGCAGGGTCATGATCCAGAACTAGTGAAGTCAATGGGAATTCTACCTGGAGACTTATTCAAAGCACACTGAAGTCACTGGGAGTCTTTCAGTGGATTTCAATGGGTTTTGACTCAGATGTTAGAGGCGCCAGTAGTTGCAGTGCTAAACTTCTTTGAGCTGCCACCCACCAGTTGCATTTACCCCATTTACTCACATTAATGTGTCATTCTACATCTACAGATTATCCAAACAATTATCATGGATGGCTCTTAAAAGGATTTTTGCTTTAGACCCCAAATCATGAAACATTGAGACACTGGAATGTAGTTAATATATAGATATATATAGCTGGATACACTACACTACTTCTCTGAACGAGCACGAACAAGTTATCAGACTAATTGATTGACATGTTAATATCAATTATAGCAGTATTAACTCATGGCTGAAGATTTTAAAACAAAAAGCTATAAAACCCAGAGCTGAAGCAGTGAGCCTTCTGAACGATCTTGGAATCAGTCCACACACTAAGCATATGCCTTTGCTTTGCATTATGAACATGCTTTTACACTACATTACCAACATGTCTACCCTATGGAAAGTTTTCAGAAATATCACCACTGTTGCCAACACCAACTTAGCTCCACTGGAAATGGCAACTTGGGGAGCCTAAGGTTGACAGTCTGCCAGCCAGTGTTTTAAGCACGTCTAACCAACAGAATGCTTAGAATACTGGCAACAGTTCTATACTTGAGCTTCAAGCATTGCTAACTGAATCAGCGTTAGCAACAGTGAGAAGTTTTTGCAAATAGCTGGTGAATATACATACAACGTAAGTTGGTCCATTCATTTTTCAACCTTGAATTAAGTGTCTTAAATAACTATTTAATTTGCATTATAAAAAGCAGCTGTATTGTGAGTTAATTAAATATTGATTGCTCAAAGAGCACTTACTGAAATTTAGTATTAATACAAGAGATATGCAAAGTTGCTAACTCATTTATGCAAAATTACCTCTGCAATACACATATAATTATAGTCTTATTGTTTGAATGACTCCCATTGTTGCTTGAAAATGGTGTTTAGATATTTAATTGGTATGTAATAAGGCCAACAAGAATTTGTTAGGTCTTAGTTAATGAAGACACTTCTGATTCTGGATCCTTGCTCTAGTTCATGTCATGAATCTCAACAGGGTAGGAATTGGAGAACAAAAAGGATTTTAACTGTATATTTGAAAGTGTGTTACTTGTAACTCTTGTGTTGGGGTCTCCTAGGGCCTGATCCAAAGCCCAGTAAAATCAATGGGAGTCTTTTCAGTGACTTCGGGGGGTTTTGTATCAGAGCTTTATGCTTCTCCTGGGGAAAAAAAAAAAAGGACAGGAAGCAAATTATTGCATTTATAAAATTCATTTTTCTCCTATAGCCATTGAATTCTTTTTGCAATTACATGTTTTCACTGGCTCACTTTTACTAACATAATCACATTTGAACTTTGGGGAAGGAGCAACTTGGCCTTGGCAACAGGACTAGAAACAGACATCTGGATCTAAAGCCACTCTATATTAGCAATATTTGACATCTCCGGATTCATAAAATTCATAGCGAAGATCATAATGAGACCATACCAGAATCCAGCATACGAATACCTCAGAACTCTGTGAATGTTCAGATTTGGAGTTGCCTATGAACTTCACACCTTTGACACAATCTTTACTAGTCGAAGAAAAATCACAACATGCATTGAGGTTCAGATTTGCAAAGAGAATCATAGGAGTGGCCTCATGCACCTTCACAGAGCCTCACTTAAGTCAATGGGGTGCTGCACAGGCACAGTTGTCTACACAGTTTCCTGTACAGAGACAGGACCAATTTATATAGTGGAAGTCACACATGTTTTTCCTTCTGATTTCCTGACTGACAGACTACCCCTGTGTTCCTCTAATGGTAGGTAGATGCTCATTTTCTTAAGTGGATATTCCCTATGCACCCAGATACAAACCAAATCAAGAATTTTTTTCTTAATGCTTGTCTATATGGGGAACTGACCAAAATAGCTATTCTGGAACATGCTAAAACCAGGAAAAGGAACCCTTATTCCTCCTCTTGCCCTCCCCCCCCCAAAATGTGTCCACACAGGGCACTATTCTGCAATATCTATTGCAATTTAAATTTACAACTTATCTTATTCCAGTATAATTTAATGGTGTAGACAAGCCCTAGGAAAGATCTACCAAAAACAATCAAAATTCACAGGTATTTTACCTTATAGTGCATACCATCAGTGATGCTTCTTTACAATTAATTTTAACATATACTCATGAAGACATTTATAGTAAGATGTTATAAGTAGCAGAACGTATTCCATAGGCACTTAAATACTAAAATATATACTGCGCTGTTCTGTAACCATGGTCCGAAGAGACATTGCTGATGGTCTGCAGATTCAAATATTTTGAAAGCCAGACCGTTGGGGCTGGCCTTTGAGGAGAGGTAGTTGGGTTATGGGAAGATATTTCTCTTATGAAGTGGTTCACAGAATGAAAAGGTTTAAGAACCACTTTAGAAACACTCCTGCACAGTAGTAAACAATTCTAAACAAAATGTAAAACAAACAATCTAAAAGGAAATAAGAAAATTTATATATATATCAGCTAGAAAGCTTTTTGGTTCTCCTAAAGATGCCTTACAAAAAGGCAATGGGAAGAAATGCCCCTAAAATACACACTAACGGAAAGGCATAGTGTAAAAGCATGGCAGTGTGTGTGTGTGTGTGTGTGTGTGTGAGATACACACACACACACACACAGAGCGCCATGCTCTTACACACACACACACAGAGCACCATGTTTTTACACTATGCCTTTGTGTTAGTGTGTATTTTAGGGGCATTTCTTCCCATTGCCTTTTCGTAAGGCATCTTTGGGAGAACCAAAAACCTTTTTAGCTGCAATCCCATTATTTTTCTTCAGTTGGGTTCCAGTGGATCCTCTATTTCCTGTGGATCTGATTCTTTAAAATATTGAGTACACTAGAGCTGATGCAAAACAAAAATACCTATTTCACTTGTCTGCAAGCTGAAAAATGAGGTGATGAGGCAGTCTACATTCCAGAAGATGACTCATCTGGGATTTGGTGGAGAGGAAAGTCTCATCTGCACCTGAAGTTCTAATGGCTGGAGAATAGGCTAGCTGGCTTCTCAGCAAAAACCCTAAATGGCAGTGTGGTCTCCCAAGACGACAGCACAAGGTGTGGGAAGAGAGAGGAGAGGATTTAATGGAGAAATACATCAATAGGAGGTGGGAGCCCACGTTTATTATGCTTATACAAACCCAATCCATAATCAGCACCTTTGGATGTTCTCCAATCTCCAGTATTAGTTTAGGGAAGAAGAAATTTAATGACTCCTAAGGCAGTGGTTCTCAACCAGGGGTATGCATACACCTGGGTGTACGCAGAGGTCTTCCAGGGGGTACATCAACTCATCTAAATATTTGCCTAGTTTTACAACAGGCTACGTAAAAAGGACTAGTAAAGTCAGTAGAAATGAAAATTTCATACAATGACTTGTTTATGCTGCTTTATATATTATACACCGAAGTATAAGTACATTTATATTCCAATTGATTTATTTTATAATTATATAGTAAAAATGAGAGAGAAGCAATTTTTCAGTAATAGTATGCTGTGACACTTTTGTATTTTTATGTCTGATTTTGTAAAAAAAGTACTTTTTAAGTGAGGTGAAACTTGGGGGTACGCAAGACAAACCAGACTCCTGAAAGGAGTATAGTAGCCTGGAAAGGTTGAGAGCCACTGTGCTAAAGGATCTATTCTTGACACAATCTTATTTAACATCTTACCTCACAAAAGTAAGATGTTAAATAAATATTTGAATAGCTGCAAGCCTAAAGAAAGAACTCATGGTAATAACAAATAGGAAATTATTCTATGATGTTTGCCATGCAATATGGCCAGAAAATAAAAACAAGCAAACAAAAGTCAGTTAATGCAATTTCAGGCGGCATACACTGAGGCCACTCCATGGACCAAAGAAGTGATTGCCTTCCTCTGTACATCACTGGTAAGACGGTACCTGTCTGAGGACTTCTATATTGTGGGACAACAGCAGAAGAGGAAAACAAATCAGTCCCTCCAGTCCTTCTTTATGAGGAAAGCTTAAAATATATAGTTTAACTAAATTACAGCTATGTAAAACATGATCAGCTAAGTATATGAAGGTTAAGACTCAAGGATGAAGAAATTATTGCAGATGGTCAGAAATGTGGCATTAGGAATGAATGGGCTAAAACTGAGCAAAAGAAAACAGGCTATAAAATCAGGAACAAATTCTTAGCAGTAAAATCTATTACTGTACAGAATATTCTTGCCTAGGGAAGCCCCACAACATGAAAATTAAATCTGAACTAAGACACACAGATACCATGGTGATGATCATGTTAGTACAAAAACAGGACAAAATACTTGAGAACACACCATACTCTTTCACTGACAGGATATGATTTCACAGGGTTTTTGTACATTTGTTTTCTGATTCTATTCAATGACCACAGATTATATATAAATTTCCATGTCACATATGCTTATGGATAGTATTTGGGTGTGCTAATAAGTCTGAAAAGCCTTTACTGGGTTTAGGCTTTTACAAGGATTCAGGAGTGATTCTCCTGAATCCATTACTAATAGGATTAGTAATGAAGGAGTCAATTCCCTTTTCATTCTTGAGCCTTCTTTCTCCCCTATGTTATGCTGTACACATTCAAATGTCTTACCAAAATTTACTTCCATTATAACTCATTTATTGGGAGCACGCAGGAGGGCTAGGGAAAAAAGTCACTAGTGGCTGTATTATCTATATCTGAATATACTATTAAAGTGGGCAAATGGTCTGTAAAAGAGTGCATTTGATTATGTAATGGAGCACTAGAGAAAGTCTACTCTGTGTTGATTTGAACAGTGACTTATTATAGAACCAGAGAACTGCACATAAAGAGGAAGCATGAGCCCTATTCTGAAGCTTGGAAATACTGTACCTTGTTTCCAAGGTTATATCAAGAAAGCGGTTACATTTCCTATGATTTTGTTTCATTTAGTTACAAGGCAAGTAGATGCACTGAACCACAACAAACACCAATGTCAGATTTGATGTTTAACTAACTGCCTGATTAAACCTAATTACCATCTTATCTCAGGCATTCACTGCTCACTGTTACCATTTTGCAGCATTAGTTAATGTGATTACTTAACAGATCATCTGTTACTGTAGGTGTTATATTTTTTAGTTTTACTTTGACTACATTCCTATTGAGAACACTGGCCCTGGATATCAGGACTGGGCAAGTTCCATACAGGATAGGATGCAAGAGTATGGGACAAAAAGGTATGCCTCTGTGTTTCCCAAACCCCAAGGCTATCATGCACCAGTTTAACCTCCAATGCAAGGTAAAGCTAGGGATCAACAGAGCATGGCAGTGCTTGGGCCACTTCCCCACTCCTTAGCCCCGCCTTTATCATGTTGAGGGACAGGGAGATGATGGAGTAAATTCTGCTCCCAGAATTGTGTTGGAGTAACTTAATCCATGCACTGACATATATCCTCTTTGGCCTTGAACAAGCCATTTATTCACTATCTCTGTCCTCCTAGAAATACTAGTATAACATTCACGTACCTCACAGGGACATTGTGAGAATTAATGAGTAAGTGTTTGTAAAACACTTAAGGAGTAAGCTCCTGATATCACCTGCTGAGGAAAGAAGATGGTACAAAGAGCCATATCCTCCTCTCCCATCTCCTGCAATTCTAGGCATAAAATTCAGCGCAGGAAGCACCAAGTACTCTTTGAATTCTCCCATATCATCAGTGGAGGCACCTGCATTCTGAATCAGTGATTCTGCTTACTTGTTTGCAGTGTTATTATAGCTGTGTTGGACCCAGGATATTAGAGAGACACAGTAGGTGAGGTAATATATTTTATTGGACTTCTCTCAAACTCAAACAGCAGCTCTGAGTAAGCTCAACTGCTTGTCTCTTTTACCAATGAAGTTGTTCCAGAAAAAGATATTGCCTTGCCCACCTTGATTCTGCTAATAATTCTCATTTCGTGAATTCAATAAGCAGTTTAGCATCATTGAAAAGACTTTGTGCCCACCAGAATCTTGATAAATACATGTTCTAGTTATTGTGAGTTCTCTCTCCTCTTGTTAAGGATTGCAAAGGAAAGAGTTACTGAGGCTGAATGCATGATGAAACAGATGTTATGCCATATTTTAGATACTGGGTGTAGTACACTGACTAGCTATCTGATTATTCTTGTTTTCCTTTAAAAGTGGAAGTTACAAAACAATACAATATACACCTCTGTATATTAGAAGGAGCTCAGAATTCATAGCAATATTTAGTAGTTTATCACAGGCCAGGAATTAGATAGTAAAACCTTCCACCAGAAACACAAAATAGAATCTCTCAGGGATTCCTCAGTAAATGCACACTAAGGAAGTGAAGCCCCATAACCCCCTAGCAGTTCCCAGCTACTGCACTATGGATTATGTGGCACTAACTGCCCATGCCTTAATCTAGCAGTGGTTGCTCTACGGCATTGGGAGTTTCCCCTCTCCCTGTGATCTAAGCGTAGAGAGAGTCTGCTGCATTCCTCTACCCTCCAGTGACCTGGCTATGTCACTCCCCACTTAGTATCCTCCCTGAAGTTGAGGAAGAGGGGTGTAGTTGTCACTTGGTGCCATTGAAGATACCAAGAAAGCAATCTACCGAATCAGGACCCAGGACAGATCTTGGAAACCACTAGTTCCACAGAAGTGTTAAGAGGCTTGGGAGGGGAAGTTTCTTGGAGGCCTGGATTCAATATCCATCTTCCAAGTGAACCATCATAAGATTGTTACAAGCCAACTTCTGTAAACTCATTCTGTGGGGTCTGTTACTTATAGCTCACAGAAACCAAAACCCACAGGGCGTATTCTCCCTGTTTTCAAACTATAAGCATTTGGAAGTCAACCACCTCTCCCAAGGCAGATCAGTTTCTCAAATCTATACTCAGGATAAATTATCAATACGAGTTTCACCATCAACAGAAACTAACAAGAGAATCTCTGATGCCACCTGTCTTGAGTCTTATAGTTCTGTCATTGTTTCTTACTATTTGGCCTAAATTTTCCATTGGAAGCTGGTGGCTTCTGAAAGCATGTAGGCAAATTTGAGAATAATTAGGATTATTCAAAAAACATGCAAGGCCAATTCATCTTGCCCCCACCTTCAAAAATCCTTAATTTCTACTCCCATATCCAACATCTAAAAATTAAACATTAAAAGAAATTCTTCTTGTGACTGGCCATCATCTTCCATGGGCTGTTCATTGATATTGCTGTGCCATTGGCCTGTCAAACAGCTAGTTGCTCAAACTGTGTCAAAGAGATTGCATAAGATGAGGGTGTGCAGCACATTTTATGTATTTAGATAACCATTTTCTTGTCATTACTATTACATGACTATGGATACAAATGTGTGTCATGCTTCACCTGCCCACGTGACTGCTAGATTAAGTAAATGATGAATGGCTTTAGTATGTCTTGTCATCACTGATTACTAATCCAAAAAGTACATTCTGCTCCCTTTGACATACTGAAGAGGGGCTGCATGCCCCAAACAGATGGCACGTCAGCATAATGGTGTGAACTCAAATCAATCCCAGAATAGAGGTAATTTAAATCCCACCATTTTAAAATGTTATCTGCTGTCGCCAATTTGTAATTTTGTTCGTACATTTCCTTGTGTTTTGTTTGTGGTTTTGGTAGCAGACATCCACAAGAAATGCTACACCTTCAACTTTTAATATCTGGAAAACAAATGAAAGTAAATATTAAATTAAAAATTAAGATTTTTGCCTTGTAATGCACAGGGTTTTGTACAGGTATAAACAGACATATCAGGTACAGCTATAGACTCGTGAGACAAACATATGGTTTCAACAGTTCTAGTCTGATTCTATGTAAGGATCAACTCTTAAAAATACTGCAAGTTAGAACATGTTCTACATTGTGTCCTACTTTCAGGGAATTAAGAGTTTCTTCATTTCTCACTATAGTCTCAGTCTATCAAAGTCTAGAATTTCCTGTGGCTCCATAAAGCTGGATTTTTTTTTTTTTTAACAGCAACATCTGTATGTAAAAGTATGGACACTCAGCTAGCAAATCTGGTAGTTTTCTTTTACATCCTTATTCCATGCTTCATTATCAAATTGCACTGAGAATGCTCTATAGTTTGGTTTTGCGTAAGTTATCCAAATAAGAGAGAAAAAACTGAAGGCCTAACCCATTTTAATGAAACCACAGCCTTATATACGCCTGTTATTACAATTATAGTTGTCCATATCTTGAGCTTCAGTCTGGCTCTTTGCAATGCTCTGGCAACACAAAGAGCCCAGGAAGTAGCCAAGTCTTCCTAGCTAGGTATTCCCCAGCTGGAATGCAGCTGACGTCCAACTCCTATGGTCCCCCTCCACTACAGGCCTCAGTGTAGCATGGGGGGGAGGAGCGCGATGGAAACAGGAAGGGAGCGTGACCAGAACACAATTACCATCTGGTGGATGGCCCTTTATCAGCTGATACAGTTTGAGAGCACACTTAGGGATACTCTAAATACACTGAGTCTAGGACTGGACTAGAACAGGTCCCATAATCAAGGAGCCACAGCCAGCTTTCTGGGGATCCCTCTCTCAGCTTTCTGCTGAGTTCAACTGAGAAGCTGGGGTGTTAATATTACACTATTACTGAAGGTATCTTTTCACCAAAGCAAAACTGCTCTATAGTAACATCCGTGGACACTGAACATTAGAGACAAGCTTCCAAAGTTTCACAAAAACTATCATGATATCACAACAGGTACAAACAGGTTTGAACTATTCTTGTAATGATGATGAAGACTCTACATTTGAAACTAAAAACTAAAATCAGTGAGCCTTACATCCAAGGATCTTTATTACCTCTACAAAGCAATAATTCTCTGACAGCTTAGTGACAGTGCAACATTTGCTTTGGGCTTGGATCAGAACTGGAGATAAAAAGGACAGATTGACACAAGGGGGATCCAATTTACATCCCATAGGGACATCTGCAATGGATGAGGTAATTCATCCTGTTGGAAAGCAAGTTTGCAGTACTGCCCCCGCCTTTCCTTGGTGATTCCACTACAGAAAGGCAACTTTAAACTTCACAATTTTCAAACAAGCAATACAATTGTTCCTCTGACAACAAACCTTCTATTAGTTCCCAAAGAGTTGGCCTTATTATCAGTTACATTTTGATTTGTTTTAGATGTTTCAGTCAGGATTGTGTGCGCCTTGCAGTCCTGGAGAGAGAGATTTAAAAGGTGCATATTAAGTAGATCGAGTCAAAACTGAAAAAAAAGTTAAATTGTCATTGAAAATTTCCCTCCATCCCCTTTTTAATCCCAATTTAAAACTTCTATGATTAGATTTATCAAATTTTTGAATTTACAAAATTTCATCTAGCTCTAGTGAGACACTGTTGATTGTTTCAGCAGAGGGTGCCTTTCATTAGTTATAGCTTTCCATTCCTCCTCTCCCCCCATTAGATCAGGCAAATCATGACATCTTGCAAATCAGTTTACAGTTCATCACTTGACTCTTTGGAACAGAAGGAATTGTTTTCATTCCTGCTGTCTCTCTCAGCGATGATGTATGAATGTGTCTTTTGGGGATTGTGATACACGTCCATTCAATCTATGCTTTGGAGTCCTCTAGGCTTATTTTGGGTTGTTCATTTTGTCTTATAAATAAATTACCATTACGATTGCTTTTTTAAAATATAAGTATGGACAGATATTATTGCTGTGCAGATTTGCATATTGTTACCAGGTGATTCTGCGAATGAACTGAGTATTAACAAAAGGCCTGCGTGATGTTCTCATCTGGGTGGTGGGGAATTATATTAAGTTAAATTCTTGTCATGCTGAAATAGTTTCATCCAAAATACTTATTAGATTAAGCCATTTTCTGCAGTGATTCATTTTGATAAAACCACAGATACCATTGCCAAACATGAGTTCTCAGGCTGCTATCCTCAGATTTATCCTTCGATAAACGTTTTGCTTCTGTTAATTTTTCCCCATTTTCTTATATTGCAAGATCCAGATAATTTCTTAGTGAAACTGATATGCAGATGTTAATGTCTTTGTTACTTCCATCATTGATCGTTTTTTGAGTCTTCTGGTGTGGGTTCTCCATAGATTGCATTTAGTACAGACAGTTGAGTTCTAACTAGATCCAGTTTGCTTGAGTATATTAATCCCATTGTAAAAAATGTCTACTATACTCCAGTAAAATTTTGAATTTATTTTCATGGTACTATATAATTGAATAAGAAGGTTCTTAATATCAGGCGTGACTATCTAAGACATTCATAAAGTGCCAAGATCTATAGACGAAAAACATTATATAACAGCTAAGAGGAGATGTGTGCTGATTAATTATTATGACTAGAGCTTTTCAGAGGACAATTCCATTTCATTGAAATTTTCAGGATTTCAAAATTTGCTTTCATACCACACTGGAACAAAATCAAAAACTTTAGAACATTTTCACAAAATGGAGTTGTGATAGGTTGGATCACTTTTGGGGCTACCAACTGATGTGCCAAGACTACTTCTGCTCCTGCTTTCCTGTCCTGGCAACTTGGGACTTCAGTGCCCTGCCTGGTTTGAGCCAGACCTGCTAGCCTGCTGCAAACCCAAACCCAAAACCCAGGTCTGAACCACATCCCCTAACAGCTGCAGACTTAAGTGAAAGCAGCTTTGGACTCCAGCACCCTGTCTTGTTGAGCCAGACATGCCAGTCTGCTCCAACACAGACCCAGGGTCTGAACCACATCCCACAAACTGCAAGCTTAATTGAAAGCAGCTTAAGAAATGTTCCTGTCTTTAACACTCAGATGCCCAACTCCCAATGGGGTCCAAACCCCAATAAATCCGTTTTACCCTGTATAAAGCTTATACAGGGTAAACTCATAAATTGTTTGCCCTCTATAACACTGATAGAGTGTTGTGCACAGCTGTTTCCCCTCCCCCCACAAATGCAGGTATTAATACATACTCTGGGATAATTAATAAATTAATAAAAAGTGATTTTATTAAATAAAGAAAATAGGATTTAAGTGGTTCCAAGTAGTAACAGACAGAACAAAGTGAATTACCAAGTAAAATAAAACAAAACACGCAAGTCTAAGCCTAATACAGTAATAAAACTGAATACAGATAAAACCTCACCCTCATAGGAGTTCCAGTAAGCTTCTTTTTACAGACTAGTCTCCTTCTAGTCTGGGTCCAGCAATCACTCACATCCCCGGTAGTTACTGTCCTTTGTTCCAGTTTCTTTCAGGTATCCTTGGGGGTATCTTTAGTCAGTTGAAGACAAAATGGAGGGGTCTCCCAGGGGTTTAAATAGACTTTCTCTTGTGGGTGGAGACCTCCTGCTCTCTCCTATGCAAAGTCCAGCTCCAAGATGGAGTTTTGGAGTCACATGGGCAAGTCACATGCATGACTCAGCTTTTACAGGCCGCAGCCATTGTTTACATGCTACTCTGCATGTCCTCAGGTAGACTTCTTATGTGGATTGGAGCCTTCCAAGATTCATTGTCCTTTAAGTGTTTCTTGATTGGGCACTTAATTTGCACATTCCTTTCTCAAGAAGCTGACCAAATGCTTTACCTAGGCTACTTAGAAATCAAGCAAGTACACAGCCAATATTCATAACTTCGAATATAACAATGACACATGCATACAAATAGGATGAATAGATTCAGTAGATTATAACCTTTACAGAGATATGTTACATGGCATATGTAGCATAAAACATATTCCAGTTATGTCATGTCATATATATATATACACACACATTCATAAACATATTTCCATAAAGCCTTATGGGGTGCACCGTCACAGGAGTTGTGTCAAAATGTCCCATTTTCGGATTGAAAACCTGAGCTATTTGATCTGTGCTCACTCTCGCACTCTGTCACACAGAACTGACCAGAGAACTCTGGACCAAAAAGCTTCACAATGAAAACATCAAAATTGATACATCGCCACAAAATGTTTTGGCTTCAACGAAAGAGCGTATTTCAATGAAATTAATTTTTGTCAAAACCGTTCGAACCAACTTTAGTAGTTATTACCTTCCTTAAAAAAAAACAATAATTAGGAAACAAGACTTCTCTACTCTCCTCCCCACTACATACCTGCTTATAGTCTTCTGAAGAAGGGGGAGGAACCTGAAACCTTTTATTAAGAGGCCCACTTCCCCAACCCTTGGAAAATGAATTCTGAGAGACAGTAAAAGTTGTGTCTATGAAGTTCAGGAAGCCCACTGATTAATTTTGTTAAAAGAAATATTGATAATGCTAATAGACTAAGTTGTCCTTATGCTTAGAATGGGCTGGAGGGGATGAGGGAGAATGCAAGAAGCCTTTTCCTTTGTTGCACATCCCTAGAAAGCAAAATAATCCATCACCATATTCCCTGCATTTGGGGGGAACAGGGAATATTGCTTCCATATGTAGTCTCCTGGGGGCTGGAATATTTTGATATAATTTTGATTGTTGGGTTTAGTGGGTGGGTGCACTACAGGAGGTCAGACTAGAGGATCCAGTAGTTCCTACTGGCCTTAAAACTCTATGACTTACCCTGAGGATGCAAGCTGGCTCAAAAGAAAAGGATAGGGAGGAGGAGAGACTGTGGCCCTCCCTATACTCCATTAGCCTGTGAGTTGTGAGGTGCACCAAAGGGAGCGTGCTGCCCCATTCGAAAGGAATGGGCAATGAGAGTTTCAGGCTTAGATCTGTGGCTAAAATCTAGCCCGTGTTTAATATTAACATTTTCTACATGTTAGCTCCACGTGGTAATTAGTGTTAGTTATCACCATTACTTTTGCCAAACATCACCATAATTTTGAACTTTGCTTCTCCAAATACAGTTGCCACAACAGTAAAAATAAAATCAAGGTATTTTCTTGAACATTTTTGTTGTTTAAGTTGAGCTGTGTAAAGGTGACAAGTTCCTGGAAATTGCCAGCATAGTCCTTTTAGGAAATACTTTAATACTTGGTGTTTGCTCACTATGAGTTTATGCTATTATGATGAAACACAGCCCAAAGAGAAATAAGTGCTCTGGAGCTTCTGTGCTGTACTGTGAATGGCAAGCAAGTACATGTGCTAAATAGTGTAATGGGAAAGCATAGCAATTAGACTGGCTATTACAGATGTTCTTTATAACTTCACTTTCTTTGAGATACCATGGAGATAGGGGTGGATGTGCACATCTGAATTTTTTCTCTTGGAGCTGCAAGCTGCTCATAAAATGATGAGGTAAAAGCATACACTAGCCTCTCTTGGCAAAAGCTGAGCATTCATGGCTGAACTTCTGTTTCCATAGACAAGGACATATCCAAATATTTATACTGATCATGTCTAGACATGCACCATTGCAGACCCATGGAAACAAACAGTATTTAACAGGTGTGGATGTCAAGCCAACCTGTTGATGATAAAAGCGCACCTTCTCTGCTATGCAGATATATAGCTGCAACCCTCACTCATGCTCAGCAGTACCTTACTTCATATGTACTCCGATTCATGTCAACAGGACTACTTGTGGAGTAAGGTACTACTGACCATGACTAAAGGTGGAAGAATCAGGCCCATAAAAATAAGCATTCCCAGATGCTTATATTATTAATTATTTGTATTACCGCAGTGGACATTAAAGCCTACATGTAGCTGTGACAGCTAGCTATGTACCTTGGCATCTTTCTGAAAATAAAAGTATTACTGACAATCAGCATCTACTGTGGGATACTTCTAGGAGATCAAGGTGGGTATCAGACAAACAAACAATCATTGAAATAACAACATCAGTGTTCGCACCCCACAAGAGCCAGCCATAGGCAGACAAAAGCATTCTGAAAGTACTCAGCTCCTTGTGCACGGAGATGAATGCTGAAAGCAAGCTGATCTTTTGGCCACAATTCTCGACTGCCTTTGGTTCCACTTGAGAAAAGCTAAGTAAGGTGTCATGCCTGCTGAAAACAAGTAATACAAACAGTGACCAATACAAATTCCTGTGTTTATGATGATTCAGAATAGCTTCAAAACAAACTTTTAAAATGTTTTAAAAAGTTTTAAACCCTTTAAAAATGCAAGATTTTTCATAGAACATTACATAAACATCGGAAACAGGAATTTATTCTTATTGAACAAAAACAACATATATAGGGTGGAAATTGTAAAAGGGCTCAACCTAATACTGCTTTGATGGAAGTCCGTAGTAAAACTTCCATTGACTTCAATTAGATCAGAGTTAGGCCAATGCTGACTACTTTGAAACTCCCTGAACTAAGCTATCATAGAATTGACTAATAACTGACGCACAGAGACTTTGTATTTATCTGTATACTTACCACAGAAGTGAAATAGCATTGGGTGAAGGAAGAGAAAAATCAGGTCATGACAGAAATGCCAAGGTCACTGAAATCTTTTCACAGAAACCTTAGTATGAGGATGCAGAGTCCAAATTGGCCTAGATCCGGTCAAGGCCCACGTGATTATGGGTTCCCAAGTAAAACCCAGACCGTATCAAATATAAACATCAGATGGAAAATGACTCATGTGAAGCTGCAGATACTTGAGAACTCAACACAAAAACAGTTTCATCTGTACATAACTTGTGACATCAACCAGAGCAAGTGAGGAAAATAATGACTATAAACAACCAAATGACTAGAGCCAGTCAATAATTTTCTATTGAAATGTTTGTTATAAAAAATGTAATTTCCACAAAAATCAAATTTTCAGGAAAAAAATCAATTTTCAGCCAACTTTTTCAAATTTCTCTTGGGACAACTGTCAAATATTTTGCTTTGGGCTGACTCAACCCAAATTGAAACATATTGGTTTGTTGAACTGAACTGATACACATTAATATTGAACTGAGCCAAAATGTATCTGCTTGTGCAACTGTGATGCCTCATACCTCCATTCTCCTCTATGGGCCAAGCTTCCTGGCAGGACTACACCTCTCCCTGTTACACTGAAGTCTTCCCTCTGTTTGAATTGCCATGATTCATCGTGGTGTCTGGGGAGATTTTGTCAGCCCCAGCAAAATGCCGAGGTAACTGGCAGTAACTGGAATATCAATCATCATGCTTATTGCCAAAAGCAGCTATAAGGCCTTTCTAGCAGCGTTAGCATAACTAGGCAAGCCAGACCGGAGCAAGTTGAATGACTATGACCCTGCTGCCATCCTGTTCCATTTGCTTTTAAAATTGCTGAAGTATGCAGCTTTGAAAAACAGGATGTCTGGCTATATTTGATGTAGAAACACAGCTGTATGGCTTAAAATCATAACTTTTCCCCCCTTTTATTTTCACATTTTGATTGACATGCTATTGTAACACTTTGAGCATAAAAAGCGGGGAAATGTTTGAGACTAGTGGATTCTTCGGTGACTCCATCTTAAGATCCCCAGAAGCAGATGGAAGACCCAGCAAGCTGAAATCTGTTGTTGACCCACTTGAAGACCATTCCAGACCTTGTGGATAACTATAGATTTCCGGTGCTCTAATCTGTTGTTTGTGTGTATATGTGCTGCAGAATAAATAAAGTAAAAGCTTTAAAGTGAAAGCACTCTGCTTTGTACTATTTATACCAACCATTTATCAGATGGACATGCTGAGTCCCCATTGATTTATTTCCTGACACCACCTTGAAAAGAGTAAACCAAGAGCTTTGGGTTCAGAAAACCCTGGTTAACAATAGGAGTACCATGACCACAGCACATTATGGGAGACATAGTCCAGCTAGGAAGCCCACCTCATAGAGGAGAATGGGGCATGCAGTATGAAAACTATAGCTGCCCTGAGGGACTGATAGTGCCAGTGGACAGATTGGGTCAGTTTGATATCAAGACACTGACATTTCTGATTTGAAATTTTTCAGAGCTTCCCATTAAAAAAAAATGGTTCACCCCAATTTGGGGCACACAAATTTCAGAACAATGAAATTTACCACTGGATGAAAATTGATTTTTGACCAGCTTGACAAAGAAGATTTTGGAATTATTTATTGAACACAGAGAATAAAGATATCTAGACATCTGAAGAAGTGAGCTGTAGCCCACGAAAGCTTATGCTGAAATAAATTTGTTAGTCTCTAAGGTGCCACAAGTACTCCTGTTCTTTTTGCGGATACAGACTAACACGGCTGCTACTTTGAAAGATATCTAAACTGTAATTCCGTCAAGTGAACTCACCTGGTAATATTGCAGCAGAACACACAGACCCTATATAAGAAGTACTATTCATTTTAGATGTACCTTAAACCCCAGAAATGGAACAAATAAAATAAAAGCTCAAATCCAAGTAAAAAAAAAGTTAATAGTACCTCTGATTTGGTATATGTTAGAGGAGATATGGTTTGTACTCGTGTAGTTTGGGTTATGGTTGAATGCAGCTGTTGCTTGGTACAGGTTCACCTTAAAAAAAAGAAATATAGAAAGGGATGCCTGGATCACTCCAGCTGTTAGGTATTGTAGAATTGCTGAATTCAGTAAAGCTAGACTGTTTCTCTATTCTGTGCATAAGTACTGAATCCTTAACTTGACAAGGTCGGCAAAACACCAGTGTGTGGTAGCAGGGAGTCTGAGGATAATTGTTAGCTGCTTGCTTGCTTGCAGGAAGGATCAAATTATCTTCAAAAGACTGAAAGCAAAAGGCAATATATAACACCATAAAGTATTACTTAACTTGGTACAGTTAATGTTCCGTTTTCAGAGAGAAGCAGCAGCAGCAACTTTGATATTGAAATTTAAAATGCTGCTTTTTAAACTGTGAAGCATTTTCCTTTTAAATTCTCAACCCACAGTTCAAGTGGCAGGATGTTTAAAGCCACAGAAAATGCTACTTCCTGTATTTTTTTCCAATGGGATGAACTTGAAATTTAAAAAATAATATAATAATTCAGCAGAAAAACGGCTATGTGAGTAATAGAATGCATTGCAAGTTTCTTGGCTGTGCTAATTCCCATCTTCCTGTTAAAAGGAGAGGTTGAGTAAGAAGAAACAGGATAGGTATACTCAGAGGCTGTTGGTTGGTTGGTTTGTTTTTGATAATTCAGAAAAAAAGGGGCCTGTACAAGTCATAGCCTATATTGCCCAGCTTCCTAAGTGCAGGAAGAATTCTCACCTTGTCACTAAAAAGGAAAAAGGTTTAATACGTAGCTGTGGGGCATATGATCAGAGTGGCATTGACCTTGTATTCATGAGGTCCTCTCAGTTTTAATAAGTGAGTTGCCAGGAGAAGAGTAAGGAAATGAGGGAGGTTTTTTGTTGGATTGTTTTTAACAACTCATATTGTTGTTAATTCCTCTGGACAGGAACCTGACATGTTATTCATTTGTAAAGCTCTATAATGCCCACACATGGCACTGTATAAAAAATAAATACACTTCTTGTAAAATTTGTAGGTCTTGCTGCCATTTATGGTCTGATGGCAGCAAGATCTGACCTCTAGGTACTGTACTCACATCAAATTTCTTTCTTAGTGAAAGCTTGACATATCATGGATTGTGTTTATATCTATGGCATGAAAAATAATTGCGTTTATTATGTCCTACATGGTTTTGCACAACATGGACCTTATTATATAAAGATGCAATGTTTTCATTTATTTTATAAAGTTCATCCAAGAACTAGATATCTAGTTGTTTTTCCATCAGTACTTACATTTTTTCTTGATGTTAGCTGTAATGGTCTGAGTATGCGGTTTTACACTACTCTATACAAACCAGTGTGCAAACTCATCAGCCAAGGAAGGAAACCTAAAACCCTGAGCTCCAAGTCACTGCACACCCTTTTCCTCAGATCTTGCTTTGTTTCCAAAATCAAAACCAGGACAAAAAAAAATGAGCTCAAACTAATGGGTAATAAACACCCAAGGCCTTTCCAGCTTCAGCCAGTGAGGAGGAGAGATGTTCATATTCTTTCCTTAAGATGTCTTTGCACCAGATTTCTTATTCTTTTTATAACCCCACCCAGATCAGACATGTGATAGGCAGGAATCCAGTAAGCCTCTACGTGCCAGATCTTTTATACCTTGTTACACTCCTGCTTGCTGGAGAATAGTGTCTTCCTTCAGGCACTAAGTTTCAAATTGTGTAAAGCTCAAAAGTAACGGGAAACCAGTCTCAGATTCTAAAAACAGATCAATTAGCTAATTTTTTAAACAGCTCAGAATTAACTAAAGCCTTAGCCTTGCAAATATCTGTACTTAGGCAGAACCCTACCCAGTGTGGAGCTCATTGCAAGGCTGGGACAAAGCAGCCCTCCTAGTGGTGGGCAAATAAGAACTGGACACTGTGGTCAGTCTGGACACTGCATGTCATTTCCAAGAAAATAGTAAATAGTTAATTTCAGTCTAGGACACAAAGTGCATATATGCATATGGACTGGGTAAATCCAGGACCCTAACCCACTACACCCATCACGTGCATGTGCAATTCAGATAGCTGGGATGTACTAAATCCAAGACACTCTCATAGGTCTTGAAGTGACAGAATATTGAATATTTTCTTTTACCCTCCAGTTCTATTATTCACTGACATAAGAAGAAAGGTGTCTCACTTTCTTTCTAATGTTCACCACAGTAATAACCATTGTGCCATTTTGGGACTCTAAAAATAACCCATTGGGAGTGGCAAGTCATGTCATTGTTCAAGTTCTCATCTGAAAGTACCTTTTTTTTTTTTTTTTTTTTTTTTGGAAGAATATTGAAGATTTCTTTTGGTGGTAAATAGTATAGCTAACATGCAAGTAGCACAAAGGTAGACCATCATTCTGAAGCTACTGATTTCATTATACACACACTATAGCCATTGCAAGTGTCCTGCTTCTTGTATACCTGAAAATTAACAAATAGATGGGAAACTGTAACAAGTCCTAACAAATGGATGTCCTTCCAACATTAATGGCCTTTAAAGCCTTCTGAGGATTCGTCATTCTCAGAAAGTAATCTCCCAACTTCATATGTATACTTTCATCTTTTTCCCCAAAAGGCAGCTTGCACTCCATGGAGTGTCAACAGTAATCATTATGACTCAATGTTATGCTGTAGTCTTTCAAGCCAAATAATCTACATAGAAACAGCTCCAAATGTAGGCAGTCCAATAATTCAGTAAAATCATCCATGAAACTTGGTTCATTTTGCAGAGGTATCTTTATGTTTAAAAAAAAAAATTAGGGTCATAGCGCAGGTTAGAATGACATTTAACTAGAGTTACATTTAGATGAGCAAATGAAGCATCTCATCTGTTGTCGTAGCTAGCTAGATTATCCACAGCACAAGCTGTAATATGAGTCATCAAAACAGATTTCCATCCTCTATGAACATCTAGTATTTTGGTTGCACAAGCAGTGTCCCTTTTGTGAGAAAGAGATTCCTTCCTCCATGCACCCCCACACACACTTTGTCTAGCAAACAGGAAAACAAAAAATCAGAGTTGTTAGTGATTGAAGCATGTTATATACAATAGAACAAAATGGAATGTTATTGTATAAACATATGAAGATATGATATTAGATTGGAAAAAAGATTGTAAAATACAGAAACCAACAAATGATATCAAATACATTCATGTCCTATTTTATCTATAAATTGTATCACAGGTATCCCAATAAAGTGAGACATTATCTTAAAAACTAAATGTCCTTTAATCTAACCAGACTCCTCACACAGTTCTGGTTACCCAACAGCAGGCTATCTAAAGTGTCACTCCAAAACACTTGATTTTAGTTTCTATTCCCCCCACCACCCCCAGCCTGTCCCAAGCCACATGCACCCACTACTCAGCTAATGAGGGTAGGATAATTTATTACAATACCATAAGCATCTCGTTTGTGGTCCATGTCAGCGTTTCTCAATCTTGGGAACTAGCTGCATCCAACTTCAGCACACCATATGTTATTAAAGGTCTATCCATCTTATGCCCATCATGGCCAGTCCTTTGTGCCCCCTCAGTGGGGCGCATATGTCACACTGGGAAATGCTGGCCTAGATACAAAGAAGTGCTCAGCATATTTCACATATTAAGAATGTACATCCAGCAACAGTATGGACATTTACAGCGCATAAATAATATGATCACATTATAGAACAAAAGCATGTTAATTTATAGTAGAGTGATTACAGCCTTTGTCATAAGGGTATTTGTATAATTAAAACAACATTCAACATACAGTATATAAGCAGGTGTTTTATAGAAGCAAAGTTAGTTGCTATATGGTTTTATATTTGTCTTTTCTTGCACAAGGTATTCACAGCTACATGGCAAAAGTAAAAATCACTGATGAACAAAAGGTACAAAACGGCACTCAGATCAAGCCAGTATTTTATTCCTATCACCTACATGCAATGACCTTGATCACAAATTGTGTCTTAAACTGAAGGAGGGAAATCTGAAATATATGTTCACTTGCTCTGCCTTTCCTCTGTTTCACCTCTGAAGCCCTTCTGCCATTCTAAAAGCTATTCCTTGCTATAGAACAATGAAAGTTTTGGTTTGGGGATTCTGAACATATCTAATTACTATACAGCCGTTGATCACCTCCTACTCACTTTTCTGCTTACAACACTGGAGAGATAGGAAAGTGTTAACCCTGTTTTACAATGGAAAATTAAGGCACAGAGAAGCTAAAATGGCTTGCCCCAGGTCACATATGAAGGCTGTGGATAAGCTGAGAATTGAGCCCAGGTCTCCTGAGTCCCATTTTAGGGTCCTAACCACACCACCGTTCTTCCTTCATAGCTGTATTACACTATGGTTAAGGACGACACTGGAGAACCTCAGTAGAATGTTATAGCTAAAAAAAATAATTTGTCAGTGTGGAGGCTAATTTATTTATTTTTCAATGTATATGTTTATCTACAGTATCAAACATGGGGTAGGAGTAGGTGATAAGATTGCTAGCAAAGAAACTGATAACACTCATGGAAGAGGTTTCATTTTGCTTTCGCTAGGAATTTGGAATTTTGTTGACTATTTGTTACAGGGTCCAAGGTTTGTGTGGAAGTGGCGAGGAGGTGGGAGAGAGACTTTTGAGATAATTCATTTGATGTGATATCTGCTAGTAGATACTATCTTTTTTCTGGTTATGCCAGTGTAAAGACTCTGAATGGGTAGCTCCAGGTTATGAGCAGCTATGAATCTGAACCCTTTCCACCTCTTCCACAGGAGATAAAGTAAAGGTTGCTTTTCTCCTTTGCTCCCCATATGAGAAAACATTATAGACTGATGCCTTCTATATGCCTTAATTATTTAACTCACTTAACTGTACTATGATGCTTGAAAGCAATCTGGGAATTATAGATTTCATTTGAATTCTTAAATGAATTCTCCTTGGCCGTATTTTGCACCATTTTGTGCTCTAAATCCCTGAAATGATCAAATTTTATTGAAAAAATAGCAAACTAGTAGTTAAAGAAAAAAAGTAAAAAGTAGAAAGTAATTGCAAAAATCATTATGCACACTCATCACTTAGGGAACTGGAAACATGTCATGTAATTTATCTGACCAATCCCGACTTGAAAGATCTGGGGGTCTGACCATGAGCTCCCAGTGTGATACTGTAGCCAAAAGAGCTAATGCAATCCTGGGATACATAAACAGGAAAATCTTGAATAGGAGTAGAGAGGTTATTTTACCTCTATTTGACAATCGTGTAACCACTGCTGGAATACTGTGTCCCATTCTAGTGTCCCCAATTCAAGAAGGATGCTGATAAACTGGAGAAGTTTCACAGAAGAGCAACGAGAATATTTAAAGGATTAGAAAGCGTGCCTTATAATGATTGAGCTCTTTGAGTCTATTTAGCTTAATATAGAGAAGGTTAAAAGGTAACTTAATCACAGTCTATAAATATCTACATGGGGAACAAATATTTAATAATGTGCTCTTCAGTCTAGAAGAGAAAGGTTAACAATCCAATGGCTGGAAATTTAAGCTAGACAGATTCAAACTGGAAATAAGGTGTAAATTTTTGACGGGGGAAAATAATGAACCACTGGAACAATTTACCATTATAGATTCTCCATTATTGACATTTTTTTAAAATCAAGATTGGATATGTTCCTAAAAGATTTCTCTATGAATTATTATGGGGAAGTTCTATGGCCTATGTTACACAGGAGGTCAGGTTAAGTATTACAATGGTCCCTTCTGGCATTCAAATCTATGAATATATGAAGTGATGCCATTTTCTATTTCCCGTTTTCAATATTAGATGCTGTACTTTATAGCATATGTCCTACAGGAAATATAGAAGCAGATTACACCTGGCTTTGATAATGATGAAACGGAACTTTTCTTCACCTACTTAAAAAGATAAATTATATGTATAATTAAAGTTTGCTAATGAGTGGTAAAACATTAACACCCTTTTACATCTCAGATGTATGGTGAAGGATCAAAAGAACAAGTTATTTATCAAAATACCTGTAATTACCTACAAAAAGTGTAGATAATGAAGAACTGTTTAGAATGTAATTATATATAGATCAGTAATTTACATAACATTTTTAAACTCTTAAATATAAGTAAAATATGCAGGCTCAGGGATTAGTGATGAAGAAGTGTTATTATGACAGTAGGCTCATCAGTACCTAAGTTTATTAGGGGTAGTGTCAGAATTTTCATTATAAGACTCTTGTCAGTTATTTACCTAACCAATACACAAAAATTGCTCAGATGTATACTTGACATAAAGGTCAAGATTGTCACACTATTACATTCAGGATTTTCATAATCCCAAACAGACACCCATTGATTATGAAGATATAAAACGGACATGTCTGATGGTGTAGATGTAATATTTTGTACATAGCCTTTACATGCAAAAACAAACTAGCCGCGTGTGTGTGAGCACTTCAAAACACATGAAGCAGATTCATCATGCTTAAGGCTACAATTTTGGCACAAGTATTTTTTATTAAAAGTCACGGACAAGACGTGGGCAATAAACAATAAATCATGGATTTGTTGAAACCCAAGCCCTGCTGCCCGGGGCTGAATTATTGCAATATTCAAGAAGTCACAGCAGGTCTCATAAAAGTCACAGAATCCGTGACCTCTGTGACAGATCTGTAACCTTAATCATATTTGCTAGCATCATCTGTAGAGAGGAGGTAGCCAAATTGCTACAGGGCATCTGTCTACTAGATGTGGTATTGTCCTCTCCCCCTCCACTGCAATTCACAAGTATCTATCTTCTTGCTCACTGGTAGAACTTCCTTTACCCTGTCCAAAATAAGTCTGGTTTTCCTTCTTTGTCAACTATCCATGATCAGATCACAATTTTGTCAAAGGATATTAGTCAGCTGAATTTACTCACATTTTTATGTCTTAAAAATATGTCTGTGGATTGATCATGAACAGTTTGCTACAAGCATGCAATACTCAGTACTTAAAAACCAGGCTGTGTTACTTAGCTCTCACTGGTCAGAAGAGACACATGGTATTTTTGGTTCCCTAATTGGATGAGACTGCAAGTATCATTTGAGTGTATGAATGTACAAAAGTTCACAGGTATAAATTAAAAATTCAGTTGCCTCAGATATTAGTATGTATAACTATGCAATTTGGTTTCTGCAAATATGCATCAACTTGATCACTTAAATGTTGGTGGGAAAACAAACATTAAAAGGCACAGCACATGACCAATCCAAATCAATTTAAATACCTGTGCGTCACTGTCTGGAGTGGCTCACTTCCATGACAGCCTACATCAGGGCAGACTGTCAAAAGCAGGGCAGACAACCCAACTAGTAGTATGTTCTATAATTAGAATTTACCAGCCCAGTACCAAATGTGAACTCCCAAAATACTACAGTGGAGTCACAGACAATCCCCTTTAAACACTCCAGTCTATCTTGCCACCCAAGCAAGCTGGACTAAGTAATATACGGTCACTTGCACCAAAAATCAAATATTCCAGGTTATACCCAGTCCCAGGAGGCCAGTCACTCACCCTGGCCAATTGCTTCTAGATCTCATAAAGACAATACTGATAGCCAATTCTATAGTAAACTAACTAAAGGTTTTGTAGCTAAGAAAAGGGAATGAGTTATTGAGAGGTTAAAGCAGGTAAAAAATATATATATGTACAGGTGAGTCACAGCCTATACTTTCAAAAGGTAGCAGAGATATAGTAATCTGCCAGTTTCCCAAAAGTATTTTAGGCTACCCAGAGTAACTCTGGGAATCTCAGTCTTCTCAGTCAGTTATTCTGCCCTGTTATAATCCAAGCAGTCTAGTGATAAAGAATTTTTCCTTGTCCATATTTATAGCTTCTCACAGAAACCAAGCTGACAGCAACAGTTCCCACACAGGTCCTTTCTTCATGGATGGAGGGAGCGGGAGGAAGGCATTTAAAGTCTTGATCCTTGATCTCACACATGAGTCATTTGATTTAATGAACAGGATTTAACATATTTTGTAAGAGATAATTTGCATTACCAGGCTTCATTCTCATTTGATGGGTTACTTAGTTACAAGGTCATGCTGATAAGTGTTCACGGTTAACTATATCTCACGTTCTAATGTGAGTCAGAACAACACATGAAGCATCCTACAAGCATTTTATAATACTCTTATAAATTTGAGATCTAATATTTGTTTTGATAATGCTAACACACAGGTACATGAGACTGGCTTCCAGATATGCATTTCTAAGTATTCCTTGAGGCCTGGGGCCTTGGCATGAGCTTGCACCTGGTCTGCCAGCATCACAACGTGAGTGAATATCAATGGGAAACATATTGCACTATTCACCCAGATCTACCTGTAGTGAAGAAACAATTTCATCCTGGGACAATTGTTTTTCCTATGGAATCAGCCAAGTATGAACAATTTGTAGTGAGCAGGGTGTGGTGGGGTAAGTACCACCAAGGACATCCCAATTTATGCTTTAAATGTGGCACAATAGCTTTGGAAGTGTTTCCACTGCAGCAGAATTGAGCACATGGATGACATATGCATAGACTACAACTCATCTTGGGGTGTTACTAAATCAGTGCCCAGAGGCTTGGTACAATTATGCCAAAAGAACGATGAGAAACCAGTATAGAGACCCCCACGGTCCTAAGAAGCATGTGCACATACATACAAAATAAGTGATAAGCTGAAGAGGTTTGGTGGGTGCAACCATCCTGAAAATACTAGCAAGGAGAAAAGACCAGCTAATGAGAGAGACCAGAGGGATCTGGCAGTCTGTGCTTATTGTTGTAAAAAGCAGAAAACTTTGATGTCCTCCAGGAACCAGAACCAGAGAGCATTGATCAAGGTTGGAGGAAAAGGAATCAGCCCGTGAATCAGCTGCATCTGGGGCATGAACAGGCAAATCGTGCATGGCTGAATGAAGGAGATGGAAGAGCCACAGGTACTAAACAGGAGCCAGGAAAGGTAGCTGTCTTTGGCTATGAGAGAGAGTAATGAAAGACATATTGCATAAATTTTGCTTAACAGGGAAATTTAGTAATTCATACAGACCCTCATTAAACCAATCTAATCACTGAAACAGTGACAAATGAAGGATTATGGTGGAAGTACTTTATAATTTTAAATAAATGTGCGCCCCGGGTGCCTGGATGGGCCACACTGAGAATGCTACACTCAGGGCAGACTGCAAGAAATAGGGCATGCAATCACCAAAACTGATGGTTTATTCTATAATTCGATTCACCAAACCAGTAACACAATAGCTTCTGTAATACCACACGGGTAAACAAGAAGCCAAATATAGTCCCCTTTATGCATTCCAGCTCTTGGCTCCCACCTAGACAGAGTCTAATATAGTGAGGGGTTACTGAAAACCTGATTCACCATATGTGAGGTTTACCAATCCCAAAGGACCAGACACTTATCCCCAGGTCCATATGAGTCTCAGGTCTTACCCAATAATCATGCTGATGCCAATCCTTTAGAAACTAAAACTAAAAGTTTAATAATAAAAAAAAAGAAAAATAAAGAAGAGAGTTGCAAATAGTTAAAAGATCAATATACATACCAGGGACTTCCAGTGTTCATGGTTCAGAATAGCAGCAGTGTTGGAATAAACTGCTGGCTTATAAAAAAAATCTGGAATCCTCCCAACAGGTCAGAATCCAAAGGTAGCTTAGATGTAAAGTCTGTTAAAGTCTTTCCAAGTATTTTCCCGGTTATTCCAAATAACTATTTGGAAGATCTTCATCTTACAACTTATACTTTCCCTGTTCAAAGTTTAAGCAGACTAGAGATGAATCAGGCCCAGAGCTTTCCTTCATAGCTCTCTAGCAAGCTGACAAGTCTCTTGTCACAACAGGACCTTTGCCTGAGGAAGAATAGGCAGCGCAGATTAGCTTCAAAGCAATGGTACACAGACAATCTTCTATTTCCGATGCATACACAGGTAAACTAGTTGCATTCATTCACACAAGGCAAATAGTTGGTACTTCATTATAGCATAGGTAGTTACACTGAAAACAAAGTAGATACTATTAGTTTCCTGCAGTATCTTACACCTTTGATCTTAAGGTTAACTGGACATAGTCGCATACATAATTAAGGCAATTAAGACATGAAACGGAATTAGTATCTACAAACTAATCTGTTTAGAGTGTTAAATTTCTAACAAGATATAGGTAAACACAAACAAATACACTTGAAATCAAGGGTAGATGCTATTACTACAAATCAATGAGTTGACGATTGCTAGTCTAGTATTTCTCTTTGCATAGGCGCTGAGTTTTTCTTTTCCCCAGGGGTGCTCCACCCCCGCTCTGCCCCGAGGCCCCACCCCCAATCCACCTCTTCCCGCTCCCACCTCCCCAAGTCCCCACCCTCACACTGTCTCTTCCTGGCTCCGCTCTGCTCCCTCCCAGAGGCCCTCACCCACTCGTTGCTCTCCACCTTCCCCCAAACCCCTTCCCCAGCTTCCAATTAGCTAATCAGGGGTGTCACCTCCAATCAGCTGTGGCTGGCGGGTACTGAGCAGCCACTATTTTTTCCCCATGGGTGCTGCAGCCCCAGATCACCCACAGAGTTGGCGCCGTTGGCGCCTATGTCTCTTTATCATGATTAGATTTCAATGCCTCTTGTTGTTACGGGCATAGCCAGATTAGCTGGTCTATCAGTGTCACAATATACAAGAGCCTTTCATGTAGAATTTACAAAGCCCTGGGTAACATCAAACTTCAAGATTATGTTACAAACTAGGAAGAGGCACTGGGACAATCAGCTGCTATAAAGAAGGATGGATATTTTCCAGTACAACTGGAACATATATGAAATATGTGACACATTGGAGCATCTATTGCAGTTTAGAGTAGAGACTGTTGACATCACATCTAGCAATGTACTATTAACCAATCATTATCAGCGTTAACTTTAGTTTAACATCAGTGCACTATTTTAACCTTAAAATGTGTGTGACTTAAATAAAAACAGGATGGAATATTTAAACTAAATAGCCAGTGACCACTGGGAAAAAATGTGAAGTCCTTAATGGTTTTCAACAAAAACATTATATGATATTCAAGCTAAATAATTAGAAGAATCTATATTTAAAATGTAAAACTTTTGGCCAGAATGGATAATCAGCTCACCATGAGCTCCTAGTGCAATTCTGTACCAAAAGAGCTAATGTGGCCCGTAGTTGTATAAATAGGGGAACATTGGTAGGAGTACGGAGAGTGTATTACTGCCGTATTTGGCACTGGTGCAACTACTATTGGAATACTGTAAAAAGCAACAGAGGGTCCTGTGGCACCTTTAAGACTAACAGAAGTATTGGGAGCATAAGCTTTCGTGGGTAAGAACCTCACTTCTTCAGATGCAAGTCTTGCATCTGAAGAAGTGAGGTTCTTACCCACGAAAGTGAGGTTCTTACCCACGAAAGCTTATGCTCCCAATACTTCTGTTAGTCTTAAAGGTGCCACAGGACCCTCTGTTGCTTTTTACAGATTCAGACTAACACGGCTACCCCTCTGATATTGGAATACTGTGTCCAGTTCCAGTGTCCACAATTCAAACAGGATGTTGTTCAATTGGATAGGGTCAGAGCAGAGCCACAAGAACAATTAAAGGATTAGAAAACCTGAAATACAGTGACAGACTCCAGGAGCTCAATCTATTTATTTTGACAAAGAGAAGGTTAAGGGGTGATTTGATCACAGTCTATAAGTACTTACCAGGGCAACAATATTTGATAATGGGCTCTTCAATCTAGTGAAAAGCATAAGATCCAGTGGATGGAAGTTGAAGCTAGACAAACTCACAGTGAAAATAATGAACAAGTTTATAAACAATGAGGGCAATTAGCCATTGGAACAACTTGATTGGATATTTTTGCTAAAAAGATCTAGTCTAGTTCAAACAGGACCTAATTCAGGGAAGTTCTATGGCCAGTGTTTTGCAAGAGTTCAGACTAGATGATCACAGTAGTCCCATATTGGTAGATATGACTAACTGTGGGATTCAGCTACCGTACCTGCCACAAAAGACACATGTAAACCATGCCCTCCAGGACGCTTTGTTTTTAAGGGAGAAGAGGATCAGTTTTTATTCAAATTTGGGTGTTTCCTACAATCCAGTTTATTCTGAATAGAGGTAAAATGATATTAGTAAGTTAAATTTTAATTTACTTCATTTATGGTTATTTCACAGTACAAAGAACAAAAGCTGATTGGAATAACAAATGGCTTAATACACATTTGTTTGCATGTACAGAAAATGACTACCTACCATTCACTAGTAGTTTAAATAGGTATGAAAATTGTTCAGACAAGAAATTCAAACTTCTCTTTTCCAAAATATAGACTTAACGTTTTCTCAGTTCAATTTTTTAATAGTCTAGTATGATATTTTATAAGCCAGGTGTATGTAGCAGAATTGTTAAAATCTGCTGTAACAATTTATTTATAGAATCTGTGGTACACACATTCTTATTACAGCCTCATCTGTAATAATCATATTGTTTCATCTTTGTGCACCTAAATCTAAAGTGAGCCAGTCCAGCAGTGCAACAGCAGCAATAGTTTCCATGATCAAAGTTGTAGGTCCTAGATTCTGGTATCTCAAAAAGGGAAAATAGTGACACCAAACTATATATTTCGGAAAAGACAAAGATTCATCCCTCAACTATATTATTAGTCACAGTGATAAGCTTGGCTATATTAGAGCTTATAATATTTAGTTTAAGTAAAACAATAAGCATTATATTTAAGGAGAACATTACTTCTTATAGTTCTTCTTTTTCTTGAACGCTGGCAGATGGATAGCATAGTGGGTATTTGTAAAAGCAGGTAGATGATGTTACCATTTTCCACATAACATACATTCACATCAAAAATTGAAATTAATAACTTAAAATTACAGATCTAGCCACACGACAAAGAAAGGTGTATGTTCCTCACACATCAACCCTCCCCCTTGTCAAGGTTCAATACAGTATAAAACTAAGCATTTTAAAGTGCTTTTCAGATACAGAAGAGATTTTAAAGTAGCTAAAAAGCAAAGCTAAATAATTGTTACTTTGAAAGCATTAACTGACATGACATTCTGAACCCTGTGTGTCAGAATTCTGTATAACATCTGAAAGTCCTCAAGGCATACATCTTGAGGTGGTAGGTAGGACTCAGTAGAACAAGATCAGCAGAATCCTTGGCACAACAAGGCCCCCAAGCAATAGCAAGGTCATTCAAGACATGAAGGTCCAGAACTATGAAACATTATTCTAATAAGAGGTCTTATCAATAGGCTGTTTTAACAGAAACTCAGTGTAACCTTTCAAGCAAAGCAGGAAAAATATGACTTGAGCGTTTATTTTGAGCAAGAAACCCCTAGTACAATATTGAAAACTGACAAATGGGTTTGAAGTGATCTAATTTGAGGATCCTGAAAAAATATTTTGAAGTAATTCTGCAAGAGCAGAAGTCACAGCCGAGCACAATTCCTTTAGGATGGTAAAAGCTAGGATTTCATTTCAAATAATAATGGCTAAATAGGAAGTAAGCTGGCATTACTGAAATGTTTACCTATGATTTGTGCACACTGCTGTAAAAACATACTGTTGATACTTCAAGAATTAACTTTGTTCTCCCTTCCCCACTTGCTCCCAGCCTTGTTTCAAGCACATGTTGTCTCTTGTCTTTAATCCCCTGGACTGGCTATCTGTATCACAGATAGCAGCGCAGGGTAGGAAGGAGATAGAGGTAAGGAGAGTAGCCTTCACAGGCCTCTACTGGGAAATGGGTAGGCAGGAGTGAGGAGTGGGTGAAGCTTTGGCTCTGATCCGTCCACCACAATGTGCTGGCTGGAGCTGCTCAGTCAGTGTGGAGGGGGAAAGTAAGCTGCACCAGACATAGGGTTGATGCAGATTAATTCTTCCTCTGTGCAAGGACTATATAAATACTATTTATATCTGATAGAAAGAGTTCCCAAACTGTGGGCCATGACACAGTGCTTGGTGGTCCTCCAGCACAACTGCATTCTCCAGTCAAGATCTTAGTAAATTTTTAACTCCCCATGACTTGTGTAATCTAAGTCAAAGCTATATAAATGTAATGCTTTGAGCTGTATATGTTGGACAAAGTATAGAAAAAATATTTATTTATTTAAAAAAACAAGTGGCAATATGTCAAGTTTAATTCTCGTGAATACAATGGTGTGTTTCACTGTAAGGTAACTTAGCAACATACACACAGTCTGCCATTTACAACTGTAAAAAACATCAAGCAATATTTCAATCTGAAATGTTTTTAAAAAATAAATTGATCCAAAAAGGGTGCAGTGGTGGAGAAGATAATGAAAGTCCCAGACTATCTACAGCTACATAAACTGAGCCAGCCAAAAATATAAAGAAAGTGTAAAGAAAATACGATCACTCATACTTGAAGTTTGGCTTGTCCTTTAGCAGATCGGATGTATACCTGTTGCCTCAGTGCATTATAACTGTTATTTAATATTTTTGCTTTACAATATTTGATTCTTTTCTAACTAGTAGAGAGTAGGGTTGGGTTGATTCTTTTCTAATTAGTAGAGAGTAGGGTTGGGTCTTTACTTACACAGCAGATTTTGCACTAAAAAACTTAAACACAATTTAGTATACAAAGTTGGACAATTGTTTTGTTTTAAAACCAAAAAAACAACAAAGTTGTTAAAGAGATTGTGTTAACATTGTTGTGTTGTCAAGTATCAGAGGGGTAGCTGTGTTAGTCTGAATCTGTAAAAAGCAACAGAGGGTCCTGTGGCACCTTTAAGACTAACAGAAGTATTGGGAGCATAAGCTTTCGTGGGTAAGAACCTCACTTCTTCAGATGCAAGTAATGGAAATTTCCAGAGGCAGGTATAAATCAGTATGGAGATAACGAGGTTAGTTCAATCAGGGAGGGCGAGGTGCTCTGCTAGCAGTTGAGATGTGAACACCAAGGGAGGAGAAACTGCTTCTGTAGTTGGCTAGCCATTCACAGTCTTTGTTTAATCCTGATCTGATGGTGTCAAATTTGCAAATGAACTGGAGCTCAGCAGTTTCTCTTTGGAGTCTGGTCCTGAAGTTTTTTTGCTGTAAGGTGGCTACCTTTACATCTGCTATTGTGTGGCCAGGGAGGTTGAAGTGTTCTCCTACAGGTTTTTGTATATTGCCATTCCTGATATCTGACTTGTGTCCATTTATCCTCTTGCGTAGTGACTGTCCAGTTTGGCCAATGTACATAGCAGAGGGGCATTGCTGGCACATGATGGCATATATAACATTGGTGGACATGCAGGTGAATGAGCCGGTGATGTTGTAGCTGATCTGGTTAGGTCCTGTGATGGTGTTGCTGGTGTAGATATGTGGGCAGAGTTGGCATCGAGGTTTGTTGCATGGGTTGGTTCCTGAATTAGAGTTGTTATGGTGCGGTGTGTGGTTGCTGGTGAGAATATGCTTAAGGTTGGCGGGTTGTCTGTGGGCGAGGACTGGCCTGCCTCCCAAGGTCTGTGAAAGTGAGGGATCATTGTCCAGGATGGGTTGTAGATCACTGATGATGCATTGGAGAGGTTTAAGCTGAGGACTGTAGGTGATGGCCAGTGGAGTTCTGTTGGTTTCTTTTTTGGGCCTGTCTTGTAGCAGGAGGTTTCTGGGTACACATCTGGCTCTGTTGATTTGTTTCTTTATTTCCTTGTGTGGGTATCGTAGTTTTGAGAATGCTTGGTGAAGATCTTGTAGGTGTTGGTCTCTGTCTGAGGGGTTGGAGCAGATGCGGTTGTACCTCAGCGCTTGGCTGTAGATGATGGATCGTGTGGTGTGTCCGGGGTGGAAGCTGGAGGCATGAAGGTAGGCATAGTGGTCGGTGGGTTTTCGGTATAGGGTGGTGTTAACGTGGCCATCGCTTATTTGTACTGTGGTGTCTAGGAAGTGGACCTCCCGTGTAGATTGGTCCAGGCTGAGGTTGATGGTGGGGTGGAAGCTGTTGAAATCACGGTGGAATTCTTCCAGGGTCTCCTTCCCATGGGTCCAGATGATGAAGATGTCATCAATGTAGCGTAGGTAGAGAAGGGGCGTGAGTGGACAAGAGCTGAGGAAGCGTTGTTCCAGGTCAGCCATAAAAATGTTGGCATATTGTGGGGCCATGCGGGTGCCCATAGCGGTGCCACTGGTCTGGAGGTATATATTGTCACCAAATTTGAAATAATTGTGCGTGAGGATAAAGTCACAGAGCTCAGCAACAAGTTGTGCTGTGTCATCATCAGGGATACTGTTCCTGATAGCTTGTATTCCATCTGTGTGTGGGATGTTTGTGTAGAGAGCCTCTACATCCATGGTGGCTAGGATGGTGTTTTCTCGGAGGTCACCAATGCATTGTAGTTTTCTCAGGAAATCAGTGGTGTCACGGAGATAGCTGGGAGTGCTGGTGGTGTAGGGTCTGAGTAGGGAGTCCACATATCCAGACAGTCCTTCAGTGAGAGTGCCAATGCCCGAGATGATGTGGCGTCCAGGATTTCCAGGTTTGTGGATCTTGGGTAGTAGATAGAATAACCCCGGTCGGGGCTCTAAGGGTTTGCATTTGGAAAGGACAACTCTAACAACTCTAACTCAGGAACCAACCCATGCAACAAACCTCGATGCCAACTCTGCCCACATATCTACACCAGCAACACCATCTACATCACAATTTGGACCTGTACATTGGCCAAACTGGACAGTCACTACGCAAGAGGATAAATGGACACAAGTCAGATATCAGGAATGGCAATATACAAAAACCTGTAGGAGAACACTTCAACCTCCCTGGCCACACAATAGCAGATGTAAAGGTAGCCACCTTACAGCAAAAAAACTTCAGGACCAGACTCCAAAGAGAAACTGCTGAGCTCCAGTTCATTTGCAAATTTGACACCATCAGATCAGGATTAAACAAAGACTGTGAATGGCTAGCCAACTTCAGAAGCAGTTTCTCCTCCCTTGGTGTTCACACCTCAACTGCTAGTAGAGCACCTCACCCTCCCTGATTGAACTAACCTCGTTATCTCCATACTGATTTATACCTGCCTCTGAAAATTTCCATTACTTGCATCTGAAGAAGTGAGGTTCTTACCCACGAAAGCTTATGCTCCCAATACTTCTGTTAGTCTTAAAGGTGCCACAGGACCCTCTATTGTTGTGTTGCTTATCATTCAGTTTTAAACATTGTACATTTATATGTTGTGTTTTCCCTTTTTAACCACTACATTTTGCTCTGAACTTTTTTTTAAAAGTGTAGTTTTACTAAAATTGTTTGGTTTCAAAGATCTTGAAGCATTTCTTTGAGTGCACATTGCTAGGGACTTCTATCAGTACAATTATTTACATTAAAATGAAAAGGAAAAATGTACATTAATTATTACATACAAATAAACTATAACTTTCTAAATAAACAAAGTGAATAATTTTCTTCGGGAAGTGTTAATAGTGGGCCACAGTGCCTACTGCAGCTGCACAGGTGGGCCTCAGGTAAAAAAGTTTGGGGACCCCTGTCCTATAGCACTGATTATTATAGGATTTCCAGCAAATAAACATAGAACTTTTAATTAAAATGTAAGGGAAGTGCCCCAGAAGCCAGCCTTTTTGGATGGAGATATCTAAGGGTATGTCTACACTGTAATTTAAAAACCCACAGCTGGCTCATGTAATTGTGGTGTAGAACTTCAGGCAAGAACTAGAGCCAGGCCCCAGGATCCTGTGAAGTGTGAGGATCCCAGCACTTGGGCTGCAGCCTGAGTCCAAACGTCTATACCACAGCTACATGGCACCGTGGCCCTAGCCTGAGTCAGCTGGCATAGGCCAGCCATAGATGTCTAATTGAAGTCTAGACATACTCTCAGAGCCTGATCCAAAGTTTATTGAACTCTGTGGAAAGATTCTCTATAGTTAAACTGACCAGATCATAGGATATAGGAAATGCTGGATTTTGAGTTCAAAACTTGCTGATTTAAAAAGAAGATGACAACAACTTACCCTGTGTGAAAGTCCATCCATCGGCCATTACTAAAGATCAAAGTTTGAAAACGTCTCATACATAAAGCTGGACAAAAAAATTAATATGTAGGATCAGACTGAGAAGCCTTTCACAACTTTTGCTGGTTGTTTCTAGGTATCATTGATAGCCTTCTCTAGTTATACTCCACTTTGTAAGATGAGTTATGCTATAACGGTTGAGCATAGAAATAGCATGTTGTACCCAGAGGTTAATAAATATTCACTCTGATTTAAAAATTTTAGTTAATTTCAAACTATTTGCTTTTTATTGTGTTGCCTTGGCATTTGTCAATTCCTGCCCTCTCATTAGTTTTAATAGGGTTGCTGAGTCAAATTTAGAGAGAGAGAGAGGGATAAGTGTTTGAGTTTTTACTATTTTATGTTGACGCGTTAGTCTATAAATGACAATAGAAGATGCATGTACAAATTACAAATGTTATCCTACATTATTGGTGGGTTATAGAAATGTGGTTCTAGAGTAATAATGCAAATTGTAGTTCTGGTCCTAATGTAATAATGCAAATTGTAGTTCTGGCAATGAAAGCCCTGGAGCAGCTTATCTTGGAACCCTGATGATCCTGAGTTAACGTAGTAGCATCTATTTTGTACAGGTATTAAGGACTATAATAAAGGAATGAACTTGCCTATATATGGCACACATTATTTGTCATTGATGTCTGTCTATACTTGCCAGTCAAGCTAACTCAGACATATCCAAAGCTATCATGTGGAAAGGGCAGAGCAAATTCAGGTGGAGGAGATGCTCTATGCGCTTTTCTAAACAGAATTTTAGAAAAGGAATGAAAGGAGAAAATAAGATAAGTTAGTGAATACAATTTTATTAAAAGGGTGAATGCTATGGCAAAGTCTGGCTCCACCAAATTGCATGAATCTGGAGGCTTTAGATATCAATTTTTATATAGCCTAGGTTTTTAAAGCATTGTGTATTAGAAAGTTGTTTGTTAAATGAATTCTTCTCTATTGGTAGAAGTTTGAACTAGGCTTTTTCAGTGCATACTAAAGTACAATACAATACAAGGTCAACTAATTTGCTTATACAGGGTGTTCTCAGTATTGAACCTCACATGCCCAGCACACAGGATACTGCTATTTGATAAAAAGAAGTCCATCTGTTATTCAGAGTAACAATAGGACTAAACAGAGTGACAGTAGGAATAAAGGTTTCAGAATGGCTAAATTATTATTTATTTTTAATAGTGAGGTTATAACTAAAGTCCAAAATTAAGTTTTTGGCACAATCACATTGTCAACACGGAGAACCAGATTTGTCAAAGCTACAGGTGGCAGCACTTGTCTTATTGACGTTTTGCTCCCAAAAGGTGTAATTTAAGATTAACAATCATGTTTAACCACCAGTGTTTGAAGTAGCTTTTCATTTACACAGGTATTAAGGAAGCTCATATGATAACTGCCTGTTTTACATTTATGCCTGAAGTGGGGGAAAAAGAAAAGATACATAATAGAGGGGAAATGTTTTCCCTTGGTAAACAAGAGAATCAGTTTGAATACTGCATAAAAGGGAGAGCAAAAAAGAAGCAGCATTGCTGCTGTTAAATATTTAGCATTTAAATGCTGGTTACCCTCAGCCATTAATAAAGATTACTGCTCCAATGCTGGGGAAGGTTCTAGCTGAATATGCCCTATCCCCATTTCTTACTGCTGTTTGGTGCTGAGAGCAAGAGAGTCCAGGGAGAGAAAGGGGAGACGGACTATAGAAACTTTGTATTTCACATTGGTTTAGATAATGTTGAAAGTGTGCTACTCCGTGCACCGGCAACACCAAAGTAAGTGTTATGGGGTTGGAGCTGCCTGTAATAACTTATAAACACTACCTTGACCAGGTCACTGCATGGTTTACTGTACGCATATATTGAGTTGAATTCAACAGCAGGATTTTTGGGCCACTGAGTTCACCACTAGTCACAAGCTCCCATAGGGGAGCACTGCAGGTTGCATACCTAGTCAGACCTGCTGGCAAGCATGCATGATACAGGGTATTATTGCCTAGGCCCAGTCTAATAGTCTGGGAAGGGAAATCACAGGATTCCACCTCAGAAGAAGAAAGGCCACAAGGCCTAAGATGTGGTGATGCAATTAGAGAATCCAGAGGTACAGTTAGCCCTGTAACAATGATAATATATTTTATTTAAAAGATTTTAAGATGTTTGCCTGATCTCTTTCATGAGAATTTATGAATTGTGAAAACAAAAGCTTAAGTTTTAAAGATAACTTCAAAATAAATTAATGTACCACAAAAATTTAACAGCTGAATTTAAACGTGAGTTGGATATATTTAGTTACTACTTACACATAACAGATAAGTATTCAACATGGTGATATAGCCATATGACTTCCATTAACAACAGTCTGGCAACCACATATTTTAAGAGCAAACTAAAATGTTTAGTTAACCTAAAAGTAATTCAAATGAAAATGGTGTCTTCAGATATTTTTGTTTACTCAAGGTAGTAGTTTGGAATTACATTATAGCCTGTTCTACTAGTACATGACATAAGCACAAAAGAGCAGCCATACAGGATCAGATTGTGGTCCCTCTTGCCCAATATCTTATCTCAGATAAGAGCTTGTACCTGAGCTTCATGGTGAGTATACAGAACAGGACAATTAAGGACTGATCCACCCCTGGCAGTCAGAGGTTTAGAGTTGCCCTGAGCATAGGGTTGTGCCCCAGACTATCTTGTTAATAGCCATCTTAGTTGATGGACCTATTCTCCATGAACTTAGCTGTTTTTTTTTTTAACCCAGTTATACTTTTGGCCTTTACAACATTCCAGGGCAAAGATTCCCACCGGTTAATGGTGTGTTGTGTGACAAAGTATTTCCTCTTGTTTGTATTAAACCTACTGCCTATTAATTTCATTGGCGTGCGCGCACACACACACACACGTTTTTATATTGTGGGAAAGGGTAAATAACACTTCTCTATTCACTTGCTCTACACTCTTCATGATTTTTATAGACCTGTATCATCCCTCCCTCCCCTTATATTTTCTTTTTAAGCTGTCATTTTATGGAAGCCATTCCATACCCCTAATCATCTTTGTTGCCCTTTTCTGACCCTTTCCCAGTTTCACTATATTCTTTTTGAGATGAGGCAAATTGAACTGGACTCAGTATTCAAGGTGTGAGCACACCATGGATTTATAGAGTAGCATGATATTTTGTCTTGTTTTCCATCCCTTTC
This sequence comes from Terrapene triunguis, assembly GCF_002925995.2. Classification (NCBI taxonomy): domain Eukaryota; kingdom Metazoa; phylum Chordata; order Testudines; family Emydidae; genus Terrapene; species Terrapene triunguis. The sequence continues at coordinate 66,999,200 of NW_020664420.1, read as the reverse complement.
CTAATAGTTCTTAATATCCTTTCAGCCTTTTTGACTGCTATTGCGCATTGAGTGAAAGTTTTCAGAAAACTGTCCAGTGACTCCAAGATCTCTTTCTTGAGTGGTAATAGCTAATTTAGAACCCATCCCACTGTATATGTATAATTGGAATTATTTTTGGCAGGGTGCATTACTTTGAACTTTATATTTAATTTCATTGCCATTTTGTTGCCTCGTCTCCCTGTTTAGTGAGTGCTCTTTGTAACTCTTTGAAGTCTGCTTTAGACTTTACTATGTTGAACTTTGTATTGTCTGCAAACTTTGCCACTTCACTGTTCATCCCCCTTTCCAGATCATTACTGGGACCAGTGCTGTTCAACAATTAGAACAGATCCTTGGGGGACCCCACTATTTACCTCTCTCCACTATGAAAACCAACCATTTATTCCTACTCTTTTTACCAGTTATTGAACAATGAAAAGATCTTCCCTCTTATCCCATGATTTAAGAACCTTTGGTGAGGTACCTTGTGAAAGGCTTTCTGAAAATCCAAGTACATTTTATCGAGTGGATCACCTTATCCACATGCTTGTTGACTCCCTCAAAGAATTCTTATGCGAAATAATCCCTCCCTACTTACAAAAGTCATTTTGACTCTTCCCCAATAAATCATATTTATCTATGTGTCTGATAATTCTGTTCTTTACTATAGTTTCTACCAATTTGCTCTGTACTAAAGTTAGGCTCACTGGCCTATAATTGCCAGGATCACCTCTGGAGCCCTTTTTAAAGATCTGTATCAGCTAGCTACCCTCCAGTCATCTGGCACAGAGACTTATTTAGGTGATAGGTTATATACTAGAGTATACTATATACTACTGTGCTATATACTACAGTAAGTAATTTGGTCCTGGTGACATTACTTTTTAGTAATTTTTTTTCTAAAAACCTTTTCTAGTGAGAGATCAATTTTGGGAAAGTACTTCAGATTAGTTGCCCAAAAGGAATGTCTCTGATGTGGGTCTCTTCTCCCACATGCTCTGCAGTGAAGACTGATGCAAAGAATTCATTTAGTTTCTTTGTAATGACCTTGTCTTCCCCTGAATGCTCCTTTAAACACCTTTGTCATCTAGCGGCCTCACGGCCAGTTTGGCTTTTTGCTTCTGATTTACTTAAAAAAATGCGATTAGTTTGTGTGTCTTCTACTAGTTACTCTTGAAGTTCTTTTTTGGCCTGCCCAATTATACTTTTACACTTGTCATGCCACAGTTTATGCTCCTTTCTGTTTTCCTCAGAAGGATTTGACTTCAAATTTTAAAGGATGCCTTTTTGCCTCTAACAGCATCCATTACTCTGCTGATTAGCTTTTTTATTTGGAGTATACATTTAGTCTAAGTCTCTATTATGGTCTTTTTAAGTAGTGTCCATGCTGTTTGCAGACATTTTACCCTTGTGACTGCTCGTTATAAGTTTCCATTTAATTAGCATCCTCACTGTTGTATAGTTCCTCTTTTAAAAAGTTAAATATTAACATGGTTGGTTTTTCTGGCATTCCTTCTCTCCCCCCACCTGCCAAGTATACTAAAATTAACTACATTATGATCACTATGTGACGTTGCAGTCTATATTATTTTATAAAAATATGCTAATGAGTGTGAATATAATGTAACTGGAATATGCTTCATGCAAAAGGTCTCTTGTAAGGTATCATTACAAAGCTTATAATCTACTGAGTGTGGTCATCCTATTTGGATCCTTATCTGAAACTAGATGAAATATAACTCTAAAGTCCTATTGTAGTTATGAAAAGTGTGGGCCATTAATGGTGGTTTGGAATCTTGATGGCTCCCATTAACCAGGACAAGTGACTGTTGATGGCTCTGTTTACTTGTAAGTCTTCCAGTATACCTATGTGCTGGCAAGTGGGCAATGAAGTCTTACAGTGACATGTGATCATGTCACCTAAACTGGAATCCATCTTTAACCTGGTGCTTTTCCATTTAGAAGGAAGGGTGGGAACCCAGAGAGATACAAAGGATTCCCACCTTGTGCAAAAGATATACAAGAGGGTGGAACAGAACAAAGGGGGCTGCAATCATGAGAAATCCCCTAGCTACCACCTGAGCTGGAACGAGGGCTGTACCAGGGGAAAGGATTGTGCCCAGATGAGGCAGGTGTCCAGTCTGTGAAAGAAGCTTATTGAAACATCGCTGAGGGTGAGATTTTATCTGTAATCACATTCTTACTGTATTAGGCTTAGACTTGCGTGTTTTATTTTATTTTGCTTGGTAATTCACTTTGTTCTGTCTGTTATTACTTGGAACCACTTACATCCTAATTTTTGTATTTAATAAAATAACTTCTTACATATTAATCCAGAGTAAGTATTAATACCTGTGGGGAAAAACAGCTTTGCATATCTCTCTATCAGTGTTATAGAGGGCAAACAATTTAAGTTTTATACAATGTAAAACGGATTTATTTGGGGTTTGGACCACATTGGGAGCCACATCAGGTGGCAGTCCCAAAGAGGGTTTCTGTGATCCAACCCATCACACACTATTGCCAGGCAGTTCAGCTATACTTACTTCTTGGACCACATTTTGTGCTCCACTTAGGACTAGATCAAGAATCGCCTCTTGTGGGTTCCAGGACTAGCTGCTCCAAGAAGCAGTTATTTATGGGGTCTAAAAATTTTATCTCTGCATCTCACCCTGATGTGACATGTACTCAATATGAGGATAGTCAAAACCCCCCATTATTATTGTGTTTTCTGGTTTTGTAGCCTCTCTAATGTCCCTGAGCGTTTTACTGTCACCATCCTAGCCAGGTAGTCAGTTGTATATTCCTACTGTTATACTCATTGCTCAGATATGGAATTTCTATTCACAGAGAGTCTTTGGTACAGTTTCAGTCATTGAAGATTTTCACCGTATTTGACTATATTTTCTTCCACATACAGTGCCATTCCCCCACAGCATGACCTATTCTATCATTCCTATATATATTTGTAGTCTACTGTTACCATGCCCTAATGAGTATGCTCATTTCACCATGTTTCCACGATGACACTATCCTCATTTAATGCCAGGCACTCTAGTTCACTCATCTTAGTATTTAGACTTCTTGTATTTGTATATAAGCACTTGAAAATTGTCAATATTTAGTTAATCTACATAAGAAGATAGTACCTAGTTCTCATCTCTTTATTATGAGAGATTTCCCTTCCAGTTGAGAGACAGAGTTATAAAAACTAGAGTGATACAAGGCCAAATCTTGGTTTTATCTCATGATTCATCAGTTCTTTTGTCCTAATGCTCTTGTTTTCTAGACGTAAATTATAATATATTAAAGTGAAAAATGAATGCTAAAACCATGACTATTATAGAACATCAAGAGCCTAAGCATGTTTAACGGGGAACACTCACCTCTGGAGTGTGCCTTCCTGCTACATGCAGTACTTCAGTCCTTTTCCCACTCCTAGACCCCCATAGGTTTTCAGCCTTGCTTGGCAGGTCATCAATGGGTCAGCCCTCCAGCTGGGTCATACAATCAAAGTGAAGCCATCCCAAGGTAGCAAAGTCCAACAAAACTGTCTATCTGCCCTCACCAGTATCTTCAGCCCCAACTCCAGGCCCTTTAAATTCAGCTCTTTGCTCAGGCTTCTAAGAGCCTTGCTCCCTTCTCAGGGTTTACACCACATTGCTGGTAGCCAGTGGGGGAACCTGGACCCACCTACTACCCCAGGTTCCAACCCAGGGACCCTATAAACAGTAGTCATATACCTCTCAAGTCAATTCATTGCTGCTACTTCCCTGGACCTCTTCCCACCTGGCCCCTTAATCTTCACCCCTTACTTCAGGGTTAAAGTTCTCAGGTCCTCTCTCCCCCAGCATAAGCAAATGCAGCCAGAACTAAATGCTATTTCTCTTTCAAGCTCTCTTGAGCAGAGATAAACACCCTGACTTGTCCCTCTGGTCCCAGTCAGAATCTGACCTGCTAAGGCCCTGCAGCTCCTTGTTTCTGAGCCTGCTGGACTCTGATTAGCTGCTTCCATACAGCCTCTAGGCAGGCCTGGAGAACCCACCTTCACTACTTCTTTCCTCTGATTGGGGTGTAATAAGACCCACAAGGCCTCCTGTAAGGAGCCATAAAGACCAGGTATATCCCATCACAGCATACTGTTTAGTGTTGCTCCCATTTCCCTTGGTAGTTTTATTTTTGTTGGTTTCCAAGCAGCCCTGCTTTCTAGCTTTTGCTAGCTTTTATAGCACTCACCTGGGCCCACTCATTCCTTCTTATCAAATTTTCAAATTCATTACTCAGACATCAGGTTGAATATATTTTTACTTGTAACTGCTGACACTTTTGAGAACAAAGCAAGTTGCAAAATCCTAAAAAAAAACTACAATTGGCTTAAACAAACTGTCTAATAAATCTTTAAAGGTTACACTTTGCAAAACAAAACAACATAGCAAGGGCAGATCACTCCCTCATCCTGGCATAGATTTGTTATATAATTCAAGTACGAAAGCCCAATGTATTAGCCATTTTTACTGCATTTTTCCCAGAGTCAAAGGTTCACATAAAATTTTAGCATTCAGTTAAATTGTTTACATTGTTATACAAGGTATTTTCTGGACACTTTATTTGACACTGAGAACCAAATCAGAATGCGCATTATAAACTGCTTTTAAAGTATTATAGATAAAACTGATACACTGAACATGTCTGTTCTTTGAAAAGAATTGATCTCGTTATTAAGCAGAAAGAAAACGAATGCTATTTTTAAATCTAATAGGTATGAGAAAAGTCATGGAGTTTGGACTACAAGTGCATTTCCCCAAGTTTGCTCAAGCATTCCCTTTATAAAAAGAAAAACAGAAAAAAGCAGCAGCATGGAACATTATATTTCAAATTCACTGCTCTGTGATTTCAATAAGGGGTGGGAAAACTTGAACAAAAATATGGAATGCCATATTCCAACTTTCACTTTCACCCATTCAACATTAAAACGAAACCTTTCATTAAGTTTTGAAAAAATTCTGATATGGATTCCAGAGGAAGGAGATAAGGGTTATACAAAAGCTAAGAATTAACTTGCATAGATCTCTCTGATTTACAAAGTAGTATAAATAATCATTCTTTTCACTGGGGAAACAGAGGCACAGAAGGTGAAGTGACCTGTCCAAAGTCACACACCTCAGATACAGATCAAGAATTGAATCCATGCCTTCTTATTCCTAGTCTAAGGCCCTTCCACTGCACAGCACTACTTTCCAGATGAAGGAAGCCCCACCTATTCTCTTCTGCTATGCATCAGTCTTCTCCCAGTATTTTACAGTATTTTACAAGCATTCTTGGGAAAAGTAGGGAAAAGTCAAGCAGCTTGTGATTCCATGCTAACTTGTCTCTCTCTCATGAAGTCCCTTTCCCAACTTGTGTGACCTTGCTTTCTCCTGCCTCACACTTCCTGTTCCGGTCTGGCTCCCTCTGTTTCTGTGGGTATGTCTGCACAGCCCATAGAAGCAAGCATCCTAACCCAGGCCAAAAGACTCAGGTTAGCAGAGCTCATGCTAGCACTCTAAAAAGCAGCTGTGTAGACAGTGCTTTGAAGTTGTGCCTCACTAGTAGTTATATCATTTATTCTTCTGCTTAATTAATATAGGAATTCTCACATACTGAGGTACAATGGATGGAGTTAACTTTTGTGTTTTGTTTTACCTTGTCAGCACCAAGTAACATGTTACCAGTTCAAACAGGTATCATTATACTTAGAATAGAGAATATTATTAGAAAAGGCAATATCATACCTACTAGAAAAATCGTAAAGGAAGTTTGATTAACTGTTCCCATGCTGCGTGTGTCTGTTATCTATAGCAATTAACATTGGTTCTAATGGCAACCTTTATAAGAATGATTCTGGAAACAAAAGTCTCTGCACAACATCAAGTATTTTGTACAATTGTCTCAGGCTATTTCAGACCTCACGGTCACACTTGACTCTGACTTTTTAATAACCAAAAGGCACTTTTTGACAATCCAAAAGTGTTTTTTTCCCTTAGCAGTGACCAGACCCTACCCCAATTCAACTTAACAAAAAATGCTCAAGTCGGAGAAAGGGTTTCTTATGTTTCCCAGTATTAGAATTAAGTTTACAGTACTGAGGCTTTGAACAGCTGTGACAGTTACTGAGCAATGCACCTTCTTCCCAGGCTGGAAGGATGCTGCAGAACACTTTACTCTGTACCTGGAATGCCCTTCCCCTTCCTCCCTTCAAATCCCATCTCAAATCCCACTTCTGGTGCTACACATAAGAAATCAGCAAATTAATAGCTGATAGCTTGGTGCTGCAGCAGTATTTCATTTTTACAACAGTCAGATGTTTGGAACTATCAAGCTGCGCAACAGTTGATCAGTCTATCCATGTGACTTTACTGCTGTTACTCTCATCCTTCTTCCTCCCACAGATATCATCTTTCATTGTTTGTTACACTCACACATGATGTGTCTTGTCTTAAATTAGGCCCTGATCATGCAAAGACTTACACATGTGCTTAACTTTACGCACCCTGAGAAGTTCCATTGACTTCAATGGGACTACTCAGTACATAAATTTAATTAGACTGTACACTTATGAAGAAGGGGCTCTCTCTTACAAGATCATTTTTACAGCACCCTGCACCATAGGTCTCTAATTCTTGTTGTGGCCTTTGAGCACAACTGTTACATAAATAATAAATAATAATAATAATAATAATTAGATCCTGCTAATTGGTGACAAATCACAATCTAGGCAGGATGGGAGGATGCCATGAGATCATCCTCGAGATGTTTTTCATTTAAAAACTTCCTTCAAGACCAGGTTTATGAGGCTTATATTGGCCAGGCCTTGGGCATTTTTTTCTGCTGGACAAGGTGGAGGTGTGGGATGGAAACATTAAACAAATTTCTACCAAAATATGTTTACATTTCCAAAAATATGCATAGGAAACGGTTTAATTTCCCCCTATTCTCCTTATTCAGACTGTAATCATAAATGTATACTGATGGGTGGGATGTACACTGAAGAAATCCATGGAAGAAAGACTCTGGGCCATGATATGCTCCAAATTACAACATTATTTCACAATATCGTATTATGTTGGCTCACTGTGAGTCCCGAGAGTGGCCGTACAACATGTGCCCCATTGGACATGTTTCCATTGTTGGAATAGCCTCCCTGAAGAACCCACATTGAAAAGAGTATTTGCCAGAAGGTGTCACTGTACGGAAACTGTTACACTATTGCACAATTAAAAGGTTCCAGTGTGGGGGTTATCACACTGGAGAGGTGGGGTGGAAGAGGCAGAATTATAGATGTTCACAGGGAATAGAAAACATGAATACAGAATAACAATTATAGAATAAGAACAAAGAATGAGAAAAAATAACCTCCCTACCAACTGAGTTCACAGGGAATATATATTTCTGCCTATATGCATTCTGCCGGGAGAATTGGTGCTAGCTTTAGATTGCTGCACTCACACATAGGCAATCTACAGCCCAGTCAGAGGTGCTGGATGATTAATTTCTCCCGAAGGAAAGAAAGTTTGGCTTAAATGGTGAGAAGAAGGAAACTTCTATTAAAGCCTCCAAAATAAAAAGATATTTCATATCTCACACATGTTAGTGCAAATGTATATTTTTCCTAGGCAAGATCAGACCTAGGAAAAGATTGTGCTGAGTAAGAGTGAGATGGGGGAAGAAGAACACAGACCATGTGGAACTCAGGGCAACATTTGGCCCTTTGTTTCTAAAAACTGCCTACTCTTGGCTTGCCTGCTGGTGAGAGTCTGTTTCTTAGTGGGCCAGTGCTCATATTTACAGCCCTCATTTTCACCTGCCAAACAGCACAGACAGCCTCATTTGTGAGCATCTGCCCACAACACAGCATAAGTAGAGACACAGGGAGAGCACTGGCACTGCCCAGGTGCTGAAAATCACAGTGAAAAGCAGAGTGGGAAGCAGCCATTAAGGACAGCTGCTCCCACTTATACCTGCTCAGCCACTCAGGGGCTGCCAGCTCAGAGCACCTGGCTCTTTGAATAGCAAATTCATCTTCCTTTAGTTTGCTCAACACAGTATTTTGACACAACAAAACCCAGCTGCTGTCACCATCATTATCATGTGCGGCTTATGTTCTATATAATTTTGAGCATGTACAACTATGTATTTATTTTGTTTTTGGTGTGATACACACACAAAACTTTGCAGTTTATTTATTAAGAACATAAGAACATAACATATTCCTTCTGATGTATTTAATAACACCTATCACAAGCTATAGGCACCCTCACAGGTTAAAAAAAACCCACACAGATCAATTAATACAAGAATATAGCTCTACATGACAAAAAAGAACTCCTGAAAGAAGCCGATATTTAAGAAAATACTCCAACCCCTCCTCCTAGACTCTGCTGTTGCAACCTAGCTGTTCGGGCTCTGTCCCCAAGCCTGTATAAATAGATGGGCTTTGTAGTACATTCTGAACCTTGGACCAAAGAAGGAGTGCAATCCAAAGGGAAGGAGTCCTCACAGAGAACACCCTGCCAGCAGCTCCCTCAGCCACATCCTGAGCTGGTATAAATGGTCATAGCTCCCTTGAAATCCAATGGGAGTTAGACACCTAAATACCTTTGAGGATCTGAGCCTATGCCCCTTAGAATGGTTTTTCTATATCTATTGTTCACTTTGTCTTAGGACTCAGGATTCCATGGAAAAGATGAAATTGGCTCTATGTCTTGCGACCCATTAGCTGAATGTATCAGACTAGAAACCACATACTGAGGTAATTCATAATTAAGACACAATTATTTTGTTTGAATGAGCCCCCAAAACGGAAGAGATTAGCTGAAACACTTCAGCTGTCACTTCTAAATGTACAGGACAAGAGGATCACTTCTGCTCCCATTAAAGCAAAACTTGCATTGACTTCATTAGGAGCAGGATTGGACCCTTAACTTTTAAATCCATCTATGTTGATACATAATTTTATTGGTGGATTTTTATCAGTTTTTACCATGAAGCATCATTCCATTTTTATTCCTAATAAGATTTATGACACCTATATCCATGAAATAAATTCAGCTAACTGCCTATCATTTTTCATTTGTATCTGAATAAAATAATACAGCTAGTGCTAAAATACTCAGTTTCGCTACAAAATGTGTTTAAAAAACAGGACTGTTCTAAACTGGGAGAAAATGGCAGTTTTGTATGTGATAAGAAAATGCAAAGAAAACTGTATTTGAAGGTGAAATTAACAATTGGCAAAATACTACACAGTGAATTTCTTTAATAACATTGTGTAAAGAGCTATCGAAGATAAACAGCTGCCTTTATATGACTTGCCTTAATTTATAACCATTGTGTTATGAAAACCTCTAAAAGAAAATCCATCAGTGGAACAAATGAACAGTATGCATAACCATAATAATAAACCTGCAGAGCATTAATTATACTGCTTTTCACATCCCACTGTCTTCTGAACAGCCAGAAGTTATGCTTCTCTATATTTAACTGTACAAAACTTAGTCAAGATTTATAGCAGAAGAATGTTAAGGCTGAGAATCAAACCAATTTAATGTGTTGTTTATATACTAAGATGTAGAAGTCACTATACTATAAGAGTCTGAAAGTTTCCATTTGTGGATTAAAGCATCATAAGGATGCTGACTGGGGGGATACAGAGAATACTGAATAATAGCTGTTCTCATGACCAGTGGGCTATGCATCAGCTATGTATCTATACCGACAGACTATGCAGAAATAACTTTTTCATGGCAAGACATCTGAGGCAAAATCATGTCATTTTATCAATGCATATGGATCAATATAATGAAAACTTTCATTGGATTTTCTGCCATCTGAGAACATAGGAAATCTATTGAAATAAAACAGTTATTGAGGCAAAAATTTTCAAAAGTGTCCACTAATTTTAAGTTACTCAAGTTTTGGGTGCCTAACTTGAATCATTTAAGACCCTATTTTCAGAGATGCTGAGTACCCACAGCACTAACTGGCTTCAAAGGAAGTCAAAAATTGAGAAACTCAAAATGAGTAGACTCACTGAAAAATTAAGGTCTAGCTGACAGGACCTCACAATTCAAAGGGCACACTATACTGCAGAAAATGACTCAAGAAAGGACACTGCAACAGAGTACACCAAACTCCTGTCTGGTTCTCTAAGATAAGTCAATGTTATATGAATAGTCATTTCTGAAGTGTCATAAAAAGAGAGAGAGGTCAAAAATTGTTGTACAGAAAAGGCTGCAATTGAATTACAACTTCACAAAAGAGGCAATTGGTCTGATTGTAGAAATACTTGCAATCCACAACCTCGGTACAAAGGGCATTTCCCCCACCTTTAATGCTATCAGGTCTGTTATTTCAGCCAAGCTGGTGACTGAACTTCTTTTCTGTTCAGATTTATTTGGCGTCTCTGTAGCAGTAAAAATGAGAAGTAAAACCTGAAAGAGTGGATTTAGTGTGCACATCAACTGTTCACATCACTGTAAGCATAGTCCCAAATTATTCATGCTGCTAGGTAAATCTACCCTCCATGTAAGACTGTTATTGCTGCTTTGCAACTTAATAAGCTGTCATTTGATAAACCTAGCATTGTTGCTGCTTGTATCCCATTTAGGCCTGGCAGTTCTGAAAGAGAATGAGTCATCAATGTGAAGAATAAGGCAGTGCCTGCAGAATGAGTTTTTGATACAGTCCCACATGAAATTCTGATAAGCAAACTAAGGAAATGTGGTGTAGAGGAAGTTACTATAAGGTCAGTGTACAACTGGTTGAAAGACTACTCAAAGAATAGTTATCAATAATTTGCTGTCAAATTGGGAGGATGTAGCTCGTAGGGTCCCACAGGGGTCACGTCTGGGTTCAGTACTATTCGTGGAGTCCCTGTCATTGGAAGCTTTTAAAAACAGGTTGGAAAACACCTGTCGGGGATGGTCTCAGTTTGCTTGGTCCTGCCACAGCACGGGGAGGTGGACTTGATGACTTCTTGAGATCCCTTCCAGCTCTACATTTCTATGATTCAGTATTATGAAACAAGTGCAAAGGGCATCAGCAACTCAGGGACCTCATTATTGTTCTTCTGAGAAAATGCTGCTTCAGTTAATTGCTGTATTCTTCCCTGAGCCATCTTTCAGGTAAACCTCTGTGGACCTGAGAGATCATTTTGCCAGATGAAGGGAGGAGGAGCTGTGCCATAGGACCCAGTACCTCCTTCATAAAGGAGCTAATGGCAAAGGAATATTTAGTTCAATCCTTCAGAAAGGGAAGGAGAATTTCTAAAGTGACTTGTGTATATAGCAGACAGTGTCAGTACAGTGTGTTGCACCTTTTCACTATATCTCAAGGATCTGTTCACCCAGACAGAATGTTTCTCCCATATACCCATTTATATAAATATCCAAACTCAAACTGGTTCTTCTTCTCTGCCATAAAATGCATTACACATATATATTCCCCCTCAGAACAATTGTCCAGAAGTAGATCTCTCTTCAGTCTTCCCAATATAGACCTGCTTAAAGATCCTTGTCCTTTAGTCTTACTAGATACTGGCTTTCATCTCTCACTACTGCCTTCAGGCTACACAGTCTAGACCAGTGGCTCTCAACCTTTCCAGACTACTGTACCCCTTTCAGGAGACTGATTTGTCTTTCATAGCCCCAGGTTTCATATCTCTTAAAAATTACTTGCTTTCAAAATCAGACATAAAAGTACAAAAGTGTCACAGCACACTGTTACTGAAAAATTACTTACTTTCTCTTTTTTACCATACAATTATAAAATAAGTCAATTGGAATATAAATATTGTACTTACATTTCAGTGTATAGTATATAGAGCAATATAAACAAATCATTGTATGAAATTTTAGTTTGCACTGACTTCCCTAGTGCTTTTTATGTAGCCTGTTGTAAAACTAGGCAAATATCTAGATGAGTTGATGTACCTTCTGGAAGACCTCTGCATACCCCCAGGAGAACACATACCCCTGGTTGAGAACCATTGGTCTAGACTGAATTGATGGTAATTTCTTCATGGACTGTATACAGATCCTCATAGGAGGGAAGCACTGTGGAGCTAGAACTCCCAAGATCTCAGGCTCAGTGTACTGATTGACAGAAGTGTTGACTGGATTCAGCAACATCTGAAATAAAGGGGAAAGATTTGCAGATGGGAAAGGCAGACAGTTGGAAAGAAGAGACCTGGAACTGGACCACAGGTTTCTCTGTTTGGAAAGGAATGCTTTTGTAATCTGGAGTTAGGTGGAATAAATTAATTTATCTTTTTTTTTTCTGAACCAGATGAGTTCTAATTAAGATTAGCGTTCCAGTCATATGTTTTGCTATTGTCAAGGCTAGGGCTAAGCTGGAATAATTTCCCATACAGCTTCATGGTATATGCAAGCATAAATGGAAAAACGAAGAGACTGTCATACATATTGGGCATTATGAGATCAACATTCAGGATAGAAATACTGCATCTCCTGAGGCTTCAGAAGGTGAGCATAGCCTACACTTTTTAGTAGAATGCCATATTGTGATCTATCCTCGCTTTAGCATTGCCTACACTACCTGAAATCCACACACACAAGAGGTACAATTCAGTACACTATGTCACTTTATGCAGTTAAGTTTTAACACGTGCTTGCATTGATATAGGAGAGCAACCTGGCAAACAACAATCTCTGTAATGTGTTTGCAGTTTACTCTGCAACATCACATTGAATCAAGTATTCCCCTGAATGAACAGGTAAGGAACACAGAGCATGCATCTGTCAGATCTCACGACAGACAAGCTAGGTTTATCGGCTTATGGAGAAGTCCTCCTTCTACATTAGATAGGCTTCTATTACAGCAGAATGACAGCTGTGCTGAAGTTAAGTTTAAAACCAACTTTCTGTTTAAAACTCGATGCTTAATCTAAGGGATCTATAATCTACATGCAAAAACAATGAGGAGTCCTTGTGGCACCTTAGAGACTAACAAATTTATTTGGGCATAAGCTTTTGTGGGCTAAAACCCACTTCATCAGATGCATGGAGTGAAAAAATACAGTAAGCAGTATATATATTACACCACATGAAAAGATGCCTTACCAAGTGGGGGGTCAGTGCTAATGAGGCCAATTCAATTAAGGTGGAAATGGCCTATTCTCAACAGTTGACAAGAAGGGGTGAATATCAGAGAGAAAATTACTTTTGTAGTGCTAACGAGGCCAATGCAATCAAGGTTGACGTTGCCCATTCCCAACAGTTGACAAGAAGGTGTGACTATCAGCAAAGGGAAAATTACTTTTTGTAGTGACCCATCCATTCCCAGTCTTTATTCAGGCCTAATTTGATAGTGTCCAGTTTGCAAATTAATTCCAGTTCTGCAGTTTCTCTGACATGTACATTGGCCAAACTGGACAGTCTCTATGCAAAAGAATAAATGGACACAAATCAGACATCAAGAATTGTAACATTCAAAAACCAGAAGGAGAGCACTTCAATCTCCCTGGTCACTCAATAACATGCTTGAAAGTGGCCATTCTTCAAGAAAAAAACTTCAAAAACAGACTTTATCAGATTTTTATCTTGGGGAAATGTAATCTGAGTACAGTGGAATATTCAGAAGATGCTCAAACTATTTTTATACAAGCAAATGCTTACTGGGAGGGGAGTGGAATTGGGGTGGAAGACTAGGTGGAAACAGGGGGATCAGCTGATGAGGAGAGGAGAGGAACTAGGAGGAGTACAAGTGTGGGGCAAGTGCTGGGGCACTGGGAAGGGGAACACAGGTGTACTGGGAGATAATAGGGTCTGGGGTGCTTATCATCACCATGATGCCCTTCCTGTGTGTGCCATGATATGGGCGTCCCCAACCCATCTACAAGGGTGTGATTCTCCCTTCCCTGCCCCCCCTCCCCACATGTGAGCCATATTCTGGAGGGGGCTTGCCTATCTGGAGTGCCTCGGCCCCTCTTCTTACCCTTTCATATGTCTCAGGATCTGGGGAAGCCCTGCCCCTCTGGGTGGGGAGATTAGGATAGGCATGCTGGGAACATGTGTCAAGAACACATTGATGCGACAAGGATGAGGAGCTAAGAACAAGCAGGGCCAGATTTAGGGGCAGGTGACCTACAAAACTGCCTGGGTTGCCAGGCTCAGGGTGGGCTGTAAGGTATTCAAAAGTTTAACAAATGGGGGTAGGCACCAAAGACACTCCTCACCTGGTGCACCATTTGGGCCCGGAGAACAAGTATGCTTGACACATATCAGAAACTCTCCAGGACTGGGGAGGGGGAAAGAGAACACCCATTAAAATGAATGGAACAGTTTACACTTCTCAGAGCTAATGTTTCAGGCTGCATTCATCTCCATCAGGTATTCTCTTTCAGCTAAGAATATCACATTCAGATAAATGGGCCATTTAACACCTCTCTGAGCCTGCATTTTTACAGTTGGAAACCCACCCTGGGCAGAAATCTGAAAAAGAACTGTAAACACTGCCTCTGTAAACGTTTTTTGAGACAAGATGAGTAAGGTTGCACCTGAAGAAGTGAGGTTTTTACCCACGAAAGCTTATGCCCAAATAAATCTGTTAGTCTTTAAGGTGCCACCAAACTCCTTGTTGTTTTTGATGAGTAAGGTAGTGTCTTTTATTGGACCAACTTCTATTGGTGAAAAGAAAAGCATTTGAGATGCACACAGTTCTTCAAGACCTGAAGAAGAGCTCTGTGGAGCTTGGAAGCTTGTCTCTTCCACCAACAGAAGTTGATCTAATAAAAGATACTACCTCACCCACCTTGTCTCTCTAATATCCTGGGACCAAAATGGTTACAAGGGGTTGTATCCCACAACAATCCTGCAAACAAGGAGTTTTTTATTTTCTAGAAATGTAATCTGAGTACAGTAGAATATTCAGAAGGCGCTGTAACTATTTTTGAAAAGAAAATAAATTACACGTCAATGTTCACTGTGAGGGGATGAGAGGAGAGGGATGATTATGGGTGCAAGAGTCGTTGGTAATAGGGAAAGGTGATTGGGTCTGCAGTGAGGGATGGTGGTATTATGGGGAGGAGGAGAAATGGGAATGGATGGTAGGGGAAGGAAGAAGGGTTGGGAGGCTCAGGTAAGGAGGAGGGGGTTGATATTAGGGAAATTGAGTGGGGAGAAAACAGGAGGGGTTGGAGTCAGGCCTACTTAACTACTCAGAATACTCTCAGAAGCCTGTGCACCAGGACACTAATTTTCTCCTGGGCATAGGCTGTTCTCAGATAAACTACCTACAAATAACCTAAAACAGAAAATTTTGTCCACATTTTTCACATCTGCAGGGAGAGAAGAAATGGGAAGTTCTGACCACCCACACATGGGAGCTTGGTTTACAGAAACCCTTAAACCAAGGCCCAGAGGCATTACACTTCCAAATATATGTTCCAATATGGGTCTTCTGAGAATTTCCATCAGCCTTCATACCAGATTGTTTCTTGAATTTAACATGGCAGGAGAACCTCCTGCCTGTACTCACAGTATCCATCCTGGCCATGTTGCAAGAAAACAACCAGTTCATCAAGGCAGACAGCTATGTGCCTGATTATCCAAATTACCCACAGATTTGTTTTCCTTAATAATCAGCTAGGACAATTACACGGAGAAGACATAGTCTTGAGGTTAAGATACACAACTGGGGACCTGATCCTTCACTAAAATCCTCTACTTTGACAACAAGAGGATGCCTCTCAGGGTATGTCTACCCAGCATTTTGGAGCCCATGAGAGTGAGCCTCCCAGTCTGGGTCAACAGACTTGGGCTAGGGGAAATAGGCAATATAACCCCACGTGCCTCCCCCCAGATTTCCGCTTGGTCTGCTGGGAGGCACAGAGAGGGGCTCCCTTCCCCCGCTGTGCCTGTCCCCCAGCATGCTCAGTCCCTGTCCCTGGCAGCCGCTCCCTGCCTGGACCCAGAAGGGGCAGGATCAGCTGCTTCTCACACCATCCACTCCAAGTCGCTGCTCTCTGCAGCACGGCGCCTGCCTGAGAGAGTGCCTGGCTGGGGTGGCAGCCCACCCCACCCCCTCTGCTCCCCGCCTGGGCCCAGTTGCCGGGGACAGAGGCCAAGTGAGCCGGAAACGTGCTAGTGGTGAGGGGGAGCTCCTTCTTGCTTGGCCCCCGTCCCCGGTAGCCGGGCCCAGGCGGGAAGCAGAGAGAATGGTGTGGGCCACTGCCCCAGCCAGGCGCTCTCACGCAGGCGCTGCGCTGCACAGAGTCAGCGACCCGGAGCAGCCAGCTTCAGCCAGCATGAGAAGTGGCTCTCTTCTGCTCCCTGCTGGGGCCCAGCTGCAAGGGAGAGCAGCCAAACATGCAGAGGGGGAGGTGTAGAGGGAGAAGGACAGAGTCCCACCCCCTCCACAGATAAATTTGGTGGGGTGGTGAGAGCACGGCAGCCCCAGGCTGGGAGGTTGCTGGGCAGAGGAGACGTGGGGAGGTCACACATGTCCTCCCCATTAGATTGTGCCGCACCCCCAGTTTCAGGAGGCATGAGTCATCTATGCTAGGGGGGCTTGTGCTAGCTTTCTCAAAAGAACTGTGTAGATAGTACTTTGAAGTTGTAGCTTGGGCTAGAGGTCAAGCTCTGAAGCCTACAGAAGGGGGTGGGCTTTAGAATTCGAGCTCAAGCCCGAACCATAACTTCAAAATGTTGTCTACACAGTTCTTTTGAGAAAGCCAGTGAAAGCCATGCTATCCCAAGTCTATCAACCCAGGCTGGGTGCTTGCTCCCGCGAGCTCCAAAATGCAGTGTAGACATTCCCTTACTGGCAATTGCCCCAGTGAATCGCATTCTACTATAAGTTGGGGAATTACTACAGTCAGTTTTCCATGACTATCTATTTAAACAAATTTACTTTTAATGTGTTCTTGCCTCTTTTGTTTCTACTTTCTGTGAATCTTCTAGCAAAGGAGTTTACAGGCACTATATTTTGCAGAAATGGTGAATTTTAAACAAATATTGGAGCATTACATAGAATTCAAATTTCAGATTTACGACTACATGTACTTACTCTGAAAACTTCTTCAAAGGGTTACTGTGGCAGGGCAGGGGTAAACCCCTTGAATGCCCTGCTAAAATGCTGGCTAAGCCCTGCTTTTTGGTAAGGAGGCCAAGTGCAGGGGCTCGGGCAGCCAGCAGAAGGCCCAGCTGCAGGCCCTAATGAGGGCTGACTCACAGCAATGGCTTGAGCTAAATGCCAGCAGCTGGGCTGAGTAAAGGAGAGCTATAAAAGGAAAGCTCAGTGAGGAGGCTAGCCTGGGAGGTGACAGGAGGGCTGTATCTCTGTCTTCCCCACCCAAGGAAAGGAGCCTCATGGGCCAGCAGACCCTGGGGAGGGTCTAACTGTGGATAACTGTTGGGGGAACAAAGTGGGATTGCACTGTGGCATTGTAAATAAAGACACAAGGGTGAAGCACTGAAGAAGGTGTAAGGACTATTTATTTAACCAGCCAGCACAGGCACAAGATGGTGGACCCTGTGACAGTTACACTTAACCAACTTGGGAACTGAAAATACTAAGGAGCTAATGTGTCTAATCAAAAAAGCTCATAGTATGAATATAAAATACTCACAATGAACTCCTTGCAAAGTTACTGTCCTAGACCTATGCACAGACATGATTCAGTGCATAATTTCAAAACAAATATATTCAAGAATGTCACAAACCAGTCACAGCCAATTCACAAGCAGAAAAAGAGTCAAAATTCACTAAATAAATTAAAATTAGACAACATTTGCCCCTTGTACTTTCTGTGCTGGAGAAGTCTAGCTCCCTCTCCATGGGCCAGATTGAGAACGGCTTACTCATATTGATGAAGTTACTCATATGACTAGTTGTGGTGACGACACAGGAAAGGAAACAGAACACCAGGTTTGTTGGTAGCCAGAGAGCTTTACAAGCCTCCTGCAAAAGCCTCCCAGGAAAACTTTTCCTGGGGTTTTTATTCTCTCCTTACTTTGTTTACAACACTTCTTAGTGATTACATTCTTTGCGCATGAAGAAGCCAGGCAGTATACATGCACATGAGATTACAAACCCATCTCTTGAGCCCGTGAACACCAGCTGCAAAGATGATGTCAGGTTGCCAATAAGTTTTCCAAATACAGACACTAGAACAAGGTCACTCCTGCCTCATTGCCAAGGGAACAGTTTGCCGTTCTTCAAGGCTTGTGATTAGGGAGCAACACATTCCTACATCCCCCCCTATTTTATTATATATGCGGTGTTTAGACAAAGCACCTTTGCAGGGTAGTATACACAATACCACTAGATTGGGTAAACATTAAACAAAGCAGCAGAGCAAAATGCCAAAAATCAAAACTAAGACCCCATACTATAAAAGGGTCTTTATCCACTCTAAGGGTGGCTATAACTAGATATAATCCCACCAAGGAGAAAAAACGTCCTGGCGGATAGCTTAAGCATAACATTTCAACATCTCAATTTGCTATTGCATGCGATTACTATTATCAGTAAGTTTAAAACAACACATTTCTTTCACTGTCTCACACCCCAGATGTTGCTGGGTGGTTTACAGATAGGAACAAGGCAAGTACTTAACAGACCTTGCATTTCCAGGGCAACGGCCAGGCAGAAATCAGATTGATTTAATACTTCTGCCAGGTGGACCCAAATGTCTTGTAATGTGGTGTCATTAACATACACACAGCTGTCATTAGCTTGAAAAAGTAAGTGTCCTGTCAGGTGTAATCCCAGGAGCATTGACTAAAATTAACTGGGCATACCAGGAGGTCTAATTTCCCAGATGTCTTGGTGAATTACCCAATCCCACATGCATCCTCCCCATGGGCCCGGCAGGATTCGGTATGTGGGAGCCCACACCCCCTCAACCGGTCCATATGCTTGGAAGGAGCACTGAGAACGTCTGCACTTCCACCCAGAAAGTCTTCAAGTATGTCTCCATGGCCACAGATCAGATGGTACTCCTGATGTGTCTGTAAGGGCAGTGGGCCAAGCCTGAACATGCTAGATCCCACTGCAATGCCTTCCCAGCCTCAGTGATATTCAATACCATCTCTGTCAGCAACTTCTGGGTCATTGTCTGTATTTGGATGTGTTACAGGGGTAATAGTGTAATGGATGAAATGGCAGGGGCAATGGCAACAAGGTGCCTTTGGTACTTATCATTTAAAATCCAATTAGGGAGGGCAATACATGCTGAAGGACTTATCCAAAACACAGGGCGCAGCCTGTAGAATAAACCCCAAAATCCAATCAATACCACGTTCCCAAAAATGGGTCCCACAAGTTTCTTCCTGCCAGGATATAATTCTTTGTTTCTTCACCAGGGTCAGTTCTTAATGACTCTTGTAGTCAGGAATTCCTGGACTTTGTAGTTTCAATGAAGCAAATATTCCTTCTTTTCTTTTCCTGAAACAGTGTGGTTTAGCATCATACAGGGGAGAGGTTACTAGCACATCACCCTGTAATGGTTTTGTGTCTTCTAGAAAAATCTGAAGGCACAGTAGGTCTGTCAGTGGACAAGGGAGAGGTTACTAGCACTTCACCTTGTCTTTTTTTTCCTTTTTCTTTCTTTTTCCTGCTGTTCAGCACAGCAGAACTAGAAGGAGAAATAGGCTTATCATCAGTCAGAAAGTCCTCCCGAGGTGGAGGGGTCTTTTTGCAGTGAGAAGCATGGGTCCAGGCAGTCAGTCCTTGGCACTTCACAGCAGTGTTGGTGGTTAACAGGACTTGGAAAGGGCCTTTCCAGCATGGAGCCAAAGCAGTCTTTCGTTGATGGACTTTACATAGACTCAGTTTCCTTGTTTCAATTAATGGCAGGGGTGCTAGGGTCTTTGGATAGCACGTCTTTTATCTGTGAAAAAAAACCTAACACATTTCATTAATGCCTGGCAGTGTTTTGCAGATTTCATTGTTGCTCGGGCACATTCAGGCCCCCCCCTTGTCTTGGGGGTCAGCCAAGTTTTGGCTGTGACCTTGGATGAGCCTGCAAGCTGTATTTTCCTCTCAGTTAACTCATTCTGTGCTTTTTCCTCTTCTCCCTTTCTCGGCTTCTTTTAACCTACAAAGGAAACCTTCACTCTTCCAGTAAAATAACTTTATTACAGAGCTTTGGAGCAACAAACCGGGACAAGCACACCCACTTTTGAGGAGTGCACTCGGTACAACCTCAGGTGTCTAATTGCTTTCCTCCCTCCCCAGCCCTCTGGCTAGAAATCTGAGGTAGCCAGAAGGATCCCATGGGCAATATGGGGAGTGGGTTAACCTTCCATGTCCTTGTTTCCAAAGACTGTTGGTATGCAATTCTTAACAACAATTTTTGCCATAAAACACAAAAATAATTCCTATTGTGCCAATAAATGCATGGTACATTGAATGCTATTCAGCTGGCATCCGTTTTCTCTGATAATCTGAAAAACAAAAAAACAGAGGTCTACCCCTTCTAGGCAGTCAGTCATTGCTTAAAATGTTTCCTTGTATTTATTTCATAGGCAGCCCAGATTTCAGTGGCTTCTACCTTATTAGTTAGAAGATTGCATTAATACAAATGCTTTCTGGCTTGCTTCCAGATCCAAAGCTATCCACAGCTTAAAGATTCTTACTTAAAAAGGGTCACAATTAACTTTCCCAGTCTTTTGATTGCCTTTTACTTTTAACTCCAGCTTTTAAACACGGGGGTAATAAAGGGGCTAGTGGACTCCTCCACATGCCCTGCCCGTAGCTGGTCATTAACCAAGTGCTGGAGAACCTCCAGCTTTTCCAGAGGAAGCGGCCACTGCGCAACCCATACGGGCTCATCAGTGAGCCAACGGAGGGGGAGGGCCGTACGCCTAATCATCAATATGGATGGTGGCAGTTAAAGCAGTTCCCCTGAAGTTTCTGCCCCTTGTGCAGGGCAGCTGCCAGCAGGGCCATCTGATGGGTTTGAGTGCCCACATCAGCACACGCCTGCAGCACCTCCGCCAGGGTCGAAGGACTTAGAGGACTCGCCCGCAGCGGGGACCCTGCGGAACGCGCGACGGGCACACTGGCCAATGATGGGAAAAGCTACCTGGGGCGTGCCCACCGCCTGCTCGGGGATGCTCGAAAACTGCCCTGTGCCATATAACTGCTCAGCAAGATAAGCCCCCCCACCTTGTGCTGCTGCCGCAAGCGCCTCTCGCTGGTACTCGCTGTCCCACACAACGTATTGCGCGGGAGACAGCACCATGCGACACATGTCTTTCCAATCTTGGGGGAGCAAGTGATAACCGTTTGACACACCTTTCAAGATCCCCCGGAGCTCGTGCAGAACCGAGTAGGGGAGAGCCTCCCAGTCCACTATCTGCCCCCCATTTCCATTATCCTGCCAAGAGACGGGGAATGCCTCGAACCCACAGCTGGATTCCTCGTTGGTCAAGAGACCGGCCTCACGCGCTCGCCGCACCACCGCGCTGACAGCGCCCCCCCGCCCCGACCGGTAGGCAGGGAGGCGCCGCCACGGGCGGCGGCGCAGGGGGGGTCAGCTGCGGGCAGGAGGGGGGTGGCCCATCACCTGGGGGCAAGGGGGAAACCGGCTTAAGGCCGTCGGGGCCGAACCCCTCCAGCGCCTCCTTACAACGCTGCCAGAGCAGCAGGTGCTGAACTGGGACACGGGGTTCACTATACAAGGCGATCCCAATCCGTATCCAATCAAAAAGCTGTAAAGACCCGCAGTCAGGATACCAGGGGCACTGGCGATCTATTTCCCTTAGAAGGTCCTCAATATGAGCAACTGGGACAGCGACACATGATCGCTGCCGTATAATCTTTTGTAACTCTCTTGCGTGCTCCTTCTGGGCACTGGAAAGTTCCCCCCCCCCCATACTCACGAATAAGGGGCGGCAAACAGCTGCGGGGTGCACTCGGCATATCCAGCCGGTGAGTAGAGGGGTATCACGTCGGGGTCACCAGCTGTGGCGACGACACAGGAAAGGAAACAGAACACCAGGTTTGTTGGTAGCCAGAGAGCTTTACAAGCCTCCTGCAAAAGCCTCCCAGGAAAACTTTTCCTGGGGTTTTTATTCTCTCCTTACTTTGTTTACAACACTTCTTAGTGATTACATTCTTTGCGCATGAAGAAGCCAGGCAGTATACATGCACATGAGATTACAAACCCATCTCTTGAGCCCGTGAACACCAGCTGCAAAGATGATGTCAGGTTGCCAATAAGTTTTCCAAATACAGACACTAGAACAAGGTCACTCCTGCCTCATTGCCAAGGGAACAGTTTGCCGTTCTTCAAGGCTTGTGATTAGGGAGCAACACATTCCTACAACTAGTCCCAAAAATTACCATGTTTACATATACAAACTAGGTATAGGCATATACCAACACCTAAGCTGTAATAAATGGACCTGAAAACTAGGCAAACACTTGTACATACATACTTGCATGCAGTATACTTGCATACATTTTTTATATTCATTTTCTCTGTAACCTGTTTGGAGGCAGAGTGATTATACCATACTGACATTTCCTGGCTTTCTTTCAATCATTGCAACTTTCACAGCCCAATGCTATAAATGCAATTTGTTAATTTTTCCAGATGAATTCTCATTCTTCACCATTTCACTGTAGCATTGTATTCTAAATGACGTTCTATTGAATTGCCTGCTGTTTTATACATCCCAGTCCTTTTAATAACATTCTTAAAGTAGTTTAATTCCATATTAAATATGCTTACTTTTGTTCAGAATTCTTGGATTGTTAGGTATTCTTATCTTCTTAAAGAATGAATTCAGTATTTGAAGCAGAATGGCTGATCATACTGTAGTATTTTTGTTGGATGTGTTAAAACAAAACAAGATATGCAGACATCCTACATGTTCTACCTACTATTGCTGTGTTTACATTTATAGTTTTATCTTTCATTTTACATCTCAATAATTCAATTAAATGAAGGTCAGCTGTGTAGATTCTCTATTACTAAGAACTTTGGCAAGCATTTGAATGAAAGAAGTCTGTCAAGATCTTCATTTAAGATCAAGCACAGCAACCTAACCTCTCTGAGCTGGGACACCTCATACATCTAGTTTGGGACACCATTTAGAATTGCATTGACAGACTATCCACCTCAGTCTTTGGGTGTATGGAGTGAATAGAAAAATATATTCTGATTATAGATCCAAAAACTGGGTCAAATAAAATAATCTTCTTAGCTGAAACCCAAACTTCTTTTTCAAACCTTTCAAAGCTTAGGGGGGGGGGGAAATGAGTAATATAAGTTGTGACTGGATGCTTAAAGATAAATACTGTGAGAATGGTCTCGTCCTGCCCCAAAAGAAAACATCACAGAAAACTTCTTCTTATAAAATTTCTGTCCATTAGGGTCACAAACTCCAAATCCATATGACCCCTCACTATTTCTGGTAAGATATGAATTTTAAAAATCCCCACTTCTTGTTTATTCAAACCTTGCAAAAACTCAGAACCTTTAAAATGGTGGTATCCCCATTTCTAAATTCTAATCATTATGCAGACTAAGTTACAGATTCCATTCTGTAATGACATGATCTCAAAGATATCCAATAGTTCCACAAGCTTATAGAGATTGAGTCTATTTTGGTCTAGCTAAGATTCACCATTGTTTTTATCTTGCCATAAATAAAGGTACAGGAGGCACATGAAAACAGGGACAAAAGTTTTAAGGCAGATCACCTGTAATGATTAAACAAGGGATTCTGAGTACTTTTTAAATTGCTGGGGTTAAGCACAATCTTAGTTTTAGGAAGCCTTTTTCAGTTATTTTTTTGCATATACTCCCAAGCAGTCAGGAAATAGACAAAGGAGAATTAGTAAATACTTATAGCTTCTGAAGAAGAAATGAAGGCACTGACAAAAAATAGTATAAGGAAGCCTGTGTTATTTTTAGCAGAATCTCTGCTGCCTTAAGCTAGTACAGCTGCTCCTTCGCTTCCATGGGCAAAACACTTGCATAGAAAGCTGGAAATCTTGATTTTACATATCTCCATAGATGCTTTCCTCTACAATTCAATTACTGACTGTGCATGCAGCAGAAATTGTGCTCTATGGAATCATAATACTGTAGTAATTGAAGGAAAAATAGAGGTGAACCAACAGACTATTTTTACTAAAGGAAAATGCCACCAACAAAACTGAAAACATTTTGTCTGTGCGCCCACACATGTGCGTACATCTTGGTGAGAGTGAAGAAGACACCCTTATATGCACCAGGAGTACCAACCTCCAAAATATTATATTTCTGGTAATAATTTTACATCATCAACCATCAGAACTGCCTGAAGTGGTGCTGTCATGGTCGGCTGGGGGAGAGACAGGCATGGCCCCACCCATGCTCTGTCCCCATACTCCCTCCTGCTAGTTCCCCTGTCCCTGTGCCATGGCCCCAGCTAGGGCTCAGGCTGGGGCTGACGCCGCACCACCCATCCTCCTGGAACTCTGGGGCTAGGCCTGCGCTGCCCACCCTCCCGGCATGCCAGGGCTGGGGGCACTAGCCTGAGGCGAGGGCCGGGGCCATGGTGGGGGGGCTCTGGGCTCCAGCGGGGGGTGGAAGGGGCAGGGCCTCGGGCAGAAGAGGCGGGACTGGGGGCTAGCCTCCCCAGCCGGCGGTTCACGCACCGCCCATAGGTGCTGTCATTCTGAAAATCACCATTTTCAAGGGCAGTACTTCTTTGCACTGTTCAAGATGCTGGCATTGACTGATTGGTGGCAGGCTCAATAGATAAAATGTGCTCTCAAGTTCATTTGATAGGTGTCTCTAATCTACTAAAACAGTTCAGAAAAATACCAGTTTCCAGGTGCAATTATCTGGTGGTGGCACTCTAAACATACAGCAAAATTTTAAATCTAAGATAAAATTGCTCTCTTATCTCCCTAGTTTCTACTTCTGTTATAGCCTAATTACATCTAACTTTGCCACCTGCCTATTTCAACATTTAAGGGTAACTGCACCCACATTCCCCTTCCATGATCCTTCAGGGCACCCACTTAAGGTTTCCGATTCCCAGCTGTCACCAGAGGTCACCTATCAGTCTTATGAGACCTTAATAGGCCAATATCTTTCCAACCCATCTGTAAGGGTTGTGGGGGCCCCTTTGACACCAGGCTCTCTGCATTTGCTAGATCAGAAAGAAGGCCTCAAGTCAGTTTAAATCCAGCCCTTTTAAATCAAAAACCTTTTCTTTATCGGTTTCTGGAAAACCCAGTCTGTGCAAGCCTTCTAGGGGTTGGTCTCTCTCCAGAGGTGTTTATAACCTAAATGATTCACCTATAATCCCCTACTGTTTTTAATTCCTGGTGGAGCTGTGGCAACCCTCCCACTCTGGAGTTACATACAACTCTTAGCACACAATGTTACATAAACCATTCATACACTTAACACAACATGGTCCCCAAAGATACTGTAACTGCATGGACTGTCTGTCACAGCCAGAATAATCCAGCAGTAATTACCCCAAAATGTAACAGTGTTTTAGCACCCAAAGTCAGGGCAACTTAACAGAAGAGTGCTGCATACCTATGTAGGGACTAAAAGTCTGCCACCCTCTTCATACAATCTTCATTTGAGTTCTCTCTTGGAGAAGAGCATTTGTGCACACTGAAACATTTAAAAGATTACTTTTCATTGTCACTTACCATGGCTGTTTACGGGTCCAAAGCCATTAAAACACAGAGGCACAGCGAAGAGGCCTCCCTGAAGAGAATGCACAAATGTTCTCACAAAACCTTTGATATTCCTTCACTCAGAAATCACTGCCTCAGATTTGATGAGAAGCTTTTCCACATAAAAGACCGAAATTAAAATTTTATCAACAACTCTTCTGCCTCAGAAATTGAAAAAGACTGTTTACAATAAAAATATAACCATAACACCACTGACACAGATGCTGCTAGTAGAAATAGACATACATTTACAAAAAATCTTCTTTTGTGGTCACTCAATATACTTCTTCCATTCTAAGTTTTAAAATGGTGGCTTTTGTCCCAAAGGCCAGGATAATAGGAACTAGACCCCAAGCAGAAGGAAAAATTATAAAACCTTTCAGACTATAGTGCCCTTAAACCTGATTCCAATTTCACCCCACTGATATTATTGCTTAGATACACTAAGATGTTTGGCTGCACTAGGCCTTTTGGAAGTAAAAGAATCGCTCCTACTCCCATCCCATCCCCTTCTAGAGATCAGGAAATTGGGGGAGGGGGAATGATTACTTGGGGTCTGCACACCATCTGCTTCATAACATATGGACATAGCAACATCTTTTTTATCATTCACTTTTACCGGGAAAGCACTGCCATTTGGATTATCTTTCATAATTGCTGGCCTTCTCAAATAATGCCATGCATGTTTGGTGCCTCTGTACTATCACAGAGAGAATTATAATGGAGTAATTACATGCATTTCTTTTTTAATTAAAAACAAAGTGAAGATAAAGTGGAAGCCCATGGAAGAACCTACAAAATCAATGCAAGTGATTGGAAAAGTGCAGTCTTCTGTAAATTATAAAATTTATTAGACGATATTAAGAAGAATAGATTTCCCTATCACTAGAGAAATATTTTATATGTATATATAAACATTTAATCTTACCCAGTCTTTTTTCTATTTATTACCAGCTTTCACTTCTGGGAAACTTTAGGTCATGATTCTGCTGACTCTCATTAGAAATTTAATTATAATCATAAAAGAAATCTGAATTTTCCAAAGCATCTATAAGATTGCAGAGGCTATTTAGTGTCCTTCTACTTCCTCTTTTATCCTCCTGCATAAATTGATCTGGGGAAAAAATCTGGCTTTGTGACTGCAGCCTCAGAGAGAAACTGTGTGCTTAGCTAATTTTATATCTAAACAAATTAAAATCACTGACAGAAGTAGAGTATGTCTTGCCTCTCTTTTTAACAGACTGTTCAGTTAGATGTGAAGGTGACTGTTATGCAAGCTGTGAATAAAGTCTTCACTTTTAAATGTTCTTTAAACCAACTAAATAAACCCTTGCATAGTTAAGATGTGAAAATATTGTTTAGAAATTTAAACTTACAGCATAAAATGTACATAAACTTATATTTAATCACGGTAGCAGGTTGTCCACTTCAAGGGGTATGAATGAACTGGGGCTATACGAACATTACACCAAGAGTAGTGAGTATTAGCATATGGTGAGTTGGTTTGTGAAATGATGGGGCAATAAAGTACATTTCACCAGTGTAGGCTCCAAAGGACATTATGTGACATAAATATGAGTCAAAGGATGTCAGGAAAAGCAGATTTTCATGTTGCCAAAAGAAAATATTCATGACAGTGAAATTTAATAGCGATAAAGAGCAAATCATATATAATGAAATCAACAGTGTTTCACCCAACTGTAAATTATGTAGATTAAAGTACTGTCTATGGGCCAGATTCTCCTTTTACTCAGGAGTTACTCCACTTGAGTTAAAGGTGTAAAACCAGTGTAAGTGAGAGGAAAATCAGTCCTACATATCTATTGAGGTATTTAGATAGTGCCTATCACTGTAGTATCTACCAGACACTCAGCTCTTCCCCAGTATGAAGAGCACCCCCCCCACACACACACACACACCCCACAGGTCTGATTTATGTTATTTGGCAAACCTCAGTAAGAAAATGGAAAAATTATTTGCACACTAACAGTTCAAAAGGGATCTTCTTGACTGAGTTCACAGGCCTGCTAGCTCAAGGAACCTGAGGTTAAGCTCAGTGACATAGCAAACTTGAAGTTAAGTCAGGAAACAAACTCTAATTCCCCCCTGTGGCAACACAATGTGGTACCACCAGACTGCTGGGCCAGCTTGTTTGGAAGTTTTAAACAGCTTTTCTTAAGTCCAGACTATGCACCGGAACTTCATTCAGAGATCTTTCGAGATTTAAACCGAAACCATCGGTTTAAAAAAATGTAAGCACAATGCAATCTGCAGCTTTTGCTTGGAAGACTTCCATTTAATATATTGGTTAGCGTGTATTTGTACAACTTCCTTCTGGACGGACTCAGATCTGATTAAGTGTTTCTGATTAGCTTGGCCTATAGTTGCAGACCTATAAAGTGGATAGAAGACTTAATAAAGATAGATACTGGATTTTATCCTTCTACACAAATGGAAAAGACCCGTGTTTTTGAAGCAAAGACTCTTGGAGCTCTATACTCTGTGATACAAGTGTATGGTTTGGCTGATGAACAAAGTGTATACGATTCCCTCCTCTTTATAGATTGGCATTTGTCCAGGGAATTAAAGGTACTTGTCAAAATATGGAGATACCACAATTATGTAATCAAGATAAACATTACCAGCTTTTATATTATCAGAGAAAAATGAGTTCTCAGGTACTGGAAAATGACAAGATTGCTTTTTATTATTATGTAGTTTAATAACTTACAATGTGATCATAACTGTGGCATCTGGGTGCATCTAACTTTAAAACTATCCACAATGAGCAGCCATGCTAACTTGCCCAGGTGGTCACCCACCCACTAGAAAAGAACTGAGACAAGCATTAAAGGCAAATAGAGTTACTTTGGCCTAGTTTACACACAAAGTTATACCAGTTTAACCAAAGGTGTGATGTCACACTGATTTAACTAAACTGGTGCAATTTTATGTGTGGATAGTCTACATTGGTTTAAACCTGGTTTACTTTGGTTTCACTTGTTCCTACTATTACGGGCAAGCTGAGATTAAATAAGACAGTTTTAAACTGATGTACAGTGCCCACATACAAAGTTGCATCTGTTTAACTATATGGGTGCATCATCATACATTTAGTTAAACCAGTGCAATTTCTGGGCATAAAGAAGCCTTAAGTTTAGAGCCATTTAGTGAAGGCTTAATTGAACAGATAAGCTTTGGGTAATCACTGAAAGTACATAAATTCACCTCAAAGGGACAACTGAAGAAATAAGTTTCACAGTGATTCATACACAAAAACCATCCTTCATTCAGTCCTCAAGGATACAATTCTTGAGCAAAAGCATACAAGTATTTCAGCTAAACTCAGCCATTGCAATGGTGGATAGGTGTTTCCGTGAACCATATAATGATGTCACAGCTAACTTGGAACCTTGATGCAACATACAGCCAGTTTAAAGGAGGTGCGGGTCATCCAAATAATTTCTTATTATCTGCAAAATAAAAAAAATGGGGTGTCAAAATAGAGTGTGAGCCAGTGAGTCATGATTTTTGGGGCGCTGATATGGAGAAAAGATACATTTATAATCATGGGGAGTGGTTTCCATTAAGATGCCAATGTTTTACCACACAATGGTATCTGAGATTAATGCAGATTTCAGTATATTTAGATTACAAAATAACTGTGGTTTCTCTGACACCAATGTGTGGAAGGAAACTATAGATACATGTTGCCTTTATAATGGTGACCACTGTACTGTACCGATAGGCTCTCACTATTTAGGTCATTCTGCATTAAATGCTAAGAAAAATACTTTAGGTCACCTTTAATTCTTCAAGTAGATAGACATTAAAGATGGAAAAAACATATTAGGTCATCCCTTTCATCCCACTAATACTACTTTGGCTGACTTTCTTTATTAGCACAAAAAGTTTCTCATTGGATCCATTGATTTAGAATGGCTCCCAAGACAGTCCCTTTGTTAAGCAATTTAGGAAGGGTTGGTGCTGCCTGTAAGGAATTATCGTATTGATCAAGATAGAGTTTATATTTTTTGTTAGGGAGGACTATGTTTGAGGAAATATTGTGAGAGTTTCAAAACTGAGATGCGCAAAGACAGCAACTTTTACTACAGAAATATGACTCAAATTTAAAATAGAAAACACCCCCTCTCCCCCTCCCCTCCAAAAAAAAAAAGAAGGTTGATTTTTATACAGGGCTTATTCTGTGAAAATGAAATAGATTGATTGCTTGGACTGCATTTGGAAACTGGATGAAAGCACAAGATTTCAACAAATGGGGCCAAAAAAATGCCTGCAGACTTATAAGCACTGACCCACAATGATGATAATTACTGTACTGGAATTGTAACGTGATGTGCTATTGTGTGCAAATAACAAACTGCTTGTTGCAAATATAATATTTTCTGCAGGAACAGAACACAGCTACAGAAAATTGGTCTTTTCAAAATTACAGTAGCAAAAATAAGTCAAAAGAGAAAACCTCTCTGGAAATTGAGAATTAAAACATCCCATCTTCAGACCGAGGTCTAATAAGAATATTCAAAATTAAGAGCTTTCAAGCAGAGACCAAATGCTGTAAAACTCAATAGTCCCAATGACTTCTCACCTACCCTGCTTACTCCAGTAAAAGCAGCAAACTTTATGCACTTGCATAGCAACTCCGAAGCCTCACCTATAAACAGTTATGCATGTGTTTAACTTTACATATGTCCTACTGAAAGCAATGGGAACATTCATGTGCATAACAGTAAAGTACATGCATAACTGTCCACGGGCCTGAGATATCACACTTCATTTTCCTATTACATCTCATTTCAGAGGTGTAATGATTTAATCCTCTACTTCTAGAAAGTTCTCTCTCTTGTTTTGCTGCTGGAATTTGAAAAGGACAATTCTCTGTATCTATTTTCTGTTCTTCCACATCAACACCCTGGAACACCCCTTATGATGTGGAAGAGTACAGTTCTTTCTTTTCCAGTTATAGTTAGAAGCCAATTCTACATAACTGCTTTCAATCAATTCAAGTTTCTGGGCATTTTTTTTACATTTATTTATGTAACACAATTAAAGCTGCAAAACAGAAATATATAGTAAAGGGTTTTTACAGGGTTTATTTCAAAATGGCTGGAAGAATTATTATTGCATGGATGTGCCAAATGATCCAGTCTCAAGAGGGAGTGGGAGCAATCACTATTTGACAGATTTAATTTCATCCTGCAATATGGACTTTTTTTGGTATTAAGTGCTATTGAAGCTATGATTCTGATTTAATGCCAGATTATCCTTTCATAGAGCACAGCGTATGCAAATGGTCTATTGGTGGTGTAAGGAATACAAGCAAGTGGAAATTTATCTGTTTAAGCCAAAATGAAAAAAAAACAAAACAGAAATCTCACTCTCTGCACTTGGAGTATGAACTTATTTTCCATATTCTAGTTTATACTGTTCTGTATTTCCACCAGCTGATTGTTTGGAAACGTTTTACTTTACCCAAGCTTTGTAATACCTTAAGCAAGGAAAAGTAAAAATGGGACAAGAAAAATAATTCAAATTCAGCAATTTCTGTTTAATTTTGTTGCTGAAATTCCAATTAACAATGAAATTTAATCACACCAGTGCTGCTGAACTTTAAGAACGCCAAGCTCAATATGCAGACTTCTCTTCAATACAGCATATAAATTAAATTAATAATATTCTTTTCTCACTATGTTAGTTTGATTTAAGGTGGGAATAAAATTTTGTTTTTGTTTCTGATTTGTTTGTTTTTTGTAGCAGGTAATTTGAGCTCATCTTGTGCATGAATATTCCTCAATCATAAACTGTTCTTTCTTCAACTCAAAGAAGTGTAGTATTTACATATGACCCCATCTTTGCCTTCTTTGAACAAGTATTAAATAGGTTTATGTTAATATACACAAAATAAATGTTGACCTTCTTTTGCACAGGTTTGCATAAATGAGTTTTTAAAGGAGGTAAATCAGTTGATATGCTAGGAATCTAGCAAAGTTACTGTAGCAAGAGAGAATTGTTTACTACTACAACTACATTATTCAGATGTGCCCCTTGTTGATCTTGTATGCTTACTCAGCTTAACATGCTGGCTGACATATCATTCAGATGTTAAAAGCCTTCCTGAACAAATTAAGCAGGACAGGTTACTCACCTTTTGCAGTAACTGGAGTTCTTCTGGATATGCATCCCTGTGGGTGCTCCTTTGAAGGTGCACATGTGCCTTTGATAGAACATTTTCAGCAGCGGTGCTTATCTGGTCCTTTCATCCACCCTAGTTATGCTCATGCCACATATGGAGAGTACACAGGGCTATGAGGGATGAACCACTCTCAGTACCTCCCCTACTGCACAGTCCCACGGAGACCAGACTCTTAAGCAGAGGCAAAGAACAGTGGGTAGCAGAGCACACATAGCAACACACATCTTGAAGAACTCTGGTTACAGAACAAAGTGAGTAAACTCTCCTTCTTTGGAGTAGTGTCCCTATGGGTGCTCTAATTGAGATGACTCCCAAGCAGTATCCACTAAAGGAAGCATGAGCTTCAGAACCACGTCTATAACGGTCTTCAGAACTACAGAATCGAAGGTAGCATCTGCTGTAGAGGCATGCACTAAGGCATAGTGTCTTGAGGAGGTGTGACTCAAGGCCTATGTAGCAACTTTGCAGATTTCTGCAACAGGAACATCTTTTAGTAGGGCAACAGATGTGGACTGAGAACTACCGTGTTTCCCCGAAAGTAAGACATCCCCCGAAAATAAGACCTACTTCCAGTTTTGCCTCTCGCTGTAATATAAGGCATCCCCCGAAAATAAGACCTCCCGGATAATAAGGCCACCCCGGAATATTAGGCCCCAAAGCTCCAGGAAAAATAAGACCTCCCCTGAAAATAAGACCTAGCGCATCTTTGGGAGCAAAAATTAATATAAGACACTGTCTTATTTTCGGGGAAACAGGGTAGTAGAATGGGCTATGACCTAAGCAGGGCATGGCACATTAGCTGCTGCTTAGCAGGACAGGATGCAGCCAGAAACCCACTTAGAAAATCTCAGAGTGAACACTGGCATCCCTTTAACTCCATCTCTGATGGACACAAATAGCCTTGGAGGAATTCAAAAAGGTTTCCTTCTGTCCAAATAATATCTTAGCTCTCTGCTAACAATTCTAGAATTGGCTGCCACCCGCCCTTTTTTGGAAGATACTTGGAGTAAAATCTTCCTTTGTAGTGAGTGGGAACTAGTTGCATGGTTTCTAAGAAGAAGAGGGAGTGAACATCTTATTTCAGGCAAGGCTCATGAAATGGGACCCAGAAAAGGGATGGGGAAGAAGGAAGAGAGGGAAGTAAGGAATGAAAATGGATCGAGTAGCCTAATGTTATAATCTTCAGGACTCATCTGTTGGCGGTAATCTGCTCCCATGAGCTGGGGAAATGGGAGAGATGATTTAAAAGTAGGGAGATGGAGGGGGCAGGGTAGAACAGCATCAGATCTGGAGCACAGAGGTGTTCGTGGCCCTTGACTGAGGCGTCAAAACCAATACTTTGTAGATTATAGCCGCTGTGTCAATCCAGGTGCAGTGGCTGATAACTTTTCCCTCAGCATTCTAGGTAGGTGGGAAACTGGGCTGAGCAGGACCTCTGACCTGTCTGAGACTGACTAAACCACTTCTTGTTTGCAGGAGTATATGCCCAACAAACAAACGTTTTCATGAAAGTCCTTCAGAGAATGCAAGGAGTCATTGGTGAATGTGCTGAATAATTTAAGACCATCAAAGGGAAGGGCCTCTACAGTGTTCTGAATTTAATGCAGAAATCCGAAGGACTGCAGCAATCAGGCTGAATGTTAGGCTCTACAGGTTCAGGGGGCTCTTAAGCTGCTGCCGCGTCTATGCCACCACCAGACAGCTCTATTAATGACTGGAGAATTGGGAACCCTAAGGCAGGCCCACCGACTGGAGGGAGGGGCGGGGGGGCGCAAAGGGGTCAATTACCCCGGGGCCTATTGCCCAGAGCCTGGTGATTTAAAAGGGCCCAGGTGGATGGGATAGATATGTATTTTTTAATAAAATTTAAGATTAAAAAAAAAACAGAGCTTGCTGC
This sequence comes from Terrapene triunguis, assembly GCF_002925995.2. NCBI lineage: Eukaryota > Metazoa > Chordata > Testudines > Emydidae > Terrapene > Terrapene triunguis. The sequence continues at coordinate 66,965,367 of NW_020664420.1, read as the reverse complement.
ATCCTCTGGTTGCTTGGGAGCCACTGTGCCTGCCGTGCTGGCTCTCTGGCTGCGGGGCTGAGGATAGGGAGACTTGAAAGAGGAAGAAGCTCCCTCTGTGCTACCATTTTCCTCTCCCGGGGCTGCAGTTTCTCACCAAACAAGCCAGCAAGTTCAGCCACCCACTCAAGCCTCTCTAAGTTTGCAGAGAGGCAGCTGGGGCAACCCCCCCCCTCGCTGCCACTAGCACTGGCTGATGAGCTGCTATCATGAGTGCAGGATGAGGGGCCACCTCCACCACTCAGCCAGGAAACGAGGCGTGGGTTTTCCCTCTGCCCCTGGCCACCTCTTCAGAGATCTCCCGGTAGATGTGGTGCACCATGCCTGCCGTCTCCTCATTGCTCTGGCTGATGTCGTCCCACAGCACCAGCAGAACAAGTATTGTATTCTATTGTATATTTTAACTTTGTTGGTCATATTCAGTTTTTTTCCTTGTGTTTAGATTACACAGGAATCACGATTAGGTGTTTAATTAGCCTGCTTGATACTTTAGGTGTTTTCTTACTTTGTACTTCTTTAAATGTTTTGTATTTATTTAATTTAAATATATAATTCAAAATAACAAATTCAACATTGTATCTTTAGGATCACAATTTGTTTAGTACTGGTGCTGTAACTGGAAAACAAGGTTAACTAGATCAAGTAATGCCACAATTTACGCATAGTGGGTTCTAATGTGTTATCGATGGGATAAAGAGTAGTGTTGTAAACCTCAGCCATCCCTTTCTATGGGGGCCATTGACTGTTCTGCCCTGGGGCCCAGAATTGCTGTCCATGGGCCTTCCCTAAGGTTTTGTGCTCCACTAAAGGTACCACCTATAGAGACCTGACTGGAGAAAATCTGGAGTCCATGACTGGGCAGGTATTCTATTTAAGCAGAAAGAGAGACAGGAAGTCATCCATGCAACCGGGTGAATTCCTGGCTGGCTACTACATCAGACCCTGCCTTCCTGATTTGCCCCTGCTTCCTATTTCCCTGCTTTGCTCCTGAGCTTGCCTTTCTGCCCTGTTCCTGGTCTCTGGCTCTGACCTGTGGCTTGACTACCAGCTCTGGCTCTGTTAGGTCTGACCTCCCAAGCCCCAGTCATGACACTCGAGCAGGGGCGGCACCAGCCTTTTCCCATTGGGGAGAGGGGTGGTGAAGTCAGCTAAACAGAAAATTGTGGGAGGGGCTGCGCTATACATCTTGTGGGCACACATTAATTTTTTTTTTTAACAACACACGCTTAAACATGTGTTTCATCTATGTTATCCTCAAAAGGAAAATAAAAATGTATACAGACATATCAGTTTTAAACTTCATCTATGGCAGCTCACTGGTGCAAAATTTATTCACAAAAAATCAATAGGAAAAAAACTAAGACAATAAATAAAATAAATAAATAATATTAACAACAACAACACAAATGCAAACCTCTGGGAATAAATTACTGGTTACATAATACTAATAGCTAATTATTTAAATCAGAGAATGTAGTGTATTATATTTTAAAATTAGCCACTTGTATATGCAAAGAAAACAAACCACCACCACACACGCTATTATTTAAAGCAAAATAAATAACAAGGTGCTTCACTCTAGGCAGTGGTTCCTGCTCAGGGATCACTAAGCAGACACAGGCACTGAGTCTGGGCTGCACGGAAGTGCCTATCTCAGAGAGGGTGGGGTTTAACACACAAGCCTCATTGCTATCTCCCATTAGCTAGCTTAGGTCACTGTCCATCTAGCACGCTGGCTTTCTGGACTGCACATCTAAGGTGCTTATCTCTCCCCATGCATTGTAAAGGGAGCCTAAGGGCTTAGCTTGGTTTTGTGGATTGCAGAGCTGTTCCTGTGATTTTCTAGGCATCTAAAAGTTAGGTTCTGTGATTCTCAGCATTGCAACATCTAACGCCCTTTGTGGATCCCACCCCATGCTGGATTTGGATTTCTGTTGCTCGTGTACAGGATGCAGAGTGCTCCTTTTCCCACCCCTGCTGACCTTCATTATCTGATGCAGAAGAGTGGCGGGGCCATGACCCCACCATTCCCCACTTCTCTGTACTTTTAGACGCTAAGAAAACACGTCACTTTCTGAGATTCTGGCATGTTGCTCTGCAAGGGAAAGGAGGTTTCTTATGTTCTGCCTTTGCAAACCTGCACTGAGGTGTCCAGAATCCAACCATATGTTCCAATTGCAGGACCAAATCCTAAGAACCATTGGATTGCACAAGTATAACTGAGCTCAGAATTTGGCCTGTAAAATCTTTAATGTTGATGATGCACCAACCAGAAGGAAAAAAAAACAAAAACCTCTTTGACTTTTAGATTCAAGGTTATATTTGCAAGTCAGAGAGCTAAACTAAACTGTATTTTTACATGGAAATTTACTCTTGGAAGCCATCGAGAAACAAACAATATGGAACTTGAAAAAGAAAGTTTTATGGTCAGTATTTATGACGAAAAATGCTGCATAGTGCTTTGTCATGAAACCAGTGGAAGTTTTATTTCTCAGAACAGTAAATCCCAGCAACATCACAGAAGTGAGTTGAGGCTTGGGGAATGTGATGATACCATCAAAGAATGATTTTAGAACATGTGAATTTTTCATCCCCATGGAAAGAAGTCAAAGGCTGTCATGGAATATGTGGCTAGACAGAAGCAACAGAGGGTCCTGTGGCACCTTTGAGACTAACAGAAGTATTGGGAGCATAAGCTTTCGTGGGTAAGAACCTCACTTCTTCAGATGCAAGTAATGGAAATCTCCAGAGGCAGGTATAAATCAGTGTGGAGATAACGAGGTCAGTTCAATCAGGGAGGGTGAGGTGCTCTGCTAGCAGTTGAGGTGTGAACACCAAGGGAGGAGAAACTGCTTCTGTAGTTGGATAGCCATTCACAGTCTTTGTTTAATCCTGATCTGATGGTGTCAAATTTGCAAATGAACTGGAGCTCAGCAGTTTCTCTTTGGAGTCTGGTCCTGAAGTTTTTTTGCTGTAAGATGGCTACCTTTACATCTGCTATTGTGTGGCCAGGGAGGTTGAAGTGTTCTCCTACAGGTTTTTGTATATTGCCATTCCTGATATCTGACTTGTGTCCATTTATCCTCTTGCGTAGTGACTGTCCAGTTTGGCCAATGTACATAGCAGAGGGGCATTGCTGGCATATGATGGCATATATAACATTGGTGGACGTGCAGGTGAATGAGCCGGTGATGTTGTAGCTGATCTGGTTAGGTCCTGTGATGGTGTTGCTGGTGTAGATATGTGGGCAGAGTTGGCATCGAGGTTTGTTGCATGGGTTGGTTCCTGAGTTAGAGTTGTTATGGTGCGGTGCATGGTTGCTGGTGAGAATATGCTTAAGGTTGGCAGGTTGTCTGTGGGCGAGGACTGGCCTGCCTCCCAAGGTCTGTGAAAGTGAGGGATCATTGTCCAGGATGGGTTGTAGATCACTGATGATGCGTTGGATGATGAGTGTCAAGGTATATTACTTTGTCTACTGATGTTACATCAAGTACCTAAATAGTAGGAATGTAAAGGATGCACTGCTATGTGCAAGGAATGTAGATGGATAGGCCTTGAAAAGTCCATAATGAAAACAGACAGAAAAACTGTTCTTTCCTAATTTGCACAGAAGACAATTAAGTTCTCTTTTATCTACCAAGATCTAAAGAACACATATTCATTTGGCTTTGCATGGCAGCACAAAAAGACATATGCCAGATATAACTGGCATAGGGATCAAGAATTGTTTGGCCTGAATCTAGCATTATCCCTTAATGAAAAAACTAAGGGTCTGGACATTGGATTTCTTGTCTCTAAAAACAGTACCTAGGGGAGTTTCATGCATTTTTTGACTATGCTGCAAGCTTAGAATCTGTCAGTATTTTATTCTGCATTCTTAATATCAATAACATTTAGAAATAGAGCATTATTTACCTAAAATCATTTCAAAGCATTAATTCTTAAAGCACCTCTGTATGTTCTCCATAAAAAACTCTTTTCCAATGAAAAATTTGTTGTTGATTTTTAAGAAAACTGGGTTTTTAAGAAATATAAAATTTCTCAAAAAAGGCAAAAAAAAATGAAAACAAAAATAATAAAATTTCTTCCACAAGATCAGACTTTGTAGTGCAGTGTTTATCCTTTTAAACCTTCAGGGTATAGTATAAGTTTATATCTTCTTTACAATTTTCCCCCTTTCCCTTACTTATGGTGGTAAACCAGCCAGTGTCAAAGTATACTCTCTTTTTAACTGAAAGAGTCTCACAAATGGACACGCCCCAATGCTCAGACTTCTGATCTGTCAGTACTATACACACAGGCCATTACAGTGTATTATTTTGTAACTATACATGCATAATTATACTCCTAATTTGCATTCTCATCACAATTATGCATGCAACTCAGGCATTTTCACAAACAAATGTCCAATTATGGAACTAACTTTCCATTTCCACATGACATTAAGATAAATTTGTATATACAAGTTATGTACGCAGTCACTCTAGCCCCATGTAGAAAAAAAATCAGACTCAGTGTCCCATTAGACACAACTAGTTTGACAATAATATAGAACACCTCTGAATATTGGAGTGGACATTCTAGCTCACAATATTGAATATAATAATGAAAAAAGTCAGACTTGCATGGAAGTTAAGTCTTCTGAACTGTTCACCAGGAACAGTATTGAGTAAGGTAAAAATGTAGGAGATGAATGGGTTTCATGTGAAATGTACTGTATGTTCATTAAATATAAATTGCAATCTGTTGAACAGGCATTTTTTACACTAGATGGATGATTATGAGCATTAAAATTTATGAACTAATACACCACTGACAAAAATAAATTAAGGCCATGCAAAACCTGGATCCAAATCATTTGAATATTATTGCAGACATTCCCCCCGCCTCCATCATTAATGATTTAGCATTGTGAAAGGAAATCAGTTTTTATTAAATTTTGGAGACAAAGCAGGCATAATTCATCCTAGAAAGAATAATTTTGTTTAACATGAGAGCAAATAGATATGGATAATTGGATTCCATTTACATGGCTCTCATAACTTTATATTTATACTATAAGAAGCACTATCAAAATAGTTAAACTTTATGTCAGTCATGATAAAAGTAAACAAAATCAGTATATAAATGAAAATCATATTTCTAGTAAATCCAGTAGGATAAAATTCAGTGAATATAGTATAATGCATAAAACAGAACTCATCAAATACTATGATACAGAAGATACAGTATGTATTACAGAGGTGCAAAAAATCACCAAATAAATCCAGGATATAATCCTGAGCCATGACCTGAGTCACTTAAATGAATTCAAATACTGGTCCCCATTATTTTATATATATATATTATATATAGAAAAAACCACAGATTACACCTCCCAGCATCATCATTACACCATTGCATCGCAGCCAAATGTATTGATAAGCTACACATGTTATACCAATAGAATAAAAACCAGCAGGATCTTATTAAGAGGGATAAGGCAAAGATGCCACATTTATTGTAAATATAATGATAAAGCAAAAGATAAAAGTAAACAACGTTGTTTGACTACTTATTCCTATTACTACTTATTCCTTATACACACACACACATATATAGATAGATAGATAGATAGATTTATTCACACAATCATTCATTCAAGTTCTGTATAGGTGTTATAGTTACCAGCCTAGAAGTTGCTCATGCCAAGTTACTGGCCAAGTATCTTGGTCATGAGGATGGAGCCAAGTCTGTGTCAGATGCATCTGATGCTCCTGGAGGCTGGCAGAGAGACTCAAAGTCAGTCTTTAGAGTCCATTTTTATAGGAATTAATTCCTATGTTAGTCTATGGGAGCTGTTTCATCCTGCTGTTGCTGACTCAATCAGCAGATGGCACACATTCCTGTCCAAAGTGGCACATTCCTGGTGGCTCCACATTCTCCGAAGTTTGTGATTCTCATCCTTCCAGGTGATGGGGTGGATCCCAGTTTACCCTCCGGGGGTTTTCTGGTCATCCACTTGACACATTCTTCGGCCGATGGATACTTTCTTTCTAGGCTGGCACCTCCCTAACCATCCATGTATATCAACCATTCATCAGCATACAGTCCATACCTTAACCATATTTTAATTTACTGTCTCCACCACTTTCGGGGTGTGTGCTAATTCATTTGAGACTCCCGGCCCTTTAATCACAGAGGGTGGGGGGTCTGTCCTAGGAGCCGTTGAATGAAGTGAAAGTTACTTAACAGCTTACAGTGTTTGTTTACATTGTATCAATTACTTCAAGAACAAAGTCAGTTAACTTGTTTGTAAGTTTTACATAGTAGTAAAGTATTTTTCACAGGATAGATATAATCAGTAGCTTACAAGTTTTAACAGAAGACCCAAGAGGTTTTTGTACTTGGTGAAACTGGATTTTAAAGTGTGTGGGACAAATTATGAGGGGGTCACTGTCACTTGGGGGGAATCACTGTTAGTACCCTACACACAGCTGACAATAAAACTTTACAATTTGAACAAAAACTATACCTCGATTCCACATTCTTCCTAAATGTTGTGTTCCTTAACACTACAATTGAAATTTACAAGACAATCATTATGATACATATAAAAATATTGTATTTGAGTTCTGGGATCTATTTCTTTATTGCCATACTTATATACCCTTGTTACTATCCTGCTATTTAAAAGTAATTCATTGATGAGGTGTTGTCCTTCCTCCCCAAAATAGTCTCTCTAGAGAGCTAATGAGTAAAGAAACTGATTACCTATATACTTAAGACTAGTTTTAAAAGCACAGAAAACAGTTTATTATGAAATTTTCTACTACTGCCAAGTTTTTCATCTATAGATTATACTTTATGTCAAGGGATAAGAGGGAAGGTCCTCTCATCAGTAACTGGTTGAAAGATAGGAAACAAAGGGGAAGAATAAATGGGCAGTTTTCACACTGGAGACTGATCTGTACTGGGACCTGTGCTGTTCAACATATTCATAAATGCTCTGAAAAAGGGGGCGAACAGTGGCAAAGTTTGCAGACTATACAAAATTATTCAAGATAGTTAAGTCCAAAGCAGACTGCAAATAGTTAGAGAGAGTTACTAAAGTGGGTGACTGGGCAACAAAATGGCACATGAAATTCAGAGTTGATAAAGTGCAAATTAATGCACACTAGCAAAAATAATCCCAACTATACATATACAATGATGTGGTCTAAATTAGCTGTTACTACTCTAGAAAGAGTTCTTGGAGTCACTGAAAACATCCACTCAGTATACAAAGGCAATAATAAAATAACTACCAGAACATTAGGAACTACTAGTAAAGGGACAGATAATAAGACAGAAAATATAATGCTGCTATATAAACTCCTGGTATGCTCACACCTTGAATACCAAATCCAGTTCTGGTTGCCCCATCTCAAAAAAGATATATTTGAATTGGAAAAGGTGTAGAGAATGGCAATGAAAAATGATTAGGGGTATGCAACAACTTCCATACAAGGAGAGATAAAAAAAGACTGGGACTGTTCAGTTTAGAAAAGAGACAACAACTGGGGGGGAGAAGATAGAGGTCTATCAAAACATTCATGGTGTGGAGGAAGTAAATAGGGACAGGGTCAGATTTAGGGGCAGGCGAATGCCTGGGGTGCTGTTTTTGTTATTATTGACAAAAGTGAAAATAGAATGTTTGAAGTAAAATGTTTCAGGTATTTTGTATATGGATTCATTTTTCATTAACCTCCTAGAATGTTCTAGACCTCTGTAGAATATTGCGGAACCTTCCAGACTTTCTGAGAACTACATTTTCCTTTAACCTCCTAAAATGGTGTCAGCCATGCCCTCATGGGTATATAAAAGGCCAGGCAGGGCATTGCCAGTCAGTCAGTGAGATGTAAGAATGAAGTGAAGTGAAATGAGAGCCCAGCTGTGATATTGTGAACCTTGTGTTATTGTGTAATTATGAAAGTGTACTTGTGTTTGAAGACTTGAAGAGTGTAAGTAGCGACTAATAAGGGACATATTTAATAAGAGGCCAGAGTCGCCACAGTCAGAAGAAGCACTCTCCTCTCCAAGTTCTCCAATTTATTCATTATGCAGAGCTGAAGGACACTTTTCCTAATGTGGATAGCTTTGAGAATTCTGTTCATGCTGCTGGTCACAGTCATGAGTGGTGAGCACAGCTTTTTGAAGCTCAGACTCATTAAAACATATCTTTGATAGCCAATGGCCAACGAGAGACAGACGTCACTTACTATTTTATCACTTGAAAATGCCATTGGCCAATTTTGGATCTCTCTGATGCTGTGCTTCAGTTTGTGAGGGAAGAGGCAAGAAAAGCGACCTTTTGAACTAAAGGACTATGGTTAACATTCTAAGGCTGTCACCAATTGGTATCACTATTTAATACTGGTCCACCCAGTGTTGATGCACAGTTCAATTTCTTGATGTTAGTACATTTCAGTTATTATAGTATAGTCTTATATGACAGGTATAACTCATGCATGCAAAATTGTGCAATGTCATAAAATGCAATAAAAATAAAGTACTTAAAAGTTTAATAAATGGAGGGAGGGTCACTGAAGATGCTCCTCACCTGGGCACCATTTAATCTAGGTCTGGCATTGAATAGGTGTTATTTACTCCTTCGCATAACATATGAACTATGGGTCACCTGATGAAATTAATAGGCAGCAGATTTAAAACTAACAAAAGGAAGTATTTCTTCACACAATGCACAGTCAACCTGTGGAACTCATTGCCAGGGGATGCTGTGAAGGCCAAAAGTATGACTGGGTTCAGAAAAGATTTAGATAAGTTCCTGGAGGATAGGTCCATCAATGTCTATTAGCCAAGATGGTCAGAGATGCAACTATGCGCTCTGGGTGTCCCTAAACCTTCAACTTCCAGAAACCAGGACTGGACAACACAGGATGAATCACTCAAAATTGCCCTGTTCTGTTCATTGCCTCTGAAGCATCTGACACTGGCCACTGTCAGAAACAGGACAGAAGGCTAGATGGACAATTGGTCTGACCCAATATGGCCATTCTTTATGTTCAACACTGTGTAATAATTATTTCCTTATCATAGGGTGACCAGATGTCCCAATTTTATAGGGACAGTCCTGATATTTGGGGCTTTTTCTTATATAGGCTCCTATTACCCCCAGCCCCGTCCCGATTTTTCACACTTGCTGTCTGGTCACCCTACCTTATCACCACCCACATTAGGTCAGCAAACATGGTAGTTTGGTAAAGTACATGGCAAACCTGTCATTGACTTCAATAGGGCCAGGATTTCACCTCTTAACTTCTTCACAGTCATTCTTAATTTAGTGAAAAAATGTGGTTTTACTACTATGAGCATTGTTAAACCAACATACCTAAGCTGTATTCTTTTATGTCTTATGTATCAAACTGCCAGCAGTTATGCTGTCAGAGGATCAAACTCTGCTCTTCAATGTAATCAGTGAAGCTTCAATAGTGTAACTGAGGGAATAATTTGGCCCATAACATTATTTGGCTCAGAATCTTTGTTGTTACTGGTTGTTGAAATTGCTGATGATGTATGAAGCTGAAAGCACACAGCTTGCTTTTCGGATAACAAATTCAGGTCACATTGTTGGCAGTTAGAAAATCTTGTTTGACTTGTAAATTAAAAACATTTGCTCTGAATTTCATTAACAGAGAACAAACAGGAAACATACTCTAACAAATATACATATGTAATGTACACTTAGTGATGGACAAACCTCTAAAAGTTTCAAGCTTATATTTTTATTTAAATAAGCAACATAAAATCTGGATGCTTATCCAAAGCTCATGTAAACTTTTCTGTACTTCTCTGACAATACAACTAATTAGTGTAATGAAATTCAAATTATTCTTCCATTTAAAACACACAACCCCATTATTATTATTATTAACAGTTTTATAAAATGGGGATAATGATATTGACATCCTTTGTAAAGTGCTCTGAAATCTATGGATGAAAAGCACTACATACACACTAGATATTATGTTGATGTTTGAAGTAGATCCAACATTTCTGCATAATAAATAAAACTAAAAATTTATTAGATTTAGGATCATTGCCAGAAAAGTTTTAGATCATTTGAAGCCTACAGTGTATTTAAAGTTCAAAGAAACTGACAGCTTGCTTTGTTGAACTGCACTATGCTTCTCAAATCAACTAAGCTCCAAGTGACAGCCTGTCATTCCAAAACTCTACAGCACAAAAATACTGAGGGCACATGGCTTGAACAGAGAGACCACTGAGTTTGAAAAAGCACAAGTGAAGAGCTAGAATTATATCAAAAATTGACATTTAAAAATACTCTGAGTGAGATTTAAGGAAACTTCTATAATGCATATAATTCGCCCAGCCCCAGAAGTATTCTTTCTTAACTCCTACAATTATCGAACACTAGGGCGGTGTGAAATAAGCACTGAAAAACTCAAAATTTGTTCCTGTACTAGTAAGTTGAGCTTTCCCAAGAATGCATGGTTGTGTGCAATTTTTTTTAACATCGGCAAAATTTTTGCAAAGTTGAGCAAGAAATGTTTTCACCATATGGCTATCAGCAAAAGTGTAATGGCAATTAATCCTGGTGCATTTTCAAGTTTTGACTTGGACTGGTTGGATTTCATAATTTCATGTCATGAAGTTATATTAGACAGACAAGGTAGGTGAGGCAATATTTTTTATTGGACCAAATTCTGTTAGCGAAAGTGATAATCTCCTACATTTTTTTTTTTTTTTTTTTTTTTTTTTTTTACACAGGGCTCTTCTTCAGGTCAGTCTTCTTCAGGTTAGTCCTGAAGAAAAGCTCTGTGTAAGCTTGAAAGCTTGTCTCTTTCACTAACAGAAGTTGGTCCAATAAAAGATACTGCCTCCCCCACCTTGTCTGTCTAATATCCTGGGACCAATACAGCTACAGCACTGCAAACAACAAATTATATGGTATTTCCTAAGGACCCCCTAATTGGCTTCGACTCACCCCTATTTGCTCAGGAGGGTCAGCAGAAGCCACTTTCATTTCTTTTCTCAATCTTATGAGAGAGGAAGGTGATTATTGGAAAGACAATTTGTTGAATGGTCTACTGAGGAAGGTGGATTTAGGTTGGAATGGACCATTGGAGAACAAGTTGCAATCTTCCATATGGCCCTGATCTTGAAAAGATTTATGCATGTGAATTGAATCAGTGGGACTATTCAAATGTGTAAACTTAAGCATGTGCTTAACTATAATTAGCATATCTTTGTAATATCAAGCTCTTGGTTTGCATATTTTGAAGGCTTATCTGCACTGAATTCAAAACCTACTAGGATCCTGTCAAACCATGAAGAAATAGTGTCAGAAGTCATGTTAATCTTTGACAAAAATGAAATTAAATAAGCTTGTAAAATCTATTAGTTGAGAAGGGGTCCTGGCAGAGAACTGCAGGAGGTGATTATAGTGCTTCCAAATTTTCCTGGAATCAAGTGCTATAGCAGAGAAATGGAGAAGGAAAAATCCACCATCTTGTGGCAAGAAAAATAGATTTGACTTTGCAAACAACAGTAATATTTGGAGATCTAGTGACACTGATAAAAGACCCAAAATACACACAGTCATCATCCTCAAGTGATCCATCCCCTGTCACCCATTCCCAGATTCTGACAAATAGAGTCTAGGGACACCATCTCTGCCCATCCTGGTTAATAGCTATTGATGGACCACCTATCCTCCACCTAATTCTTTTTTTAACCCTGTTATAGTCTTGGCCTTCACAATAGTCTCTGGCAAAGAGTACCATAGGTTGACTGCGAGTTGTACAGTTAAAAATATGGCATAAAAGACAGAAGGAGAGGTTGCCACAGTGGGCAAAAGGAGAGTTTGATTAGGTAAGGAAACCAAACTTGTCTAGACCAAGTTGGTGCAATCAAAATCACTGTGTCATTATCAACATCAGATAGGACCAAGCCCTTTAAGAACAATGGAGCGGGAGGATATGCATAGAAAACATTGTCCATGCAATGAGGAAAAAATCTCCTAGAGACTGGGGTTCGAGTACTATTCTGGAACAGAATTTCCTGCATTCTGTGTAGTCGGCCGTGGCAAAAAGGTCAACCTTTGGAAATTCCCAAGCTAGAAATATTTTGCTGGGGACTCAAGAGTCCAACTCACATTCATAATTTAGGGAGAAATATCTTCTCAGGTCATCCAGCATGGTGACTTCCTACCTCCTGGGTATACAAAACAAGACGACTATCCAAACTTTATCACTTCGCTGCAGAGCGAGGAGGCACATGCTCTATCCTGACAATTAATATAAAATATACACGCTATATTGTCTGTCATGATCTTGATGGACTAGTTTTTGAGTAGGGGAAGAAAGCACATGCAACTATTTCTGACATCCTTTAATTCCAACAGATTGATGTGTAAGCACTGTTCCCGTTGTGACCATTTGTCTTGGACTGCGTGAGGACCCAAATGTGCTCCCCATCCCAAGAGGAAAACATTCAATGTTAATATGATTGTAAGGGGATACTGATTGAACAGGATTCTTGCACAAGTTTGATGTGAGTGATTGTAGGACCTGACTGGGTGCAGCTACCTACCTGCTGAGACTGTTCGTTGAATACATGAACAGTCCTGAGCCACCCCTGGAGACACTGAAGATGCAACCTGTTATTTTGTGTCACAAAAAACACAATCTGCCATATGTCCAGGTCTGCCAACAGCAATTTTGGGCCCCAGGGCAGAACAGTCAATGGGCCCCCTAGAAAAGGATGGCTGAGGTTTTTGGGCAGTGCTGCACCTGCGTTGGCTGGTTCCCAGGGAGCTGCTGCTGGCTGCGCTGCTGGGCATGCTCTTCTGGCACAGCCAGGGCTTCCACATGCCTGCCAAGCTGACTTCACTGCCGGTGGCGGTACCACCCCGCACGCGCCTAGGAGCCCTGTGGCCCGGCCAGGTGATTTAAAAGGGTCTGTGGCCATGGGCGGCGGGTATCGAAGGCAAGGGGAGGCTGTGCCTCCCCAAACAGCCTTGGGTGGCCCCGCCCATGCTCTACACCCAGGCCCCTTCCTGCTTCCCAGGCTGTGCTGCAGGGGGCTCTTCCTCCCATGGCCGGGGCCCCAGGCTGGGGGCTAATGGGGGCCGGTCTGTGCTCTGGGGCTGGGGGAGGGAGGCCGCACCGCACTGCCCAGCCCACTCACCTCCCCGGCGTTCTGGGGCTGGGCGGAGGAGGGGGCCATGCTGCCTGGCTCGCTCACTCTCCTGGCATTCTGGGACCGGGGTGGGGGGGAGCTGCACTGCCCACTTACCCGCCTGGCACTCCGGGACTGGGTGGGGTGTGCCACCCAGCGTTCTGGGGCTGGCGGCACTCAGGCTGCTTGGAGTGTGTAGGGGGGGCTGGCTGCCACGCTGTGGGGGAGGGAGACTCCAGCGGGAGAGGCAGGGCCTCAGGTAGAAGGGGTGGTCCGGGCCAGGGGTTAGCCTCCCCGGGCCTGGGGTTCACCCGCCGCCCATGCCCAGGGCTCCTGGCTGCCACCACCCTGGCTGGGGGCCCCCAGCCCTTTTAAATTGCCCGGGCCCCTGGTCAATTGCCCCTTTGCCCCTCCATCATTGGGACTGCACGTGTCCCAGCAATTGCAGACATATCCTTGCTGGAACTTGAGGGCTAAGCAGCACTCTTTGCATAAGGTTCTTCAGAGCAAGGAACCTGTCAAGAGGGCGTTAAGCTCTGCCTGTTATCAAATCAAGAGGCACTCCTATAAAGAGAATTCTTTGCACAGAGGTCAAGATCAATTTCCTGAATTTATCTTCAGGCCCAGACTTTGGAATAGTGAAGTTGTTGTTTGAACTGACAACCATACCTCCTGACATCGATCTTTGAGAAGCCAGTCATCAAAGTAGGAAAAGACTTATTCCTAGACAATGGAGGTAGGCATCTATGACTGCCATGATTTTTGAGAATACCATTTGGGTGACAGACATGTCAATGGGTAGGACCTGGTACTGGTACTGATTGTGATTGAAAATGAAATGAAGAAATCTTTTGTGAGAAGAATGAATCGCTATGTGAAAGTAGGTGTCTTTGAGGTGAAGGGTTACAAACCAGTCCCCTAATTCCAGGGAGGGAATTATAGCCGCTAAGGACCCCATCCTGCATTTCAGATGTCTGACATGTTTATTCAATTGTATGAGATCTAGTAGTGGCCTCCTACCCACGTTTTTCTTGGTTATCAGAATATATCTTGAATAGAACCATTTTCCTCTGTGTTGATGTGGGATGGTTCTATGGCTCTTAGATTTAGGAGTGATAACATCGCCGTTGTCAGCACTTGCTTGTGGGAGGGGTCCCTAAAAAGAGATGGAGATGGGGGAACCACTGCTGGAGTTTGCCAGATGGACTTGTTTGGCCCCAGGGGGGCTTCATTAATTGGTAGTACCACCCACACTGAGATAGAGGTATGCAATATGTCCAGGAGCATGTGATGGGAATCCTGGACTTCTTCCAGGGGAATTTGCAGGGTGCCATCCATCCACTTCATCAGGTCCTGGAACTGTCTAATCAGCTAATGATGGTAGTGGTGGCATAAATCCCTCATCTGGTGACAATGACAAGATGTTTTGGAGGAATTAACCTTGTCCATCCTTGCCTCTTCTCCTCAAACTCAGAATGGAGAGGAGGGATGGACAGTACCAGGAAATGAGATTTTCTGAATTCCCTGTGGGGCTGAGTTGAGGTCCCTCAAACGTGCTGGTGGTACATTGCCCATGGATCCCAAGAAGGCCAGTGAGGGAGACCATAAGGCATGAGGGGAGGAATCTAACACTGGTGATTCAAAGTGTTGGAAGGCTGGAGTCTGATGTCATGTCTCTGTTGCATCTACAAAGCAGAGGATAACATCTTCTGCAATATACTGGACATCCTGTAACAAAGTTCAGAGTCTGAGTCAGAATGCTCCTGCACATATTGTATCAGAGGTGACAATCTCTACTCATGGATAATTGAACATGGAGAAGAAATAGATCTCCCAGAAACATGAGCAGTCAGTGACCCAGCCAACCTCGGTGCTGAGAGGCATCCAGAGGTTGCAAGGAGTGGCGATTCAGGCTCATTCAGTGCCATAAGATCTTTCAGGTGCTAGAATTCCTGCAGTACTAGAAGGACAACAGAACTAAGTAATGGCACCGATGATGTTACAGTGGCCATCAGGATGTCAGTGCTGATGGGGTTTAGGATTCTACTGAAGCTGGCTTCTTGATAGCAGTAGTCATCAGTACTGAGCCCTCTACTGCTGAGGTATGGGACTTAGCTGAAGACTTATATGCTTCACAGTATCCTAAGTACTCAGAGCCTCACTAGCACTCCTTTTGGGCCTGAGGACTCCAGTGACTGGATCTTTTTTGATGAGGAACTCTGTTGTTTTACTCCTCTTATCCCCTTCCTTATACTTGGTGTGGGAAGCTCTTGCTACCGGCGATGTGGTTAACCGATACCTCAGTCAAGAAAAGAGCTGAAGACCAGGGTTTTGGTGCTGTCTTCCCATTGGAAGCTCTTGGTGGCCATGATCTCAATGATGATGGGGCACTGACAAACCTGGAAGGTTCCAGTACAGGAGGGTTCTCTGTACCCAGGTGCAAAGCAGGGGTTAAGGTTTGCTCCATCATTAATAGTCTATAGTTAGTTTTCCTGTTTTTACAGGATCTTCCCTTTAAAGACTAGCAGATTTTAAAACTTGCTGGGAATGTGAGTGTCTTCCAAGCAATGAATGCAGTGGGAGTGCTCATTAACAGGGATTGTTTTTCAAGAAGAGAGGACCTATTAAATCCCAGGGCACCGACAGAAGAAAACGTTGTTCAAGCCCCTCAATAGGGGGAAAAGAAAAACAAATATAGGAAAGAAAAAGAAGGAACAAATGTTCCAACTATAAGGTACTAAACCTACTACTAAGAACTAAATAGAAAGCTAAAACACTAATAAAAAGGGTGAAATAGGTACACAACAAATAGACACTCACTAGACCGTCTCTGGCTGAAGGCCATTGAAAAGGAACTGAGGGCAGTTCACTCACGCAGACGTATATAGCCTCATTACAGGCCATGAGGATGCGCACTGCTACCAATAATCTCCAATCCAGGGTGCATGCACACCTGAAGTGGAGTACCCAAGGGACACGACTTGAAGAAGAATACAAGGGTAAACAAATAGCAAAAGCAAGATTTGTTTGCAATGAATGTAGAGGCAATCACAAAACAAAGCAAAGGATTCCAACATCAGCAGGAAGTGTTAAGAATCCAATAAAAATGAACTATTTGCCAAAATGTGTCACTCTCATCACAGGCTGCACATACAAAAACATAATATATTCATGAACATATAGCTGGAGGACAAAGCTATGATGATGATGATGATGCAAACCAGAAGGTAACATTTTCAAAGGTGACAGAAGGGCAGATTTGCAAATACATTTAGACACCTAAATATGCAGATAGGTTCTTAGTGGATTTTCAAAAGCACCAAGTAGGTTAGTCACCTAAATCCCATTGATTCCATTTGCTGCTTAGGTGCTTTTGAAAATCCCATTAGGTGCCTATCTGCATACCTAGGTGCCTAAATACCTTTGAAAATCTGGCTTTTAGGCACTTAGGAGCCTACATTTCATTGACTTAGCTATGTGCCTAGATCATTTTAAGAGATATCTGCAAATACAAGTGATTACATGTATGCAATTTTTCAAATATTAAAAGGGACCAAAAGCAGGATAAATTCCTACAACCTCGTTGGAAAGCATCTTGGTATGCAGGATCAATAATAAAAATCCTCATCAATTTATAACCAACTATGATCACAAAGTGGAGATTGAATCCAGCCCCTCTAACACCACAAATAAACCCCTTCTACTTAAGCTGAAACACACTTTGCAAGGCCTGTATACTAGTTTTGTATCCAGAACTCACATCTGCATTTCCTGTTTTGTTTTGGTTTTTTTGCACCTGCGCTTCAAGGCTATTTATTTTTGCTATCTTTGTATTTTAATGTGAAATCTGTCTCCACAGTGCCTGACTGAACTGGAAATGTCTAAATAGAGGAACATGAACTACTGGCCATGGTTAGGTATCAATACCAGGGATCCTTCTTACTTTACTCTTATGAGTTATTCCATTGACCTCTGTGCGTGACTTCAATTCAACTTCATAACTCTGGTGTATTGCAGAACCGCTCATATGAAAAATGTGAGTTGCTTCATGTATCTCAGATTTTGCCACCAGAACTAACACTGTTCCAAATCAATGGGACTACTCAGGAAATAAGCTATTAGTGTGAATAAATCTGACAGAATTGGGTCCTGAATAATTCATGTGGAGGACCACTTTTTGGCCAGCTTTTCAATAGTGCTGAGCTCCCAGAACCTCCCATTGTTTTCAGAGGGAACAGCTGAACGCAGAGCACTTTTGAAAATCTGACCAATAGAGACTGATACAACTTGCAGGACAACAATAATGGAATCTCTCTCAAATACTGCAAATGATCTGGATGATAAAATATGCTGAAACACAGGGTTAATGTGAAAGAAAATGACTGGCAAGAGTATTTGTCCTCCTTGAAAGGACTGAAGAACAAATAAACCCCTTTGTCTTTCTAGGGAAATGAGTTCTGTAGGACATGTAAAATTGAAGAAAACCAGAAAAGATTAAAGAGCAATAATAGGCCATTTATCAGATTTATTTGGGGGTCTGTAAAGAAGAAGCCCCAAAGCAGCAGTCTGTTTTGTCTCTTGAGGTGTCCTAGTATGCCTTCTGCTGGTGTCATCACCACCACATTCAGCACTGGAGCATAAAGTCTGAGTAAGAATCTGTTCAATGGTCTGGGAGTCTGTAAATTCTTCTTTATATAAACATGTGTATTACTCCTGTTACACACTTACATTGGTAACGTACAACACTCTTGTCAATGTGATGGTTTTGGAGGGGACCAAATTCACAGCCCTGGAAACATATTTTCTGTGAAGTCATAAAACGGACATAGCACAAGCTATGTCTACACTGCCCCACCAGGTCTGTACAGTACATAGCACAATGGGAACCTGTAAGGGAGTGGGACTCACCACTGCGGCACCTCCTGCTGGTCTCTTCTGGGAATTAGCTCATCAACCCAGGAGCGCCCTCTGCAGGCCGGTGATCTGCCTCACCACTGGCCCCTGTGTCCCTCCCAGGACCCCGGTGCCCCGTTTGTCTGGGGCGCTGCCCCCTGGCAGTAACCCCTCAGTCTTAGGGTCTCCCCTCCCTGGGGAACCCCCATCCACTAACTCCACCTCACCTCAGTGTAAGGCTACTGCCAGTCACCATCTAGCCCCACTCCCTGGGGCAGACTGCAGTATAAGCCACTCATCACAGACAAGGTTGGATTTGGACCTGCTGCCTCTGCCTACCCTTGGGCTGCCCCCTGCAACCCCAGTACCTTCTTGACCTTTAGCAAGGCCTGGAGCCTGAGGGTTTTCCAGGCTGGAGCTCCCCAGCCCCTCTGGCCTTTCCCCAGCCCTGCTCTACTTTAGGTACCCTGCTCAGCTCCCAGCAGCCAGAACCATCCCTCTAAAGAGAGACTACTGAGTTCCTGGCTCCCAGCCTCTTATATAGGGCCAGCTGAAGCTTGATTGGGGTGTGGCCCAGCTGCGGCTACTTCCCCAATCAGCCCAGGCTTCTTGCCTTGGCCACAGCCTTCTCCTGGGCTGTTTTTAACCCTGTCAGGGCGGGAGCGGGTAACCACCTCGCTACAGGACCCTACCATGCCGCTCCAGCTTCAAACCTGCCAGTGTGACAAATGATCAAAATGTGGAATAGCTGAGTTTTTTTTATGACCTGACATGCAACAAACATTATACCCTGTCACTTACCTATAAAACCTGCCTTCACTGTGTGAATTAAGCAGTTTTCTTTAAATAAATGGAAATAGAAATGTCATCATGTGTAAATATAAATACACCTCTACCCCGATATAACTCTGTCCTTGGGAGCCAAAAAATCTTACCGTGTTATAGGCGAAACCGCGTTATATCAAACTTGCTTTGATCTGCCGGAGTGCGCAGCCCCGCTCCCCCTCCCCGGAGCTCTGCTTTACCGCGTTATATCCGAATTCGTGTTATATCAGGTCGTGTTATATCGGGGTAGAGGTGTACACACATCCAGAAGTTTGAATACTAGATCCAGTTCCCCAACACGAACCCCTACCACCTAAGCTACGAAAGTAAGACCTAGACCCACAAAGGGACTTACATGTTGCAATGCTCAGCATTGCGGCACCTAATTTTTAGGCACCTAGAAAATCAGTGGAACAATGGGATCCACAAAACCTAAGTTAGGTGCCTAGGCTCCCTATACGATGCCTTCCCTAAGAATGAGATCCACAAATGCCAGCACTCTAGGCAGGGAGCCACATATGCTAGCCATTTGGAGATGCCAATGACAGGGGTGTGTCCTAAGCACCACCTCTTTCACAGACTTCAGCACTTCAGGCCAGGCTGCAGATCAGGGCTTTAGACCCACAGCCAGAAACCCCGCTCTTGGAGTCAGGCAGCTTAGGCGCCTAAGCTGTTTCTTGCCAGACTAAGTTAAGTGCCTGCCTTCTCCACATAAAATGGCCAGAGAAGGAAAAGGTGATGCTGCCCACCTTACAGCTGAATGGTAGACATACATACCTGGGATGTGGGTAAGGTTGCCAACTTTCTAATTGCACAAAACCAAGCACCCTTGCCCCGGCCCTGCCTCACCCCTTCTCTGAGGCCTGGCCCCCACTCATTCCATCCCCCTTCCCTCTGTCGCTCACTTTCCCCCACCTTCATTCATTTCCACTGGAGGGGGCTCCAGGCTGGGGCTAAGGGGTTTGGAGTGTGGGAGCAGGCTCAGGGCTGGGACAGGGGGTTGGGGTGTGCGGTGCGGTCTCTGGGAGGGGGTTCAGGGCTGGGGCAGGAGGTTGGGGTGCGGGTGGGGGTTCGGGCTCCAGCCAGGTGGCACTTACCTCAGGTGGGACTAAGGCAAGCTCCTTGCTTGTCCTGGCTCTGCGTGGTCCTCAGAAGAGGCTGGCCCCTAGGCGAAGGCATGGCCAGGTGGCTCCGTGCGGTGCATGCTGCCAATGGGAGCAGCAGGGGACGGTGCTCAGGAAGAGGACAGCACACAGAGCTTCCCTGATTGCCCCTGTGCCTAGGGGCCACTGGGACAAGCTGGTCACTTCTGGGAGCTGCGCAGAGCCTGCCTTAGCCTCACTGCACCACTGACCAGACTTTTAATGGCCTAGTCAGCAGTGCTGACCGGAGCCACCAGGGTCCCTTTTCAACCGGGCGTTCCGGTCGAAAACTGGATGCCTGGCAACCGTAGGAGACCTAGGTTCAACTCCTCACTCTGCCTGATAGGATTTGAACTGGGGTTTTTAACATATACATCTGTCATCAGTGTGATGTTGAAGCTGTTCTGTTTTGAATAAATAATGGAAGGGTCATTGGAGTTGTAGGACTGGACCCTGGCTCTCCTACATCCGAGGGGGGTGCCTAACCACCTGCCTATGAAGTCACTTTCACTCTTTCTGGCCCAATGACTAAGCATTTCTAAAAAGTGGCATGGCTTCAACAGCATAGATTGAAAGAACCCCTCACCAGAATTCTCCCAATCAGGCAGAATGGGGACTGAACAAGGCTTTCTGACATCCCAAATGAGTACGCAAACCACTGGGTAAAAGTTACAAGGTTACAACATGTTGAGCTGGGCCTAACCAGTAGAGCTTTGTAGATTAGTCTGGCAGAGGAGTAACTGTCTTCCTTTGGTTTGTTGCTTGCACTTGGGCTTAGGTGGGAGACTGGGCATGTGCACTGCTACCTGAGGCAGAGATTTATGTGCTTAGAGAACCTTTACAGTGGAAGCTTAGGTGATGGGGCAGGTTAGGCGCCTTCAGGATTAGGCAGCATCCAAATGGAGATTTTGTGGATTACAGAGCACTTAGGCACCTAAATCTCCTTGTGGATCTGGGCCAAATTGTTTTTCTTTATATAGACCAGCTACTAGAGGGGAGTCAATATACATTTTACCAGTGGATTGTAAACAATTTGCCAATGAACAGTAGAATGTTGGAGATCCAGCGTCCTGTGTTCTTTTCCTAGCTCTGTGCTATAACTGACAATTAAAGGGGTTTTTGTTTTGTTTGTTGTAATTTTTTTTTTTAAGATCTATCTATTGGGAATTGGATTGAGACCACCAAAAAGACATCATAAAGTAACAATTTTCAGTTACTTAATTGAATGGGCCAGATTCTAGTGGATAGTATATAGAACACACATTTTGTCTCTCTTTTTTTAAAAAGAATCCTGTAGGCCATTCAGTCCCACAAAAAAATCTAATTTTATATTCTAGAGACTACTGGCCTGATTCTCATCTCATTTACATGGTAGCAAAATAAGAGTAGCTCTATTGAAGTTAATGGAATTATTTCAGCGTGAAACTGCTGTAAAAGACTGCTAATCAGATCTTTTTTCTCTAAAGGGGTCAAATTGCTCAACTGTTTGACATTTCAATTTTTCAAGGGCCTTATTAATTAAAAAAATTTCCATTTCCCATTTAACAATTTATTATCATGTTCAGTAGATCTACCTGTTTCTCTGTGCACATATTTTGTTCCATACATTTTTCTACTGTGTTTTGTTTCATTTCAAGTAGTTTTTACCATTCATTTTAGGTGAATATTGGGGTGTGGTTGGCTTCAAATTCCCAAGCTACTTATTGATACAAAGCATTTTACTGTATACATTCATATGTCTAATAAGATGTAAAATTTCCTTAGATGTCTTTCTTGTACAAATTAAAAGGATGTTTTAAAAGTTCTCAGGGCCAAAGTCAGTTCAGTTACACTGTACTATACTTAGAATTAACAACAATCATGTCCCTTATCGCTACTGAATTTTTAAAAAATGCAACAGAGGGTCCTGTGGCACCTTTAAGACTAACAGAAGTATTGGGAGCATAAGCTTTCGTGGGTAAGAACCTCACTTCTTCAGATGCAAGAAGTGAGGTTCTGACCCACGAAAGCTTATGCTCCCAATACTTCTGTTAGTCTCAAAGGTG
>NW_020664420.1:66877538-66942841 GCF_002925995.2 Terrapene triunguis | reverse complement strand
CACAGGACCCTCTGTTGCTTTTTACAGATTCAGACTAACACGGCTACCCCTCTGATACTTTTTAAAAAATGGTTATTCACATTGAAGACATAATAGAGACTACAGTATTTGAATAGGTAACCCATTTGTCATCCTTAATTATCAGTGTACATTATATCAGACTCATTTGTCATAATTAGGACAAGAATCTGACCTCTCGAACTGCCTTTGCAGCAAACATCCACTTCACTGGTTTTAATTTTCTTCTTTTTCCCGTAAGAAATAAGAATTTTTTCCAATCTCAGAAAGGCCATGGGCCTGATTTTGGGTCACAAACATTGGAGTTACACCAGTGTAAACCCACTGATTACTTCTGATTTACACTAGTTAAGTGAGCTCAAGACTAGGCCCTGTGTGTTTCTGTCTACATTATAATACACAGGGCCGGCTCCAGGCACCAGGCACCCAAGCTGGTGCTTGGGGCGGCACCTGGAGGGGGGCGGCGCGGTGCGGCGGCCGCCGGGGAGAGCCGGGCCACAGCAGGGCTCGCCGCCCTCCCCCCGGCGCTCTGGCCGCCCTCCCCTGGCCGCCAGGGGGAGAGCGGCGAGCCCCTGCCGGGGCTCGCGGCCCTGCGCTCTGGCCGCCGGGGGGGAGAGCCGAGCCCCAGCCGGGGCTCGCTGCCCTGCCCCCGGCGCTTTGGCCGCCGGGTGGGGGGAGAGCCGAGCCCCCGCCGGGGCTCGCCGCCCTCCTCCCAGGGCTCCGGCCGCCCTCCCCCCCGGGGGGGGGGGTGGCGCGGCCGGAGGCTTTTTCGCCTGGGGCGGCGAAAAAGCCAGAGCCGGCCCTGATAATACAGTTAGAACAAGAAGAAGAAAAAACAGTAAACCCAAAATGGTTTTAAAGAAGAGAAAAATCACCCTGATTCATTTAACTCTGAATATAGTAACAATAGTGGCATAATCCTCCAAAGAGTTCTAAATTGTCTCCATCAGTTAAGAGTACCAAGATCAGGACCTGCTTCTCATTGCAGTAAATTAGCCATAACACTTCAAACCCAGAAGGCAGTTGTTGGTCAGCTCGCTTCAATAATGACTGACAAAACTGGTTCTGTTGATGCACATTCAGAGTGGGTCTCTACTGCTAAAGCCAGCTCAACTGTCACAATATTTTGATGAACAATTATCCTGATCCCCTGAAGGCCTCAACTTCATGTGAACTCATTTCATGCTCAACTCCAGACAAACTATCTGCATTTCACAGCTCTCAGGCAACAGCTGTTGACACTCACCCTTCCTCTATCACCAAGTGCACTAGGCATTGTAAGATCAGTTTTGCAGCAAGGAAAAAAAAAATCACACTAAATTAGAATTTTTTTTAAAAAACTCTATGTTAACTAAAATTGTACCAAAGGTACAGTCCTCTCAGCAGGGTCCTTTTGTAAGGTGGCTACCTTAGATGCTTGTAAGAGAGAGTCAATATTTTCCAATGTCCAACTTCCAAACAAAAAAAGCACAGTATATTAACATCTTTTTGTAATGAACTAGGGTTTAAGAATCACGTGGGAATAGTATAAAAGTAATAATTCATTTTGCCAGAAACAGGCCAATCACCATGCCAGCTACTGACTATTATGTGGCAGGATTCTTGAAAAAATGATGCCCTGCATGTATCTGTCTTTCTGTCTGCTGAGAAGAGAGAAACCCAATTTAAACATGCATTTTAAAATTTTGAGCCAAAATTTGCCCGCTGCTTTAAATCCTAAAATACTCCAGGGATTTCAATGGAGTTACTCTGGATTTATGCATGTGTAAAGAGAGCAGAATTTGGCCTCAAACTTTTAGTAAGAATTAAGACCAGGGTCACATTAATCCCTGGTGTAATTCCAGTGCAGTCAATGGAGTTATACTCAGGAAGTTTTTGGCTTCAGGGCTCCAAGAAGAAGAATGTAATGCCATTCCAGTTTAATAGTATGGCCGTGTGTGCTATTGTACTAAGCACAAGAGCGGAACATGGAAATTGCAACTTGGAAACAAACTAATTAGGTAAGAGACACAAAATGTCAAAGAACAACCATAAATATTCCTCAGAATAGAGATATGCATTATTTTAAATAATCTAGAAAGCCAAGAATAACCAGCAGTCACATGGGAAAGTGCCAACTTACTGTGACAAAGTCACTCCTGACAGATCTAAGAGTGGTGGAGGACAGATATATCAGCCCTAGAATGGTGAAGACCCTGTTCCCTACGAGCTGAAAAAGGGTTACCTCAGGTTAACTAGATGCACTTGAGGCCAGTTAAAGGCTGCCAGTGACCTTTAAAAACCCCTATTCTGATGCAAGAGGCGAGGTAAGAGATGGGAGATAGGCTGCATTAGGGGCAGTGGCAAGAAGGAAAGGCTTCCTCTGGGTGGAAGACTGTCTCCCCTCTCTATAGGGAAAAAAACTAAGATAACAGCTGCTTGGGGAAACCTTGGTAACTAGAAGCCAGTCCAGTAAGATAACATACTGGAAGAAGGGGCAGGGGAAAGTATTGCCCTTTTCATTGTAGTTTGGGGGTTTCTTTTCTTTTGCTTAAGCGGACTTCTTGGGCCCACCCTGAGCCCACCATGTAAATATGGGAAAACAAAACCCGAGTGAACAGAAAAACCCTCCGGAGTCAGACTGGTTTACTCCAGGCTCCTTATTCCCCCCAAGGGAGAAACGATGAGATTGACCAGGCAAAGGAGTGGCCCTGCCACATTACCTTCTGAGAGAATCTAAGGATTTGTATAATCACCATGTTGTATAGTAAGATCAGCTGTGAACTTGTATCAAATACTAGTTACTTCTATCTACTGCATTAAGAAACCTTCAAATATGCTCTGTAAATTTTCCCTCTGTGAATATGATGACTTGCCCTAGACTCCTCATCTACAACTTGACCATTATTATACCATTTCCCAGATCAACAGTGCATTGTCATCAATAAAAGGAAATCAGTTCATGGCCTGGTGAATTATCCACCTAAAAACAGTTACTATCCTGAAGAAAGACAGACATGACTGGCTATACTGTACAATTTATGGGACAAGTAACACTCCTGATTTTGCATACTCGGGGAATGTGTGTGTTAGAATTGGAAGCTCAAATTTACAATTAAGCTTTCTTCTCGCTAGTAGTATGGACCATATCTGACCACATGGGGAACTTTCTTTTAAGCAGCAAGTTTCCCCCCGCCCATCCCCCATAAAGAGAGGGAAGAACAAAGACACACACACACACACACACACACACACACACACACACACACAAATAAAGAGCAGGGGAGGAAAGGAAGGAAGAGGACTGGGAGGGGAAAGGAGAGCAATGTCTTAGTCTGCATCCACTAGGATTTTTTCAAATTTGTCTGAAGTCCCTTTTCTCCAAAATGTTACCTGCTCCTTAGCCACGTTGCTGTACCAGGTGTCTCTCTTTGGAAGGAGTCTGCCCTTCCATGTAAGCTGCATATGTTGTTTGGCTGCAAGCACTGCTCTAGAGAACCAAGCTTTCCGTTAGCTGGAGAGTTTCTAAGATGATGAGATATATCCCAAAACACAGTCTGGCAAGTACTTTTTAAGGAGCACTCCATTATCACATTAATCCTCTTGCCTATTTCTAGCCAAAAGGATTGTATCCTGGGACAGTCCCAAAACATGTGAGCGAGTGTGGCTCCGGGAGAGAAACATCTCCAGCAGCAGTCTGTTCAGACAAGGCCAAAGCTGCAAGTTTCTGATTTTTTAATTCTGTTGCAGTTTGGTATATCATTTCATTTCATCTCATTTGGCTTCCAAATTTACAACTTCAGCTCATCATTTCTTTTAAAGGATCAATTTTTAGTTTTTTATGTCAGTTCTGTAGGCAGTAGGGGCTGAACGCCAAAGCAACCCAAATTGGAAAAACTAAAAAATTTCATGATTCCTATGGACTGACAGACACATCCTTCTTCAACTGAATTTTTACATATTTTCCTTTACAGTCTGTTGAAAATGGTTGGTATTTAATAGTCTTGATGTTAAATTGTAATGTACTTAGAAACTGGTTATGACCAAGTTGGGAAAGACAAATATGTTTAAGCACAATTTCCTATTAAATTATGTATTGTTTGAATGACCTCCTCGGGGGTTTCCCACCATTTGAACAGCAAAGAACCTCAGAATTTAAATGTCTATTTGAGACATATGTGTTTATGAGTACATTCATTGTTTGTTTGGCAGACTGTTACTAAAGCATAATTTGATGCATTTTTAGATAGGAGCAATTTAATTTATCAATTTAATACTTAATGGCCCAGGTCAAAATACCTTTGCATTGCTACAGCAACACAAAGGCAACTTAGAGCTGCCTTAATTATGCTGACTTTATGCTATCTGCTTCTCCAACTTCTTGGCACAGGAGGTGGTGTAGGCTGTGATGGAGCTGGAACACAATACTCTCCTAAATAATCATTCCAGCCATTGTGACTTATATGAAAGTCATCACAGGGCTGCTTTAAATGTAGGCCCAGTTTACCTTTGGCTACCTTTAGGAATGGGGGGAAGCAGAAATGTGGCTTACAGTCAAGTGGAGTATCTCAGAGCTGACATTAAAACAAAAATGTTAAGGGAACATACATGCCAAAATTTGAGTTTAAACATTTAGAAAAATACCCTGAATACTTTCATGTAAATATGTTTTCTGCTTTCTTCACCTAATCTCACTGTATGTAAACTCTCTCCCACTAAACCTCACCTCTACGCTGAAGAGCAGCTACAGGGAAAAGAGGATAGAAAAAGGTGAACATGTTTTGTTTAAATAGAAAGGATGGCCTTGTGGTTAACGCACTGGTTTAGGATTCAAATTACCAACTGCTACAGGCTCTCTCAATGACTCTGGAGAAGTCACTAATCTCTTAGTGGCAGATTCTCAGATGGTGTGAATTGTCATAGCTCCATTGACTTTGATGAAGCAATGACAATTTATACCAGCTGAGGATCTACCCCTAAGAGTATTTCTATCATACCCCCAGCTCGAAGTGTAGACATACCTTATGTGTCTCGTAGCCCCATCTGTAATATGATCATTCTTGTTCCCCGCTCCCCCATCAAGTATCTGTCTTGCCTATTTATGGCCTAATCCAGCATCCACTGAAGTCATTGACTTTAGTGGTGCAGGTACAGGTCTTTAGATTGTAAATTCTTTGGGACAGGAACTGTCTCTTAGTAGCTGTATGTACAGTACCAATCTTGGTTGGGTCCCCTTGGCATTATATAGTAAAAATTATATATCCTATAGCTATCATGGCTTAGTACATTAGTCCACTCTTGCACACACAGTTTTCTCTCAGATATTAACAGAGTGGAACTAATGTGGTAGAGACCCAATGCAGCAACAGGAGCAGATTTAGTTAGCTCTCTACTTTTAAAAATGCTTTTCCAGTATCATATGACATTTTCCTTTAAAATTCAATTTTTAATGATCTTTACCAAAAAAAAAAAAAAGCATACAACTGAAAAACAGATAACTATACACAAAGTAAAAGAGCACTTCTCTGCAATGTTAAATCTTGCTTATTAATATGGAGAAGTACTATAAGGAGATACCATACACCAGGAGAAGTGGACCATTCATAAAAAATAAAACTTATGCTGTATTTCTTTATAGTTGGGTTTTATTTGGTTCCTTTTCTGTGTCAAAGATTAATCAAATTAAGAAAGGATAGAGACTAGAGGAAGAGAGGGTCGGTCTCAGTGATAAATTGTGTTATCAAACAGTTGATATAGTACTAGGGTGTAGCATGTGAGAATGAAATATACTGGTACCTTTTATTGGCTTGTCTCATCCTATGAGAAATAAGCCCATATTTCAGAAATGCTATAGCACACCTATGCCAACTGGTTCCTATGCCAATTCTTCCCCCCACAAAAAGTCTCCTTATATGTATTCAAATTTATTGTCATGATTTTGAAGATAAAATCATGTTAATGGGAGTTGCAGAAGGGACTGTAGAAAAGAGAAAAAGACTGAAAACGTCCAGTGGCACTTAATAATTCTATGGAGATGGAGTTGGTGGGGCTAGGAGGTCACTGCCTCCCTCATTTATTCATAGTGTGTGCACCATTCCCCTGATATCGTTCTGTGTTCAGTGCATGAGTACTCTCCCTTACTCAGTCTCTTTTCCTTAGCTGGAAATCTCGCTCAAGAGGACAAGCAAGAAGAAGGGAAAGAAACATGCTTACCATCCAGGCCATGGATCTGAACTCAAAGTCTTTCATTTAGATTGGCTCTAGTAGTGGACAGCTGCAGAAGAGTCCACTCACACCTACAAAGTTGGAAATACTGGAGGTTTTAAGGTCAGCTGGATCACATCCTACTATACTTTAAATTCTGAGACTCTAAGCAGTTCAGATAACAGGGGTGTGAACTGCAAGGCACAGTAGCATGCTGCGCTGTAATTCCCCCATGTGGACACTGCTGGCACAAACTAAAAGGCACCTAGTTCTTATTGATGTAGGTGTGTTTGAAAGAGGACTATGTTAATGTGAACTAGGTATCTTTTAGTTTATGTCAGCAGCATCCACGAGGGTAAGTTACAGCGCAGCACACTAGTGTACACTGCAGTTTACACCCCAGTAGTCTGAACTGTGGGGCCCTGTAGACATAGCCTTAATATCACATTTTTAAATGAAAATGACAGAGTCCCAAATATTATCTAGACATTTGTATAGAAGACATATCTTGGACCATAGTAGCTTTCAGTTCCCCATAACCAACCTCACAGCTAAAAAGTCATTTTTAAAACTAATCACCTTTTGATAAGCAGATTCAGGTTCTCACTCTGTTCTTGTACTTTACTACAAGTGGCTGTACTCAAAATTGCAGAACAAAATCAGAAGAAAAAAAACAAAATATATTTCTAAGATATGGAATACAAAGATAATATATCCACCGAGCAGCCCCAACAGAGAAAGCTTAAATGAAGAAAAAGAAAAAGGCAACACTGTTTTCATCCTACAAAAACATTTTTCATAACAAAATGTATTTGATCTGCATAACACCTGATCAAAGAATGCCTGTCACCCACAATGATTACCATATTTAAAGACGACAAATTGATGATCATGATCATTTGTGTCACACACCCATTGGAGGAAATTACTACAAAGCTAAGAGCCCAATAATTGAAAGAATTGTTGCTAACTGATTTAAACTTCATAAAAAGCAAAGACAGACACCTGCATTTGGTACATGTCTACAGACACCAAAGAAAAATGAAAAGGTCCTAAGAATATATAAACAAAGCAAATGAATAAACATGCAAAAACAAAAAATATACTGTATGAAGAAGCTATACCACAAACTCTCAAGTTGTTAGGAAATAGAAACTTTCCCATACCAATGACCCAGGATTAGCAAACAGCTGGAAGACTGGATGGAAGAAAGTAGAAGGCAAGAAAGAAAGAAAATTAAAAATATACACATCAAGCACAAAGGAGATGTGAAAATAGTGCTATTAGGACTCATTCAGTGCTATCTTTAATCTGTTGCACAGCAATTAGCTATCAAAGTGATCAAACAGACAAAAAATAATACTTAACATTTATTTTCATCTGTGGATCTCCGAATGCTTTGCAAAGTTCTGTGTAAGTATCATTATCCCCATTTTATAGATGGAGAAACTGATACACAGAAAATCAAATCATTTGGATACCAGCCTCACACCAAACCACAATGTTTATCAAGTTATTTAGTACGGTAACAGGAGCTAGACTGAAAGATGCTTATATTCATCAGTACCAAATGACAAATAAATTTAGTATCTACAGAAACCTGGAACAACCTGCCAATGCCTATAGGGCATTCTGTCAGAAAGGCCCATTTAAGTGAACAACTTTGAATAGCTCTATTCCTTTACCAGATCACAAAATCACTTGTTTTAAACAGTAAGGTCATGGAGTGTGAGGCAAACCAAATCATTAAGATAGCAGTGAAATAATCCTGTTCACATTTCTATAAAATTTCAGAAACTCACCACTATGTGAGTCATATGGGTGTGTTGATTTATTATATGTAAATAAAGTGTACAATTGGTCAAAATTTTTCCAGCTGAATATTTTTCCATCTATAAATGCTGAGTTGTTGAAATCTAGCATTCTGCAGGAACATGTCAATTTCAGTGAAATATCATCTTAAAAAAGAATCAAAGTGAAATGTTCCAATTTTTTGTTTTCAAAAGACTTCATTTAGAAATTTATTTTATATTCTATTTTTATCTTTTATTTTGTAGTTTATATTATACTGTTTTATCTTATATTATAATTTAAAATTAAACCATAATGTTCAATAACATTGTCTTGTAATCATAAATTTAAAGCATGTTATAAATGTCTAACTTTGTCCTGTAGCCTACAACTCCACTCTCAGATCTACAAGTATTCCCTCAAATTTTATGATGAGCTTGTTTTTGCAATGTTCTGACCACTTTTCTGTTGTCAACTAATTTTTGAATGTTACTCAGACAAATGCAACAAAAAGTTCATTTTAAATTTGCATATTCCAGCATTTGCACTAATACTGCTGAACAGGGTTATCAAAACCACTAAGCAGAGTACAGATACAGATGCCATTAAATAAATGGACTAAGCAACTGTCTGTGTACACTTGTTAAGGTCCATTCACCCACACAATTACTTTGTATGCATATGATAATTGGTGCCCAGCCAATAAATCTTAGAGTAGCCTAATTTTTCTTGAAATTATGTTATTGTGGCCCAGACAGAAAAAGACTTAAAATATTATTAAATGCCCTAAAAGTGTTATCTTCTGCCTCTCCCTGAAATTCTTTTGAAATCCAAAGTGATGTGATGCTCAGAATAACTGAATTCTATTCATGACTCTACTACTGACCTTTAACAAATAATTTCATCTGTCTACCTCAGTTTCCCCATCTGCAAAATAGGGATAATTATATTACTTCTATCTTTTCAAAAGTGCTTTGATATCTACGGGTATTATTATTCTTTCAACCCTATAAGTATTATGTTTATCTAACCAGGGACTAAAAACAACATCACGTGATTTATTTGACTAGTCACAGCTATCCAAACATCTCACATTTTAAATAACTACAGTGAATTCTTTGCATTCAATCCATAGAGTAAATTAA
This sequence comes from Terrapene triunguis, assembly GCF_002925995.2. NCBI lineage: Eukaryota > Metazoa > Chordata > Testudines > Emydidae > Terrapene > Terrapene triunguis. Next base: position 66,933,704 of record NW_020664420.1, on the reverse strand, counting down.
ACTCACAAAATAGTCATGTATATTAAAATAATTTAACAAATTTGAAGATATTGTGGTCTGATTCCAAAAGCTCTATGAGCAGATAAAAAGGTTAAATGCATGTAAATTATTCAATGAGAGCTATTTGCTTAGTCTTCAATGACTGTCAGAACTTCAGAAAGCACATACCAAACTTCTATAATTAACAGAAGATTAGTATTGTAATTGTTCATCATAAGTAAACACAAATGAAATATCAAATAAAAAGAGGAAATTATATCTGAACATATTATATGCTAGTGTAAAACAGAAAATCAACATGTTCTCACATAACATAATACCATGTAGTTTAATAATTAACTGTTAATGTTTGACTCAAAATTACTTATGAACACCTACAATAAACGCATGATATAACTAACAGAAAAAGGTCAAGAGAATCAAAGGAGGAGCACAGCAGGATGAAATTGTGAAATGGTACAGAAACACGTTAGCACATATCTGTTTACAAACCAGTGCAAATATACTTCCTTAAAACAAACGGTGTTCTGAATCCAGTGTTTTGAGAGTCTCTTATTTAGGAATCTGATTAATATCCAGCTAAAGTATGTGCAATGCAGTAGCCTTGTAGCTTTTCTTCCAAAACACACCTATAGTTTGTATGCTACCTGCTACAGGTAAAGGCATCTTACATAGCTTAGATACATTGCTGATTAAAGTAAGTCAAGGTATAATAGTCCCAGTTCTTCTACCAAAGACTTTCAGTGGTGTTGTTTTTTTGCCTACCTGTAATTGTTGCAAATAAGCAAACGCTGTCCATGATGCATTCACATATCATGGTGATGGCTGCACTATAAAAAGAAAAATAGGAAGAAGAGGTGATGTGTTGATTAAAAAGGACAGGCAGCTCATTAGAATACTGTGAACAATGATGTTAAAAGCCACAGGAGAACCCTTAATAAGGTCTTGTCATATTGTACCAAAGGAGTAAATGAATGATTATAACAAAAGAAGATTGTGCTATGCAAAGGTCAGAAGATAACTGGAAATTTCATATGTGATCTATTGTTCCTATAGTAATAAAGCCCCATTATCACCCTTAAATATAAAGACAACTGGGAATTTTTCCAAGCAATTGAGTGTTTCAGTGCTATATGAACCAAACACATGTGAACAATAACAGAAGACTAAAAACACAAAATGTTTTATCAATATTTAATATCCATGGGAATTTTCCAGTGTTATTTTGGCCATCAGATAAAGCTTATATTGTTCCTTGCATGCCACAATCAGATTATTTTTATTTAAATCTGATTTTTTTTTATAAAATGCTTTTTGAGGGGAAAAAAAAAAACTATCTAAAGATACATTATAGCTCAAAGATATCTCATCATAGAATAAGGTATTATAAATTCTAAATCTATAGTATGAGACAATATATTCATGTAATATTTAAGAAAAGTTTTGTAAATGAGTTCCAATAGTTCATGGATTAGGGACCCAATTTTATGGGATTCCAGGGGCTTCTGTATAGATTATTTAGGTTAATATTTCTTTCTGTCTGCCCAGTGGGACTCAGTGCTCAGTCTAGAAGATACCATCAGAGATGCTTAGTTTTGCAGTTCCTGAAACTGTGGATTTGTGTCTCCAGAGATAACATGCTTGTTAACAGAAAAATGTTTTAAAATAAATAATAGAGAGGTGAGAAATAACAGACCTCAACCCTATTGTCCCTCTGCAGATTTGTGTACATAGAGTCAATCCCTTATCTCTCTCTAAAAGTAAGAAGTTTCAGAAAGTTAAATGAATAGAAGATTGTTGGGGGCAGAATAGATCTGGACAAGGAGAAGAAGTCTGGAGATAAATGTGAGAATGGAGGAACAGGCAGTAGCAGGGCCGGCTCCAGCATTTCTGCCGCCCCAAGCAAAAAAAAAAAAAAGCCGCGATCGGCGGGGCAGTACAGCGGCAGGTCCTTTGCTCCTAGAGGGAGTGAGGGACCTGCCGCCCCCGAATTGCCTCAGGTACCGCCCCTCTCCCTTGGCCGCCCCAAGCACCTGCTTGTTCAGCTGGTGCCTGGAGCCGGCCCTGGGCAGTAGAAACAAAAGTGAAACTGTTTGAGCAGCATATTCCATAAGTCTTGAGGTCTTTCTAAGTGTAGCCTTCATTGATTTGAAATCTACCATACCATTTTCTCACTAGAAGACAAAACCTATAATGGCAGCAGGCCGTAAAAGAGACCCAGTATGGGAATATTTTACTGAAGTTCCTCTACCTGTGAAGAATATATATTAAGGTTATAACAACCAACAAGAATGCACTTTTATGTAGAGATCCATGATTAAATCCACCCTGCGGGCAATGTAGCGGTATATGAAAATGAAATACATTTTAAAAGTTAAATAATTTTTAAATGACTTCATAAAAGCTTTGGTGCAATTTAAGGTGAAAATTCAGGTTATTTGTTACTTTCCCTGAACCAATGTGCTTGCCCCAATTGAGATTATCTAGGATTTTTTTGCCACATCTAGAAATGCACTTCAATAAATATGAGTATTACATAGGCCACCCGCAAGCATGCTCCCACTAATCCTGCCATACAGTACAAAAATCGGCACAAGGCCTCGGATTCTTTTGTCATATGGTCTCCACAATTCTAGGACATGAAAAGGTGAATCACTTGAGAGAAATTTTGGAACTGTCTGCTCAGAACTCATTCCACACTGCCTCAAGTGATTACTTTGTTCAGAACTGGTCCTGCAAAACATCTGACTCTGGTGAGTGTGATAGCAAACTGAGATGGAATGAAGGGATAGACTCCCGTAGATGGGAGACACACAACCCTTTCAATAGAAATGGGAATGGCTGATTGTCCCTCATACTAAAAACATCCCTCTGAACTGAGGCAATAAGTATGTAGTTTAGTGGAGAACATGGCCCTTACACTTTTATTAAGTTCATGGTTTTTATTTTTGCCATATAAAAGAAAAGATGGATACACTGAGAAACAATAAAACAGCCTGCACATTCTCTATGTGCAAATAGAGTAGCACTGTGCACAAGCACTATTTGCATATGCAAATAATGTTCTTTTCCCCAAAGCAAAACTGGGAGTGTCGATTTGGAGGCCAACTTAATGCACTTTTGAAAATGTGATTTTTGTTATGTAGAGTCCTGTGTTTTTGCAATCCAATCCCTTTGTGTAAGAGGCTTTGCCAAATGAAAATGGTAAAGCATTAGAAAGCAGCACAATGACCTGCATACATGCAGCACACAAATATTTTATCTTTTGAGCCATACAAGTGGCCTTGGCTCCGGCTGTCAAGCTTACCATCATTTCACTGACAGTCCCTATAAAATTTTAAAAATTAAAGTATGTCCTTAAAAGCTGCTATGTGTTAATTGAGCCCAGAAGGCATAGTTTTCCAAACTATTTTGAACACTTCCTCACCCGTTAAGTTCCCAACAGAGCCCTGAATTTATGCTAATAGAAGATTGCCATGCCACTATTTGTAATAGTTTTGCCTCTGGTCAAATTGAAAAATGGGACCAGCTTCTCAGTGTAACCTCATTGCATCCCTGTAGCTTAAAAAACAGGGATTATTATCTGGACCCATAGGAGGGGAAGGGCTATTGCCCCAATGCAGAAGTGTTTCCTACTTCCCTCCCTCCCTCTCATGAGAGCAGCTTCCTTGTCAATTGGGAGGGGGGATGGGAAGCAGGAATTCTGTGGAAGTCTATTGGCTCCCACTCAACAGAGGGAATGGTATATAAGCCCTTTATATATGATTCAGGTGCCATTAACTGTGACCTGGTCAGAGATGTTGAAGCAGAGGGCCTGGCAAGGGGACTACAAGGCCTTCAGGAGTGGGCAAGGCTACTAGAGGAGTAAATCAGCCTCAGGCTAAATTATGTGAGTGGGAAAAATGGTTATTACCCACAATGAAACTGAATATCCAATACCACATTATTCACCTGGGGAGTGGATATGATTCTGGCTGCTATTTGGGAATGAATGGTTAAAAATCCAGGTATCCAGTAGCGGCTGTGGGGAAGCAGCCAAAGTATTTGATGGTGCTTCCTGGTGTCTAGTGCAGGTATGCATTCCATAGGTGTCTTGCTCCCTAATAAACCACAGTTGGAAGCAGACTTAGGGGGTGCCTTCCCCTAAAGAAGGTGCAGAAGGGGGTAGAGCTCCCAACATCTAGCACAGGGAAGGGACAACCCCCTTAACCTGCATAAGAGGGGAGGGTAATGGGGTTCCAGCAACAGTCTTAGACTAGGTGTGGAAAGCTGAGCGGTTGATAGACAAGTAGAAAAGATTATGGACGGAAGGATGGCAGGCACTGTATAAGTTATTGCTAAATAACTCCTAGATGAGTTAATTTAATAAATTGTGTTCTTGTTAAGCCATATCCAAAGCCTTTTCTTTCTTTCTGCATGTCTGGGACAAAGTTGGTAGCTCTGCCTATTGAAAATGGTGATGTTACTGCAGATTAACTCTTTCAGTCTCCAGGGTATCCTCCAAACTCCACAAATTCCACTTAAGGTACCCTCTAACTCCACTGGCGCATCACACCTTTCAATGCATTGTCTCTCTCAGTGGCTGATTTATTTCTTCTTGCATTGTGTCTTATCAATTCATAAGGAATGAAGAATTGGGAACTCAAGCCTTGTCTACAGTAAGACAATTCTACACTGGGGTAACTATGTTGATTTATTTACACCTGTACAAACCCGTAATGTTGACCGTAAGGTCAAAACTGGGGCTTACTCAGATGTAGTTAAGTTATCAAATTATATTACTCTGATACATGCTCCACTCGGCACTAGTGCAGCATCTCTACATTAGGGGTGGTGTTAAATCAATGCAATTATACCACTGTTAATTTCCTTAATGTAGAGAAGGTCTGAGACAGAGAAGAGAGCAGTGGGGCGAGAGTATTGAGAGCAGAACAGACTGATACAACAGAGGAAACTGGGAATGCATCACTTGGAAGGAAGAAGTAGGAAGGGAGTAACAGAGAAAAGATTCCTGTCTGCAGGGAATACTAGAGACAGGAAAAAAGAACATTTCGCTGTGTTATTAATAGCATTGAGGAGTTTAGCCACTGGGTGCTTTCCTAATAGCAATGAGAAACCATTATATTACTTTTTTTTCCTTAAAAAGGCATTGTTTAAAAATTTTCATTATATGTACAGTATAATTTTTAATAAAAACATGCAACTCCTACAGGATATAAGCTCAAAGTAGCTTTCAAATATAAGGGAGATATTTTGTAAAAAGGCCTACAATGCCTTTGGTTAATATCCATGGGAATTTTCCAGGGTTATTTTGGCCATCAGATAAAGCTTATATTGTTCCTTGCATGCCACAAACATAAATGACACAAGAAAAAATAATAAAAATAAAATTAAGTGAACTATAGAGTTCAAATAGGGTGCATTACGTAGTTCATCCCAAGTTCTATACAAGCTTTCATGATTTAATATACTATGGTTTTTGTTTCTTCAAGCGTTGCTATGTTTAGAAAAATAACAGTAAAAAAGGCAACTTCTTGCTCAATAGATTAACATCCTGCAAGTATTTAGCCATATCTGTTTATTTTGATTACAGAAATAAGCTTTTACTGATTTATTCTTATTTTATCTTCAAAGATATAAATAAGAGGCACTGATGTGAATACACTGGGAGCCTCTGGCACATAAATACAATAAATAAATAAATGAAAGAAATATTAACCCTATTGCATAATAGTATTGAGTAACCAACAGACCAAAAACATTCTACATTTCTCTTTGAACGTCATCCCCAACAATATTCACTTCTTCAGCGGCTCTCCTAAGAACACTTGCCTTGCAGCATGCTTTGGTATTTAGCAGATTTTGGCTCTTGTGATGCAGGGGAGGGTAGCAATATTTCAAAGGAAAAGGGTCCTCACAGAGATCATCCTGCCAGTACCCCTTCTTTTTAATCAAAGGGGGGGGTCCAGTCTCAGCACCTTCATAAATCTCAACTATGGCAGTATATCAAGAATAGACACACTGTGGCATGAAATTCCTAACCCATTAGGGACTTTATAGGTCAATACTAATTCCTTAAACTCTATCCACAAATCCACAGGCAGCCAGTGCAGCTCATGGAACACTGATTTAATATGCCTGCAGGGAAGCACTCCATTAACCAAAAACATAGTGTTGTATTAGCTTTAGCTCACAAATGGAGTTAAGGTGTCATCACAAGTAAAACACATTACAGCAACTTAGTCTCAGGGGTCCAGGTCCATAAAGATACTGAAGTCCCAGTTTTAGGTGCCACTGAAATCCACAAAACTCCTGCCTCATGCTGCTTAGGAAGGTGCTCAAACCATTGAACTAAGGGATATTCTTATGAGCATAGGTGCCGACTTCTAATGGCTTCAGTGGGTGCTCGACCCCCCTCTGCCCCCAGCCCTGACCCGACTCCACCCCTGCCCCGCCCCCGTCCCAACCCCTTCCCCAAATCCCCACCCTACCCCCACCTCTTCCCCGCCTCCTCCCCTGAACATGCCACGTTCTCACTCCTCCCCCCTCCCTCCCAGAGCTTACTACAGCTGTTTGGCTGCAGCAAGCGCTGGGAGGGAGGGAGGAGCGGGAACGCGGCATGCTCAGGGGAGGAGGCGGAGGCAGATGAGGAGGTGAGGTAGGGGGGCGGGGAGCTTGGCTGCCGGTGGGTGCAGAGCACCCTCTAATTTTTCCCCGTGGCTGCTCCAGCCAAGGAGCACCCACAGAGTTGGCACCTATTCTGATGAGGGGCTCCCTCAGTCTCTGCTGTTGAATCACAGAATCATAGAACTGGAAGGGACCTCAAGCGGTCTTCTAGTTCAAACCCCTGCACTCATGGCAGGACTAAGTGTTATTGAAGCTGTTCTCCATTCTGGATAAATAATTAAAGAGAGTCATTGAAGCAGAGGGACTGGACTCTGCATCTCCTATCTCTTAGATTGGTGCCCTAACCAATGGACTACAGAGTCACTTATTCTCTCCCTCCCACCACCAACAATTTATTTATACATACACAGTGAAACAGCTTCAACAGGAAATACTAATGGTATGTCTACACTGCAGTTAGCCCAAGTCAGCTGGCATGGTGTCTAAGGGGCTCTTTAATTGTGGTGTAGACGTTCAGGCTTGGGCTGCAGCCTGAGCTCTGGGACCTTCCCATCTTGCAGGGTTCAAGAACCCAGGCTCCAGCCTGAGCCTGAAAATCTACATCACAATTAAACAGCCCCTTAGCCCAAGCCCCGCGAGCTTGAGCCAGCTGGCACAGGCCAGCTGCAAATTTGTAATTGCAGTGTCGGCATTCCCTGAGGGAGCCTCACGTCTACAAATCCCATAACACTCTCCTGAGAGAGGTTTGGGAGTCCACTGTTCAAATCCTCTCTCTCTCAGGTAGACAAGAAGGATTTGAACTTGTATCACCTACGTCCCTGATGAATGTGCTAACCACTGGGCTCAAAGCTATAAGGTCACCCAGCTAATCTTCCCTTCACCCCAATTTTGTGTTGAGTGAGCCAGGCACCTAACTCATTCTCACAAGAAATGACAATCACCTAAGCCACCTGGAGAAGGGTTCCCAGTTGTAGATCACAAGCAGAGATAGATGCCTAAATCCAGGCTGCAAAGAGGCACCTATCTCCAAGAGAAGAGCTGGGGTTAAGACACACCCTCTCATCAGTATCTCCCATTAGCTAGCTTAGTTGGCTTCTTGTCTAGTATGCTTGCTTTTGTGGATTGTACACTAAGGTGCCTATCACTCCCCATGTGTTGTACAGGGAGCCTCGGTGCATAACTCAGGCTTTGGGGATCTCATTGTCGTTCCTGTGGTTTTCGCCTGAGTATCACAATGCCTAAGTCTCTTTGTGGATCCAGACCAAGATGCCAAGGTCTCCATGGTAGAAAGAAAAGGTTGCAACCTGTAAGCCAGACATAAGCAATAGGCGGTCTTGTCTACTGCTAGAAGATGATCATCCACCAACAACAGTTAGCACAATGCAGGACTGAGACCAAGAGTTGAATTCTACTCTAGAGTGAACATCAACAGAACTCTTAACTTCCAGTTCCTGGGACAAATTTGGCCTCCTGTTCAGAGATAATGGGTTTGTTTAGTGCAACAGAAGGGTAAAATTTGACCCACAGAATCTTTGTAGCTGATCATGATGCACAAGCCTTAAAGAAATGGAACTCAACTCTCATATCCCAAGTGGAGTTGCAGGGCTGGCAGCTGGAAAAAACATTTTATTTATAAACTGAGCACATACACTGTGGAAATCCCTGAAAGATAATAAACATACAAAGAGTCCCGTGGCACCTTATAGACTAACAAATGTATTGGAGCGTAAGCTTTTGTGGGCGAATACCCACTTTAAAGTGGATATTCACCCATGAAAGCTTACGCTCCAATACATCTGTTAGTCTATAAGGTGCCACAGGACTCTGTTGCTTTTTACAGATCCAGATTAACACGGCTACCCCTCTGATACATAATAAACATAGAAACTCTTAATTCAACTGCTTTGCACTTTTCAGAGTACAAGTGATCTTGAAGGGAAAAAGTCAGAACAAGAAAGTTCCTATTCTGTGGCTAAAAATGTCTAAGTAACTTGGGCACCTTTTAAAATAATTATTTGAATGGAATGGAAACCAGACTGAGACCCCTTTGAAGCTGGCCCAGAAGGTAGAAAAAGCTATCATTCCTTAGGTTCCCCCCCTCCAACAGATTCCTCTCACAAATGTTTTGAGCTAGATCCTTAGCTAGTGAACATGGTCATAGCTCCGATGAAGTCAGTGGAGCTACACCTATTTATACCACACTAAGACCTGCCCCAGGGTGTATACCCACATTTAGGATTAAACTTCCAACTGTAATAATATTTATGCTTTTTTGTTTTTTAATTCCTATTATCTTTTTTAGATGAACCATTTTGATATGTCCAACCTGAATACTACTCACTAGTCATTTCCTCTACTACAATATGTGGTACTCACCATATCTTTTTATTCTTTTAATTTGCTCCCAATTGTATTTTATATTCCAGCCCATTTATCACATATACTGTACTCTCTATTTTCTCAATCTTTATACTTTGGCTTAGAGCTTGCCTATAACATGCTGGTTTCTGCTATTCCTTGATACTCAGATTTTATTTCAGCAATAAGAACTAGGTCTGGGATAACTGAATATTTCTAGGAGATTAATGACTAGATAGGAGAAGTGATTACCTTGGAAGTGTAGGATTGTTAACCCAGCTGGTCATTAATGCCCAAGAATTGCTATGTGCCACAGTAGTTATTACTCTTTTTAAAAAAAGAATTAAAAATACCAAAGTTATACCCATTTTCTCTTTGCGCCATTGTTTCTTCATTCAATGCAAGGATAACTTCGAAGGAGATGCTTCTGTAAGAGGCATTTCAGGAAAATAATGCGTCTCACAGCAGGCAATTTAAAAAGTTACATTATCTCTTATAATTTTAAAATTTATATTCAATGTTCTAGGTTTCTCCTTCCCTACATTTTATTAAATAGATTTTATTTTAACTGAAGTAATTTCTGATATATTCCACCTAAAACAATAGTCAGAATGGCTAATTAGAAGAATTTTATCTCCACTTATTCTGAGAGAGCAGATAACCCATACCGAGTGCTTCCTGTGGAAGTACACCAAACCACCACTATAACATAACCTTCCTCTTCTCTGCAACAACTACAGTACATCATACATACTGTAGGACTACAATTTCAACAAAAACGAAAGCCAAAATTTGCAAGTTTGAACACGTAAAGCTAGGCACCTCCTGCTAAACTAAATACACCTAAACAGTGTAAGTGTTCTGAATTTCAAAAGATGCTCAGCTCCCACAGGTATGGTTTTGGTTAGGGGAGGGGAGAGGGTTACTACAATAAAAGCCGATATATAATGATTCCTTATATAGAAATTTAGGGGCAAGATTTTCAAAAATTGGTTCCTGAATTTAGTCTCCTAAATCCATATTATGAGACCGATTTGTGTTGCCTGATGTTCAAATTGGGAATAGCTTGGTGCTCAATACTTTTGAAAAATCAATTCATTTATTTTAGGTGCTCAGATAAGAATTTACGAGCCTAGCTTTAGGCACCTATTGAAAATCTTGCCTTAAATTCATAAATAAGTTGTGCCAGTATACAATACTGATTAACATACAGTACAGACAAGACAGCATTTTATAGGATTTGCACATCCATATTATGTTTTACAGTTAGCTTAAACAGTCTTGTCCAGGGCATCTGTTGTACACACAGAACATATGCAGTGTTGATACAGATTTGGCTGACAGTGGCAATACATCTTTGTTTAGAGATCAGTACAGATACTTCAAGAGGGAACAAGATTTTAACAAGGATTGAATGTGCTCTGTCAAATGTTAATGTAAGAAGTTTCAAAGAAACACACCAAAAGTTACATATTTATTCATTGTTTCTTTATTGCAAGTGTGGAATAGAATGCCATTTTTATATGGATGAAAGAGTAAGGCATGCCATTTCATTTAAAGTTCATTTTAGGGGGAAGAATCTTAGCTGTAATTCAGGGAGATTTAATTAAACTAAATTGGTTTGTGAGCCTTTAGAGACTTGAGATGATGTATTTAAATGGCATCTATCATCAGAACAAACCTTGAAAAGCTTTAATCCCTGGGAAACTGCCATGTTGTTCACAAGTATTCATATTTCATAGGAAGAATCCCATGCATCCTGTCTCTTGTGATAGCTGTGATTATCAGTCCATGGAAACCGTTTGTATGTAATTATGTACTGATGCAAAGAACATTTCCTGAATATATGATAGTGGTTCTGGAATATACCATCGTAAGACAGAAAAGCAACACTACTCAGATACACCTCAGGCCCATTTTTAAACTAGTCAACAAATGTAGTTTCCAAGTTTTCTTCCAAAAGTTCTCAGGCTTCTAAAATTTACCCACTACCATCATGACATCATAACAACTAAGCTTCATTTGCTGAAAGCATACATCAATTTTGAGACCAGGTTCTTCGATTTACTCAACTCATTTTATTTTGTGCTGCGAAGTATTTTGTTGCAAAGCCAAAGAAAAGGATATCTTAAAATAATAAATATGGAATAGCTCAACAAGATTATTGCACATAGTGCAAGTGGGTTAGAGTAGAAAGCAGAACAGATACCTCAAGAGAGAGAGAGAGAAATTTGCTGCCAAACTGGGGAAAAATTAGTATTCAGTATCTACAATAATCATCATACGCTAGTGAAAGGAACAACTTTTAACGTGCTTCTATTCTTTTTGTTAAGGTGGAGTTGAGAGTTGGCATTTGCAGCTTTTCAAAACAGTTTTAATGTCTGTGTGAACAAGAGAAATTAACGAAGTAAAGGATGGAAATGGCTTAAGATGCACTATGTATGGAGTGAAAGGATCCTCTTAAGCATCAGATCCATAACCCAATGACACATTCAGGGAAACAGGAGGGAGAGCAGAAAATAAAATGAGGGAATGTAAACCTCTAAACTGAAACTAAAAATAGGATATCCAGCTCCCAGAAAAGCACTACAAGAGGCAGGATGGAGTAAATACTAGCTATGCCTAGAGTAACAAGCCCAGAAGTGAGAACAGCATTAAGACGATCAAGCACAGCTGCAGTATCCTATCCCTTCTACCTCTAGTGAAATTATTTTGGTGCAACAGAATGTTTATCTGCCACAGAGCATCATAGCAAACAAAGATACCAGTGCAAAGGGCATAGTTTAATTTGGATTTGGGATTGGTAAAGCCATACTGGATATAGATAGGCTGCCAAGGCTCACTATGTTTGGAGTGTAAATACTGCTTCAGGAGAAGGTAGTGTCCAGGTTCACAAGTTAAGGGCTGAACCGCTGTATTAGAACTGGAAAAGCCAGATGTCCTAACCTGGAGAGACAGGCGCCATTTGCTGTATTCTGGCGAACTACAGGGGATTGCTGAATATAACCACTTGAAGATAGAGGTCTAAGGTAAGAATACAGAGCACTATTCAAACACATTCCCTTGCTGTGGGCTATTAATAGATCTGCACTGGAGGCTATGAATGCCACAGTCGTACACACAGAGGCTGTGCCCAGGTCCAGGTCAAGCCCAATGCCTCCCAAGTACTAGTAAAAAGAACAGGAGTACTTGTGGCACCTTAGAGACTAACAAATTTATTAGAGCATAAGCTTTCGTGGGCTACAGCCCACTTCGGATGCATATAGAGTGAACCTTAGAGACTAACAAATTTATTAGAGCATAAGCTTTTGAGGGCTACAGCCAACTTCTTCGGATGCATATAGAGAGTGAAAAAAAGTATTAGTGTTATTAATATCTGAAGTCTATTCCACCACCAAAAGAAAAGCAGCTGCAACATTCTGTCTGAATAACTTTTATGGGCCCCATCACTAAAGTATCCGAGTGCCTCACAGTCTAACGCATTCAATCTCACAACACCTCTGTGGGGTAGGAAAGTACTATTTCACAGGTGAGGAACAGAGCAGCTAAGTGACCAAGGTCACACAGGAAGTCTGTGGTGAAGCAAGGAATTGAACCTGCATCTCCCAAGTCAAAGGCTAATGCCCTAACTACTGGGTCATCTCCCCTCTGCCTTTCAGTAACAGAAGACACAATCAGAACATTGTAAGTGTGCCTAGATCTCATCCCAGGGGCACTAGTGCTTTCATGTTTGTAATAATTATAGAGAAAAAAGAGGCAGAAGTCTAAAAACTGTTCCACTGACATTTAAACAGCAGCACTGTCCTTCCAGTTCTCTAGCAGTAGCTGAATCTGACCCTTGGCTTATAAGATCTAAGTGTTAATGATTATTAATAATGCTATTTAGGAAGGAATTAGTCTCTCCCCCAGTCCTGTAAGGGTTTCAATAATGAAGCACTTAAGTTTTGGAGGAAAATCCCAGCTCTGTCAGGGCTTGGACTTCTGTCACTGCTGAAGAAAGCTGTGTTAGTGACAGAAAAGATATTTGAGAATTTGCTTCTAGGGATCACTATATAATGTCTCTCAATCTTATCCACCTGGATCATAATGAAAGAACACCTCTACTATGCTGCTCACCCCCAAGATCCTCATCATTTTCTATTTTTGTTCCTCAGGGGGAGACATGCTTTTTATTCCCTTTCTACTAACAGTTTCTTTCCTCTGTGTAATAAATAAGATCAAGATTGTGGACATCTCTTAGTCTCCCTGAAGGTAACTGATCACCAACCTCTTAGGTGTCAGTGATCATAAAATAATACAATTCATATTAGCAAACAAGGAACAGTCAAAAACAACTTAAAAAGGGAAGTGGACTGCAAAATGTTATATTTCACACTAAACAGAGATAACAGCTAAAGGTCCCACTGACAGAGAATCTAAGAAAAAGAGCAATTCAAGATAATTGGCAATTTCTATAGGACCTAAAAGCACAACAGGAAACAATTAATGCAAAAAATGTACAAAATTAGTCAAGGACTAATGGGACTGCACTGGGGGCTTTCCAAAGACCTGAAAGAAAATCATACAGAACAGAGACAGAGGAAAAATCTTTAAGACCAATGCACAAATTATGATATTGTCAAAGAATATTAAATAGGCAGCAGGTTTAAACAAACAAAAGGAAGTATTTCTTCACACACCACACAGTCAACCTGTGGAACTCATTGCCAGGGGATGTTGTGAAAGCCAAGACAGTAACAGAATTCAAAAAAGAACTAGAGAAGTTCATGGAGGATGGTCTATCAATGGCTATTAGCCTGGATGGGCAGGGATAGTGCCCCTAGCCTCTGTTTGCCAGAAGCTGGGAATGAGTGACAGGGGATGGATCACTTGATGATTACCTGTTCTGTTCATTCCCTCTAACAGTGGCCAATTCCAGGTGCTTCAGAAGACAGGATACTGGGCTAGATGGACCTTGCTCTGACCCAGTATGGCCATTCTTATGTTCTTAAGAATATACTGGAGCACAGTGAGAGGATGGTTATTTGCTCAACCTCTTTGTTGTTAAGTCCTTTTAAAAAATAAGACGAGCTTGCCCTGCTGGGAGCTTTAAAAATGTCATCTAAATTGTAAGATTTATACATCTTAATGTGCATTTTTGTATGCTAGAATCTACCTACATTCACAGTTGGTAAATTTACATGTAAGATACACATGCAAGTGACAGAATTTTCATATGTAAAATAAATGTTTCCAGATTAGTAGTATTTTAGATGAGGGATTGTGAACTAAAACATGCAAGTGTTAGAATCAAATACCTATGCATACAGCTGTTAGTGCAAAAAAACCATTTATGAACATGTGAATTTTTATGCAAAATAGCTTATGAATACGTGCAAGCCAAAGTCTGAAAGTCAGGCTCATAACTGCATAAAACAGTTCTTAGAATGCAATCATTTAATCAAATAGATCAATATTTTAGCAAGTGCATGAGATCAGTTATTCAAAGAAAGCATACCTGGATCCTATAAATACGGTGTTGCCAGTACTGTATTTACTATGATGCTTACAGGGCACAGAGTTAGGTAAAAGTCAGTCCCTGAGAGTCTTAGGGCTAGATCCACACAGGGGACTTAACGTTCAGTTTGGAAACACTGAGTGTAGGTCACTCTGCCAACTAGTGGATTCCATAGTCCCAAGTTAGGCACCCAGGCTCCCTATACACTACATGGAGAAAGTTAGATGCTAAGAATGGGATTCATAAAAGCCACTGTGTTGAACAGGGGGCAAGGCTCTCCTAAGCTAACCACTAGGAAATGCTGAGGAGATGGGTGTTGCCTAAATCCTGCCCCTCAGAACTAATTAGGTGCTTAACTCTGGACCAGTGGTGTTGATGTTTTTCATAGCCTGTAGGTTATAACACTCACCTAGGCCAGTTGTGGGCAACCTGCGGCCCATCAGAGTAATCCGCTGGCGGGCCAAGAGACATTTCGTTTATGTTGACCGTCTGCAGGCACCACCCTCCCTCCCCCCGCAGCTCCCGTGGCCGTGGTTCACCGTTCCCGGTCAATGGGAGCTGCAGGAAGCGGTGGCCAGAACGTTCCTGCAGCCCGCGCCGCTTCCCGCAACTCCCATTTGCCAGGAATGGTGAACCACGGCCACTGGGCACTGCGGGGGGTCTATGCCTGTGGATGGTCAACGTAAACAAAATGTCTCGCAGCCCGTCAGCAGATTACCCAGATGGACTGCATGCAGCCCACCACTGACCTAGGCTATGGGAGACTCAGGTTCAAATTCCACTCTACCTGATTCAAAGCAGGGACTTGAATTTAGGATCCCCCCATCCCAGCTGAGTGTCCTACCCACTGAGTTATCTGACATTCCAGAGGGAAGGGAGCTCTCTCAATCTCTCCTGCTGAAGATGTTCCACTTTGTAGAAATATGTACTTAAATAGTAATTCAAGCAGGGACTTGAAGATAGGTTTCCCAGGTGACTGCCATGATCACTCACTCTTTGTATAAAATATGCAAATAATCATTTGGCCAGAGTGGAACGGCTCCAACAGAAGAGATTAAGAAAGGTCCAACCTAGAGTACCTGATAACCCAGTGGTTAGGGCACTTGCCTGGGAAATTGAAAAACCTGAGTTCAAGTGCCTGCTATGAATCAGGTAGCATGGGGATTTGAACCTGGGACTCCAATAATATCTTGGGCTACTGAGTATAAGGGTGAAGGATTTTTGTGCCAGGCCCAGTCTGGCAGATGGTCTCTGAGCATGGCTACCTGATTGGGCCCTGCAATAGAGATAGGTGGGGGAATGCCTAGTTTGAGGGTCATGCTGTGGCATAGGCACCAGTTAGGCACCGAGCTGCTTGGCAGCATCAAAACTTAGTCAGCTTTGCACATGCCCACCAGTGGCAACATAGGTGCCTACGGAACTTTTGGTGCCTTAGGGTTAGACGGGAGTTTTGATTACCTAAATTTTGGACCTATGTGCCTAAATCCTTTTGTGCATCTAGCCCTTATTCTTTACATGTCATCTTAAAATTCATAGTCTCTCTCTTTGGGCACATAAAATAAAAACTCCAGCAGAAACTATCCTGAGAAACAAAGACTGTTAGATAATAGCTGTTTTAGGAGTTAGAGTATTTATATCAATACACTTTATCCATAAATGTCATTCACTGCATAAGTACACTACATAACCTCCCTTTTGTCAATCACATAAAAAAGGGCTCTAGGGAAACGGATAGGTTCTGCATGATCATTTTTCTTTCCATAGCAGTGCAAACAGAACAGATGGCAGAAGAGAGAATAATCTAACTGATGAAGTCCAAAGAACAAATGCAATCAACAAAGCTATTTTGTAATCATTATAATTCGCCTTTTTTAGTGACATACAATGTTGTTTGATCTTATGTCATCTTCCAAAAAAAAGAATTTAATGCACTAGATGAGTTCAGCAACCAAACTTATAGTATACTAGTTGAAAGCTGGCATTGCAAATGTTTTGACAGAAG
Source organism: Terrapene triunguis (assembly GCF_002925995.2). Classification (NCBI taxonomy): domain Eukaryota; kingdom Metazoa; phylum Chordata; order Testudines; family Emydidae; genus Terrapene; species Terrapene triunguis. Next base: position 66,917,220 of record NW_020664420.1, on the reverse strand, counting down.
GTAACAGCAAGAAACATAAAAACTAGTTTAATTAAAGATAGAATTATAGTGTAAAAGTCTGTTGTGGGGGCTGCTCAAAAATGGCAGGAAAAAAACGTTTGTGATGAGTTGGATTTTGCCTTTGCAGGGTAAAAATGTAATGGATCAGAGTATGGAGGATTTCATAAGTCTCTTAAGAGAGATACCATATAATTTAACAATAAATGATATTCCATAGTAGAGTCTCCATATTCCATAGTCGTGTCTGCACACTTTCCACCTGCATTAGTAATAAATCATCATCACATAGAAATGCCTTGGTTTAGCTGCTACCTGGCTTGTCTGTCTCTTCAAATGCTCAAACTCTCACCCATCTCCCCTGTATCAGATATTTATGAAAGAAGCAGGACAGTGTTTCAAAAAAAAAAAAAAAAAAAATAGGCATCTCTGAGTGGTCAAATAGGAAGAATAATTTATACCCTGTGGAATTTGGGAAACCAGAGAATATAGAATAGGAGAAGCAGATGTGGGCTATATGCCCTTTGAGATTTAAGAGAAATACATATACTGGATTGTTCTAACTGGACATTAAGTACCAGACAGTATAACAGACAGCTAAAGAAAGCACTCAATAATAGCTGACTCAGTGTTCAAACACAGAGACACCTTGTTTACAGGTTCTGCTCTAAAGTTGTTTTCTAGCCTAGTGTATAACCTTGACTATCTGCAGTGAAATAAAATACAGGGGAAGAGGCTTGCTAATAAGGGGAGAAGATCAGTCTAGCATGAGCAACTGGGTGGCAGCTAAGACTCAAATTTTGCCTACAATTAACGGACTCTTTGTGGGCGATATGAGCAATGCTGACTCTACATGTTTACCACCCTTCTCTTGTCTAATTAAACATCCTCTTTAAAGAAGCGTTTTCAGATATTAAAAAACCAGGAACTATTTCATAAACACCAACAGTGTCTTAACTCAAGTCTGAGCAAAGGGAGTGCAGAAGGCGGAGCTGAAATCCATATTCATCTGTACCCTCCATTTCCCCCCTACTGTCCCTATTTTTCTATACCCAAGAAGATAATCTTTGGCATTCCACTGGGCTTGAGTCTCACTCCCACCTTTTGTCTTCTCTTTGTTTTCTTACTGGGGCAGTGATCCTAAGGGTCAAAGATGGGGCTCAGAATTCTGTTCCTGGTTCTGCCACAAGCTTCCTTGTTGAAGTCACTTAACCTCTCTCTACATCAGCTTTACCCATCTTTAAAATGCAGAGAACAGAAACAATTTCACAAAGATGTTACGTAGTTTAATTATTTGTTTATTGTATGTTTTGAGGACCTCAGATGGAAGATGCTATATAAATTGTAAGTTGTTTGTTATTCTCTTTCCATTCTTCAACACTTATTACATTCTAGCTCAGACTCTCTGCTACGCTCAAATTCTACTGGGTTCCACAGCGCTGGGGCAACTAGCTCCCTGATACTCAGGCTGCCCTGAACAAATTTAGAGACATCTGGGCAGGGCTGGCTCCAGGGTTTTTGCTGCCCCAAGTGGCGGGAAAAAAAAAAAAAGCCGTGATCGCGATCAGCGGCAGCTCCACCAAGCCGCTTTCTTCTTCGGCAGCAATTCGGCGGCAGGTCCTTCCCTCTGAAAGGGACAGGGACCCTTCGCCGAATTGCCGCCGAAGAGCCCGACGTGCCGCCCCTTCCCCTTGGCCGCCCCAAGCACCTGCTTGCTCAGCTAGTGCCTGGAGCCGGCCCTGCGTCTGGGTGCTAAAATCAATGGAGTTACACTGATGTAACACAGCAAGCCCAGCAACACGCAAAATATTACCTTCTTGGGAACAGCTGGTATAGGTGTAGTACATATAAATGTGGCATAAACACAATGAATTAAACAATACATTTGAGTTTTTTGTTAACCTCAGACCCTAAAAATCCATAGGCTAGCCCTGGGAAATGAAAAGGAAAAAGAAAAAGAAAAAAATGTTTAATTTAGAAACAGAACCACAGCCAAAGCCTTGGTGATTACAAAATTTTGCAATGTTTCTGCAACCACCTTCCCAGCAGGTTTTCAAAATGCTTTTAAACATCAGTTTAAAGATCTTAAATCCTGTTTGTACTCAAGCTCCACACTCCTCCCCAGAAATAGGGAAAAAGTGGAGGCAAAGGGCTGTTTTTAAGGCATTAGGGTAAATTTTCAGCCCAGAGCTTTGTAATACAATTGAATGCGGGATTCCCCTTGACACTAAGGGGGATTGCCTAGCTAAAATATAGGACAAGGTCAGCCCCCAGACTGCTGCACTGTGCAGCACAGTATGGGGAGGAGGTGAGCAGCCCCCAATGGTGAAATAACAGGTTAAGGACTATTTAGAAAAGCTGGACATGCACAAGTCCATGGGACCAGATGCAATGAATCCGAGGGTGCTGAGGGAGTTGGCTGATGTGATTGCAGAGCCATTGGCCATTATCTTTGAAAACTCGTGGAGATCGGGGGAGGTCCCGGACAATTGGAAAAAGGCAAATATAGTGCCCGTCTTTTAAAAAGGGAACAAGGAGAAACAGGGAAACTACAGACCGGTCAGCCTCACCTCAGTCCCTGGAGAAATCATGGAGCAGGTCCTCAAGAAATCCATTTTGAAACACTTGGAAGAGAGGAAGATGATCGGGAACAGACAACATGGATTCACCAAGGGCAAATCATGCCTGACCAACCTGATTGCCTTCTATGATGAGATAACTGGCTCTGTGGATATGGGGGAAGCGATGGACATGATATACCTTGACTTTAGCAAAGCTTTTGATACGGTCTCCCACAGTATTCTTGCCAGCAAGTTAAAGAAGTATGGATTGGATGAATGGACTATAAAGGTGGATAGAAAGCTGGCTAGATTGTCGGGCTCAATGGCTCATGATCAATGGCTCAATGTCTACTTGGCAGCGAGTATCAAACGGAGTGCCTCAGGGGTCGGTCTTGGGGCCAGTTTTGTTCAACATCTTCATTAATGATCTGGATGATGGGATGGATTGCACCCTCAGCAAGTTTGCGGATGATGCTAAACTGGGGGGAAGAGGTAGATACACTGGAGGGTAGGAATAGTGTCCAGAGTGACTTAGACAAATTGGAGGACTGGGCCAAAAGAAATATGAGGAGGTTCACCAAGGAAAGTGCAGAGTCCTGCACTTGGGATGGAAGAATCCCATGCACTGCTACAGGCTGGGGACCGACTGGCTAAGTGGCAATTCTGCAGAAAAGGACCTGGGGATTGTGATTAATGTCATAAGTATTGTATAAGCATTATCAATGTTAGGCCTAATGGTAGGCCTCTCTGTAAGCATAAGTCTTGTCAAGCAGTGTTAGGCCACAAACTTCCGGGAGCTGCAAAGAGTGAGCACAATAAAATACTGCAAGCATAAGCAAAATCTAGCTAGGAAGCTTTATAGACTAAGATTAAGCAAAAAGGAAGCTCTGTGAAATTAGATACGGACTTGTGGTTACTATGCACTGCAACCAGATACTTTTTTAGGCTGACTCAAATGTTTTTGAGTCTAGCAAATTGAACACAATTAGGACAACTGGCCTCATAAAGAAAAGATGAGCTGGGCACAGGTGCACAGTTCATAAGATCAAAACAACTGCAAAATACCACACTAAGACATTTGGCCACCTTAATTGGTTGACCTGCTTTGGAACACGGCCAACAAATAATGTATAAAGAGGTGCAAAGACGCAGGGGTGTGTGTGTGTGTGTGTGTGTGTGTGTTGACCTAAGAGATCTCTCCTTGATCGGGCTCACACACACATCCTGAACCAAAGAGACTTGCACTTCACTGGCTATCTGTGCCTAGCCAGTGCAGAAAGCAGTCAACTGAAGGGTAACATATTCTTGGATAAATGCAGGGTAAGGTTATGGAGTAAAGAAGTTTGGTTGCTCGAGCGGTTGATCTTAAGTCTGTATCGATACTATAGGGTTAAGGATATTAGTAAAAAGTTTAATAATAGTAGAAAATTGTTTAGGAATGGTAGTAGTAAAAAGTTAATCAATATATAATAACTGCATATGTTCTTGTGCTTACTGGGAACGGACATAGTGCATGTAAAGTTAATAGTTAATGAGTGATAATAGCTTTGCAAGTCGCTGTGCCTGTCTTCAGCATAACCTGTCATTTATATTGATCTTATTCAGTGCTAGTCTTTAATCTTCCTTTTCTTATTCTGTGTTGTTTTTACATCCATAAATCATTAAAACCTTTCTTGAGGAATAATTATTTGTTTTAGTTTCTCTTATGCAGACACCACTTACCCTCATTACATCTGTGTTGGGTGGTGGGAAGTAGTGATCGCCCAGGGTACAATTAGGGCCCTGAAGCGTGTCTCCCTCTTCCATAATCTCCACAGGGATTACAGTGGACAAGAAGCTGAATATGAGTCAACAGTGTGCCCCTGTTGCCAAGAAGGCTAACGGCATATTGGGCTGCATTAGTAGGAGCATTGCCAGCAGATTGAGGGAAGTGATTATTCCCTTCTATTCGGCACTGGTGAGGTCACATCTGGAGTATTGCATCCAGTTTTGGGCCCCCCGCTACAGAAAGAATATGGACAAATTGGAGAGAGTCCAGCAGAGGGCAACGAAAATCATTAGGGGGCTGGGGCACATGACTTATGAGGAGAGGCTGAGGGAAACTGGGCTTATTTAGTCTACAGAAGAGAAGAGTGAGGGGGGATTTGATAGCAGCCTTCAACTATCTGAAGGGGGGTTCCAAAGAGGATGGAGCTAGGCTGTTCTCAGTGGTGGCAGATGACAGAACAAGGAGCAATGTTGTCAAGTTGCAGTGGGGAAGGTCCCGGTAGGATATTAGGAAAAACTATTTCACTAAGAGGGTCATGAAGCACTGGAATGGGTTACCTAGAGAGGTGATAGAATCTCCATCCTTAGAGGTTTTTAAGGCTCAGCTTGACAAAGCCCTGACTGGGATGATTTAGTTGGGGTTGGTCCTGCTTTGAGCAGGGGGTTGGACTAGATGACCTCCTGAGGTCTCTTCCAACCCTAATCTTCTATGATTCTATGAGCATTGTTCTGAAAACATACCCCTCAAAATAAATTTTTTAAAATATTTTGGAGAGATCAGAAAATAAGATAATAAGAGAAAATAGCAAAGAAACACTGAGTTTAAAAATACAGAACATGGAGAAGAGCAAACAGGATAAAAAGGGGAAAAGGAAAAAGCATAATTCAGCTAAATTATACCAGCAAAGAACTACAACAACAGCATGAAGAAGCAGATCCACTATATAAAATTACCATAAACTGGGGGGGGGGAAGAAATGGTGTCAGTTAATGTTTTATCTTCTTTTCTTATTACATTTTTGTTATTTTCAGTATTAATTATATCTATTACTAAAGTATTTTTATATTTCCAATTCTTTAAATCCCAAATAAAAGCCACTATCTTAAAAAAAAAAAAAAACAATCAGATCCGTCAGATAAACTCTTTAGAAACAACCAAACACAAATAATAAAATCAGTGCTTGAAGATTATTATTATGAGCCTGACTTTTGTGATTATGAGCCAATAGCCCAAAGTGTGATGTAGAACATATATCAATTATATATGAAATGACACTGGCTCTTTCATAAACAATCATCCAAGGCCAATTATTTATTCTTCTTCATTTTGCTTGTTATAATTAATAATAAATACTTAGCTCTTACATCATCCAGAGATCACAAAGCCTTTAAAAAGGAAGGTGTGACATACCCGGGTACAATTCAGACCAGTGGGGGGCAGTGCCATCATTACACTGCAACCTCGGGTACCTTACAATGTCTTGCTGATTTAGCCGCTCAAAAACAGCCTTCCAGCATGTAAGCCACACTCTAAGTGTCTGTGTGTAATTGCAGCCTGCCAGTTACACCCTGGCTCTCACCAACCTTGGTTATACTGTAGGGTAACCCCAACAGACTTCCAGTCCCAGATTTTCTCCCAGAAATGTATGTCCTCTACTGCCCAGTCCTCTCCTAGACAGTACAAATATTTTATGTACAGTATTCCTTGAAGGGAATATATGCCAGTCTATTATCTTAAATGTCTATATGTCTTATATGTCTATATCTTATATATCAGTCTAGTAATCCAGTCTATTATCTTAAATAGAATTATCAAGACACTTCAATTTAAACACATTGGATTAGAAAAAACAATAAAACAAGTTTATTAATTACAAAGAGATAGATTTTAAGTGAGTACATGTAATGAGGCATAAAAATCAGAAATGGTTACAAGAAAAGTAAATATAAAACGCTTTTTAGTGTCTACTTAAGAAACTATCCTAGTTGCAAAGGAAACTGCCTCACCACATGCACCAGGAGATGACTTACCAAACTTTCAGGTCAGAACCTGTCCCCGCAAAGTCAAGTGGCTTTTTCCTTTTGTCTTCTGAGGTGCAGAGAAAAACATGGGCAGAGGGGACAGGGGTGTTTGCCCCTCCTTTTTTATAGTTCAATCCCTCCTTTGAAAAACATTTCCAGCTGGGAACTAGGAGACAAAGAGTCTGTGTGGAAGGATATTTCCAGTTATTTTTTCCACCTGTTTGAGCTTCCTTTGTTTCCCTTCCTGCTTGATTAGTCTGTTTACTGCTTAAATACAAATTAAAGCAAGCACACATTCGTTTGTTTAGGAGAAGACCTGTTTGCCAACTTCTGCTTTGGCAGAGCTAGGGGATTTGGTTCATGTGTTGCTAACACCATACAAGGGAATGTTATAAATTCACATATAGTGTTGTCACACATTTTATAAGGACAATACTGACCAGCAAATTATGAGTTTTCAAATGACACCTTACAAGGAATACCTTATACTAAAATTATGACAATAGTGTGTACGGTGTGAATACTGACTAAAATTATTAGGGCTAAGGGGGGATACAATAGAAGTCTGTAAAATCAATAATGCTATGGGGAAAAAGTGTTATTTACCCTTTCCCGCAATACAAAAACCAGGGGCACCCCAATGAAATTAATAGGTTTAATACAAACAAGAGGAAGTACTTTTTCACATACTGCACAATTTAATCTGTGGAACTCATTGACATGGGATGTAATGAAGGACAAAGGTACAACTTGGTTCATGGAGGATACGTCCATCATTGACTATTAGAAAAGATGGTCAGTGAAGGAACATAAATCCACACCGTGTAGAGGTCAAGCATAGGAGTTTATTACACACAGCGCTGGCGGAGTGTCACCTTGCTTATTAGGCTCAGAGACACTGCCAATCAATTGATTACAATAGAATATATGAATTTTCCATGGGTGGGGGAAAGTGACGGGGTAGGCAGTTCCACACCCTCGGATAGGTTTTGCAGCAAGACAAGATAGCACACTAGCTAATGGTTAACAGGTTACATAATGTCTCTGCCCATGATCTCAAGTTAGCAACTTAACATTTAATTAATACTTTGATAAAATGTATTAGTATAAAATATATATATGTTGAATTCAATTTAGGGTCCATAGGAATGAAGCAACTCCTTTGATTGTCCAACAGGTACAGTGCTAGGGGTTAAATCAAAGAAACAGTGAAAGTATATAGCAATAAAGATTGTCTCCTTTGTGTTTTAAGGCAGGCAGTGGTCCCTGGGAAAGGGAGGTGGGAGGATGCCATATCTTATACTGACAAGTGCCAACCTTTCATAAACTCAAGGTTGGATCTGTGGGAAGAACATCTCCCTACAGAAGAAACTAACACAATAGGAACAGGGATTCTTGTTCAATTTGCAACTCTGAATAAGACACAATTATTTAGTTCTCAGCTCCAACACCTGGCAATTTGCTGACTAGGCTTATTTTGGCAAAGCAAGGTTATCTGTTTACCCCAGCTTTCTCTTAGCTAATCACTATTTGCTAGGCCTCTGGTCTCTTTGCCAAACTCTGGACTTTGGGTCTGGAAAAGAGCTGGCACAATCCATGTACCAGGTTGTTATATAAAATGCACATGGATTTTAACCCTTCAGTCAGGGAGGCAATCCCATTCTTGGGTGAACCCTAAACCTTTGACTTCCAGAAGCCAGGAGTGGAAGACGGGTGGATCACTTGCTGTGTTCTATACACCCTCCCGGAAGCTCTAGTATGACATCTGTCAGAGACAGGATAGTGGGATGGATGGACCATTGGTCTGACCTAGTATGGCAATTCTTATGTATCTCAATTACTGCAACATCTTTTTCTTTGGCTTTGAAAAATGCAATCTTTCCCCTTCATATCCATTCAGAATACTACTGCAAATATTTTCCTAGACTGTTGGTTTGATCACATTATCCCTCTCTCTTAATCCCTCCACTGGCTTCCCCGCCTTCTCTGTCACAAACATAAGTTGCCTGTCTTCACTTTCAAGTCCCATCCTCTATCTATCGTCTCTCATTCATTCTCAAGCTGTTGACTCCCACCTCTGATCAGCCAATGAAGCCACCACCATCACCCACTTGTAAAATTTTCAAACAAGCACCATAGTAACTATTTCCAATGCTGCTCCACACGCTTAGGAGGAGCTCTCCTAAACATCCATAAAGCTACCTGATTATGCTCCTTCAAAATCCTCTTCTTTGCTGCAATGTCTATGAAAAACTTAACAGTTATACCTCTGCCTATCATGCTGACCAATATTGTCTCATTTTTCCTTTGTAGTCCCGTCTATCTGTATCCATCTGTTGTTTCGTGTCTCATATTTTGATTGTAAGCTGTTTGGGGCAGAGACCATCTTTTTGCTCTGTGTTTGTACAACACCTGCTGCAACAGGGTCCTGGTCTATGAGTAAGGCTCCTAGGCACTACGGTAATAAAAATAATAAATTAACTGCATTGCTGGAGCCCTTAATTTCCTGCTTCTTAGCTATGCTTCCTCTACAGTCTGTTGACAATCCTGACTTCCACAACATAGCTGGATGCCATCTCCACTTCACTGTAGGAAAGTACTATGCATGCCTTTAGCCAGGGTATTTATTTGTTTATTTGAATTTGAGATACATGATGCTTATCTTAGGCCACAGGCCCCCTCACTATAAATTAAAAATACAATCACAAAAAGAAATTGAACCAGCTGCTGTTTCCCTCCCTCTACCTTCCCCAGCCCCCCATATCTGAAAAATTAACTGGCTATGAAATCAGAACTATTCCCTTACCGCAAACACCACCCTTCCACATCCCTCACTCGGATGCCTGAGAAAACAGATGGGCTTTATAGCAGACCCTGAAGTTTCAGGCAATTCAGAGTGGGGAAACTAGACTGCAAAGTTGAGGCTCCACTATGGAGGATGCTTGGCATGCAGTTCCCTCTCTTATGACAATGGAGGGGGGCTCTCAAGAGTATCTGCTCATCACAATTGGGGCAGTATGAGATGGTGAAAAAGGCAGATCTCGCAAGCATGCAGGTCCCAAATCATTTAGAAGTTATGGGACAGAATCAGCCAGAAGCCAATAGGCAGTCAGGTCACAATACAGATACCAGAGCACATGTTTTGCGTGCTCCAGGCTGCTGCACGGTGCATCAGTTGAACTTTCCAGGTTGATTTGAAGGAGTATCTCAAGGTACTAGAGTACATTGAAGTAATCCATGCATTTGTCACCTCAAGATTAGATTACTGCAATGGGCTCTGCATTGGGCTAATCCTTAAAATCAACCTGGAAACATCAACTGCTGCTGAATTGGGTAAGTCACTTATTAAGTATATTGCTAGGAGCACATGCAATGGATGCTCTGGGATCCAGTTTTGAGGTGAAAAAGGCACAGGTTACAGTAGCAAGATCCACATCAGAGAGAAAGGGTTACAGTATCAAGGCCAGACATAAATGAAATAAGGGTTTCCTATAAACTATATGGCCATTTAATAGCAGTTGGTGATCCAATAATATCCCCCAGACAGTAAACTCTAGCAATGAATTGCAGGTACACATCTCAACAACAGGGCCAGATGTGAGTCTCATCATACTTATGGTCACTTCTCCCCAACTACCAACATCACCTCAGTCTAATTTGGGTTGAGGTTCATCCAGCTCTATTCCCCAGTCTCAACCACACACTGGGAAAGGAATTCCTCAGTGATGACTAGGTCAGATCAGAGAGACAAACAACTGGATATCTATAGCCTATGCCACCTCCCTAATTTTCCCAGTGGCCCATATACTCCATGCTATCAAGGGAGGCAAGCTGAAATCCCGAAGGACCGCTCATTAGAGCACTGTTGGAAATGGTGAGCAGCTGCCCAACACCAACCCTCTACGAATGTTCAGGAGGAAAGAACGGTCTGAGAGCAACCTCATCCGCTCCTGCTGTAGTGCACAGGCAAGTCAATATCATCTCATGATCAAAGGCAGCTACTAGATCTAACAATATTAACATGGGTACCCGATTACTATACATCATCAGGCAGTGATTATCAATCTATGCCACCTTTCTAACCTCTGTGCTTTCCAAGGACTGTACCCTTGTGACAAGGTTCAAGGTATTCAAAGGCATCTAGGTATTAGCTAGCATGTTATCCGAAAAGGAAGATTGGATACTGGATGATAGTTAACCAGACTGTCAATTTCAAGTGACGTTTTCTTGAAAAAAAGGCTATACAGCAGCTTCCTTAAGAGACCTGCCATCTACCCTTGTTAAAGTAGATGCTGACAGTCTCCATCAGCAATAAACCCAGATCTTCCCCCATAACATTCACCAGCCAGGAAGATCCAAAGAACAGTTTGTGTACCAAAGTACTCTCAAAACTTCCTGCACCTCAGTAAATGTCACCAGCCTAAATTCAGAGAAGACTTAGTAGTCATTTCCTCTGGATCCTGTTTGCATCCTCAGAAGCAGACAGCCTGACCTGAAACCACTCAGGTTTTATCCAAAAACTAATGAGACATTTCCTCATAATAGGAGGAATTCAAATCAGCCACCAAGCCAAGGCTGCTTGGATTAGCCAAGCTGTCAACCACTCAAAACAAATCCACTGCCTGAGACGTCGCAGAGTCTATGGAATTGGAAAAAAGAACCACTTCTTTGCCTCCAATACAAGTCTTTATAGTGAAATCAGCCAGGTACAGCCTATGATATCTACCCCTGGTGCTCTTATCCATCTTTCCTCTCACTTGATCCATCAAAGATCATCTTTAAAGCATGGATTAGTCTTTCACTTCATGAGCACTGAAAAGATATCACTTGATGGATTTTAAACATGTGGTGACATCATCATCATCATGCAAATCTTATTAAAATAAAAGGAAGACAAATTAAGGACCCACCCAACCTTCATTTATCATAATTTTTCTTCCAAAGGAACAGGTTAAGAAATTCATGTAATTTGCAGTTGGGTACATTCCTTTCAATCTACTGCAACTACAATCTTTCACCAGTGAGCCAACGAAAGATGTCAAGCTCCAAGTAAAGGTTCATTTATCTTCATCCACTTTTCAAGAAAAGCCATCAGGATTAATTGTCAGATGGATGAAAGCTTTATAAAATGAGGTTATAATTCATTGCCCAGTTTCCTGTTAACCTTCAATTAAGGTGGGTCTTCTCCATCTTGGTTCAACATTCCTCTTTCTTCCTAACAGATTTCCGATCATTTGGTAGCTTAAGAGACATTCAGATTTATGCAGGCTAATGCTTTCTGAGGGCTCGCTCATGTAAAATGTCGATAGGTTGTGAAGTTTCATCAAGTAGGAAAAGATCATTAAAAATAATCTACCCCTCAAAATGACTGATGTGCTGTAGCCAGAATTCATGTCTTTTGGGGCTGAGAATGGAAAACTCTATTGGTCACAAGTTTGCTTGGAGCACAAAGTCCTTCAAGACCCTTTTAAGACCTTAAGATTTTAGTTTAAATCCAAGCCTACAAAAAAAGTGACTACCATTTACAAAACAAATAGCCATAGATCCTTCTGTCACCCATTGTATATCTTGGAGTTCACTCTCTTGCATTTTTCAGTCTTTAGGAAGCTAGTTTGTTTGACAATCTATATCACACAACATTTCTCGACTTTTGATCTGCTGCGTTCTTGAAAACATTGCTCACTCTCTCAGTCTGTGCTGTAAATGACATTGCTTGACAGTTTAGAATATGGATTCTTTATCTGCACTTCTAAACAATAAATATTTTAATTATATACAGTAGAACCTCAGTTACGAACACCTCAGGAATGAAGGTTGTTCATAACTCTGAAATATTCATAACTGAACATTATGGTTGTTCTTTCAAAAGTTTACAATTGACCATTGACCTAATATAGCTTTGAAACTTTACTATGCAGAAGAAAAATGCTGCTTTTAACTATCTTAATTTAAATGAAACGAGCACAGGAACAGTTTCCTTAGCTTGGTCAAATCTTTTTTTAAAAACTTTCATTTTTAGTAGTTTACATTTAACATAATACTGTCCTATATTTGCCTTTTGTGTAGGTGTGTGTGTCTCTCTCTCTGCTGCTGCTCCCTGATTGCGTACTTCCGGTTCCAAATGAAGTGTGTGGTTGACTGGTCAGTTCACAACTCTCATGTTTGCAACTCTGAGGTTCTACTGTAGATGCAGCAGTTACAGGGTTAGACACTTGCAGATTTTTGCATGAATTCCAACTGATGCGTGATGAAAGAAGCAACACTTTCGACAGATGGCAGGTTTCTTCATATTGTAGTCAGTAGTTAAAATGCATTTATTAAATTCTGATTATTCATGCCCCAAAGAGTTTAAAAATGCCAACTGGAAACACAGAAGCTGTAACTGTGGGAGAGAACACCTGGTATAATTCGAACCCTTTGTTTTCATTTCCTTCAAATCCTTCTGAAAATTTCAATTCTGTAACTGAAATTTATCTTGACTGTTGCCTGTCCTAAGGTGATTAATTTTGGAAGCTTTGATCTCATTTGTTTCAGCTATTTTTGAAGGCAAAGACATTTGCCTTGTAAATATAAAAATCCTAGCTATATATATATATATATATACACACATATATTAAAGAGCCTCAATGCAAGTTTCTTGTGGGTGGGTTTTAAAAAGTGAAATTTGATATGAAAATAGTCTTCCTTAAAAGCAGCATCTTTAGCTTTTGAGGACTGTATATTGAGAATGTACAGTCAATTTTTTTCATAAGTTCATAAAGTGCCCAACTAAGAAAGGATTCATACATAACTTAGCTCCTCAGGAGCCCATGCCAAGTTTTATGAACATTCTAAATTGCAAAACAGTTAAGGGAGGAATTGGGAGCTCTGCAACTAGAGAAGAGGCTCATTATCTTTCATCCATCCCTTTTCCCACACCTGATTTTGTGTGTCTGTCTCTCTCTGTTTTGGAACTTCCTGGTTTCAGTAAGAACTAGAAATGAAAGTGCTAGAATACCATAAAGGAGTATTTTCCTCTCAAAATTTTCAGTGCAGAAGACATCTAGAGAGTCTGGATAACAATCCAAATTTTGGGATACTAATCTGAGCCAAACTCTAACCCTTATGAGTTTCACCCGTACCTCTGAAAGCAGTTTTGTGACAGATTCATATTCAGACTCAAATGTAAAGTGCATCTTTAATTATTTAACTTGTCAATTGCAGTACTGAATCTAAGGGCTGGTCCACACTAAGCCTCCAGTTCGAACTAAGATACGCAACTTCAGCTACGTGAATAACATAGCTGAAGTCGAAGTATCTTAGTTCGAACTTAAAGGTACTTACCGCGGATCCACATGCGGCAGGCAGGCTCCCCTGTCGACTCCACCTACTCCTCTCGCGGAGCAGGATTACCGGCGTCGACGGCGAGCACTTCCAGGATCCATTTATCGCGTCTAAATAAGACGCGATAAATCGATCCCAGAAGATCGATTGCTTGCCGCCGAACCAGCGGGTAAGTATAGATGTACCCTTAAAGGTTTAACACAGTGTGCAAACATGTAACATGCTCTTTCAGACAGCCAAGAAGATATGAATGAAGTTATTCAGGTTTGTGTAATATATTGATAATCTACTGTATGAAAGTGTAGCATTTTGGGAAGAGGGAGGATCATAAACTATTAGTTTAATAGAAAAAAGGATTCACCATACAATATATCCAACATATATTATAAATTCAATTAATATTATAACACCTTCTGTTTTAAAATTCACCCGAGTTCTTAATTAGTTTAATATATTTTACTTTCCAGGCACTCAGAAGCTTAGGGATTCAGATAAGCATCCAGAAGTGCAGATGCTAGGTTTTGTCAAATCTACCAGAGCCTCCATGGGCCCCCCTGTCAACTACCTTAAACAAACAGCCTCTTACAACAGCTGCTTGCTATCTACAATTATCTTCTTGAGGGCAGGGAAAACCCAAGTGGCTTTCTGTTTCTTCAGGCATTGTTAGGGGAGGATGGCAGACCCATTCCACCCGTTTAGCCTGTTCAAGGGGCATTTCTTCTCCTCTTTCTCTCCACTTAAAGGTAGAGGTTCCTTCCTGATTTCTCCCTGCTTGTTCTTCTCCGCAATAGGAAGAAGCATGGGGCACTCCTCTTCTTCATCTCTCTATCACCTTTGTCCCTTTTAACATCTTGCCTCGGTCTTCCATCTCCCTGGGTCATCTTCCACAGTCTCTCTGCATCCCCTCCTCTCACTGTCCCAGTCAAGGCCTCCAGAAAACATTCCCCATTTCTTAGCCGAGGAGGAGCCTGGAAGTTTGCTTTCCTCCTGCACCACCACAACAAACAGTTCTTCAGGGTTTCTGTCTCTGTCTTCTGGGGGTGAAATTTGGGGCTTAACCCCCTTTGTCTCCACTATGTGTTTGGGTGGAGTCATTTGAGGCTTACCCTATCACCTCATGTTCCCTGTTTATATCTGTTTCTCCTTATCTCAGAGTTCTCCCATCTTTCTCTCTCTCATCTGTGCTCCGGGTACAGATGGTACTGGTATCTGTATACCAGTGTAGTATTGCCAATTCTCATGATTTTATCAAAAGTCTTCCTGTACTTGGTTGGTTGGTTGTTTAAAAGATAAAAACATTTTCATGATGCTGTAACTGACCCCACTGCAGGGTGTTGTTGCAAGTGCTGTGGTACACCAGTCCCCTCTGATGTCAGACAATGTGTTGGGTGTACATGCTCTCATTGGCAAGCACTACAGGCACTCCAAGCTCTATGGCCTCCATGCTTTAGTGCTTGGATTCCCATAAACACTCTCACTTTGCATAACTGAGATGCTAGAAATAAAAGGTGAACATACCCTAGGCACACATGCTTTCACAGTAACAATTAAAGATAGCGTGACAAAGTTTCTCCTCTATCTTGGTGGGTCCTGTGCTTATTGGCGGATTTTCTTGCCTCAGAGATTCACCATGTGGGTTGGGGAACAGCCCAGAGACCTTCCCCTTTGGAAGAACCTACAGTCCAGGTCAATTGGGAGGTTTGGGGGGAACCCGGGCCCACCCTGTACTCCGGGTTCCAGCCCAGGGCCCTGTGGACTGCAGCTGTCTATAGTGCCTCCTGTAACAGCTGCATGACAGCTACAACTCCCTGGGCTACTTCCCCATGGCCTCCTCCAAACACCTTCCTTATTCTCACCACAGGACCTTCCTCCTGGTGTCTGATAATGCTTGTGCTCCTCAGTCCTCGAGCAGCACACCTTCTCTCTCTCCCAGCTCCTCACACTCACACTACAAACTGAAGTGAGCTCCTTTTTAAAACCCAGGTGCCCTGATTAGCCTGCCTTAATTGATTCTAGCAGCTTCTTCTTAATTGGCTCCAGGTGTCCTAATTAGCCCGCCTGCCTTAACTGGTTCTAGCAGGTTCCTGATTACTCTAGTGCAGCCCCTGCTCTGGTCACTCAGGGAACAGAAAACTACTCATCCAGTGACCAGTATATTTGCCCTCTACCAGACTCCTGTACCCCACTGGTCTGGGTCTGTCACAATAGATAAACACAACAGTTCCGACCTAGCCCCTCGGGGCCGTTCAGTCCAGCAGTATGAAAGTTACGGAGTCCCAGGGTAACCCCTCCACAGTGCCCTCCTGCTTGCAGACTCTAGCTGTGTCCTGCTGCTGCAGTTACTTCTGGCTCCCTGCCTGCAACTGGGTGTGTCTGTCCAGCTCTCAGGCTTTCCAGCCTCAACTCCCAGTTTGTCTGCTTTCAGGTTTTCCCTCTGCACTGTGGTCTCCCATACATATTTATCCTCTGGCTTCTTCCTGAGCCTGGTCCCTCTGACCTCAGGCTGTGCTTTCCTGTGGTGGCAGGATTGTGGTAGTAGCAGTAATGAGACAGCAGATTAATTACAGTATATTCTGATTTCTGCTTTCAGTCTCATGTAGTTTTGCCCTTATCCACAGTGGCTGCCATCTTCTGAGGCATCCCCAAGCTAAAATGGCCACCACTGCTTACTAGGGCTAAAGTCAGGCTGCCTTCAGAAAAGATAGTGGCTATTTAGTCACCAAGTGAGGACCAGACAGGGACCAGGAGAATGTGGAACTATGGGGGATGAGGCTATGGAGGAAACAGGCATGGGGGGGGCATGTATTAGTAGACTATTACGAATTAGAGGACTGGGGGAAGTATGAGACAGACTGAGGGGATACAGGGAAATGTGAGAGAAGTACACAGACTGAGGGGAGCCACTATTTGAGTGTATTCAGGTTTTGATTTTGAATAAGAGAAGATCGCCTTCAAATTGGCATTGGGCAACTTCCCACTAGCAGAGAGAATATCAGAAGATAAGCAAAAATGACTTTTTCTAAAAGACATGAGATTTTTTAAGACAATCTCAGGACTTTTGAGGGTCTGACTCATGATTCTGAAACATTTGGGGTTGGTAATACTGCAGTGCTCTCACCTTGTGATCTCAATCCAAGTCCTCAACTGTGCACCCATGCTCTCTATCACCACCCTCATATCCTCTGTGCTACATGTCTCTATGTGTTCCCCACGTCATATGTCTTGCCCAGGGCTATCAGATACCCATCTGTGCCTCACAGGTCTCAGCCCTGAGATGGAACTCACTCACAGCAAGCAGACATTAAAGTGGCAGGACTGTTACTATGCAGAAGTGAGAGGAAAGGAGGGGGCCTATTTCCTGGTCCCTCCTCATGCTGCCTCTTCTGTATTCATAACACCATCATCTGCTCACAAAGGCTCCACTGGGGAGGAGAACAAATTAAACAGGCAGGGAGAAGGGGCACAGGCAGCCAAAAGTCTTCTACACAATTCCCACACTGGCTCATAATGGCAGGAGGGGAACAAGGTATACTTGTTTAATTTAACTTGCTGCTAGGACTTCGTCAAGACTACCAACATCCAGGCCCCGGGCACATACAGTTTTTGACACATTTAAGGGTTTTGTTTGCTTATGTGGGTACACCCTATGGGGACAGCACAAAAAGTGCTATACTGAGATATACTGAGGCCAGAGGTGAAAGTAAGCCGGTACGGTCCAGTACGGCGTATCGGCAAGAGCCAGTACGATGTGCCGGACTGGACCAGCTTCTCCGGCAGTGATTTAAAGTGCCCAGGCCTCCAGCCGCTGCAGAGAGCCCCAGGCCCTTTAAGTCCCCGCCTCTTCCGGTTGAGGTCACGCCCCCGCTCAGGACTCCGGCGTACCGGTAAGTCCTTTAAGTTACTTTCACCCCTGACTGAGGCAGAGAACAAACACTGACTAGTGTCTCCTAAAACACCTTCCTAAAAGAACTGCACCAGACCTCACAACAAGCATTTCTCCAAAATAGCTGCAAAAACAGCATAAGACTATTTCTAATAATGTCATTTGGTGACTACTAGTAATACTGCAGCGTATGCCTGAGCAAATGAGTACAGTTGGCAAATATGACAATAAACACCCTGACCCATTTTCTGTTCTTCCTACCATGAGCAGCCAAGGGACAGAATGAAGCTGCAGTTCAGTCAGAAAGGATTATTAATGTGCATTATTAATATTTTTGATTATGTGCTTTCTAGAGAATCCTTCCTCATGGTTTCCAGCATTACAGCTTCACCAGATGGTATGATATTTTTATGCTATGCTTACATTTTTACTTTTACTGATACACAATACATTAGAACTTAATTTAACAATGGTAAGATATCAGTATAATCAATATTCATATCGTTAACAATAGTGCTGATATCTTATTTAGTCAAGGCTACATATTAGACTTCTAACCATTTCTTTATTATGCCGGAAAATATAAAATAAATTGGAAATCTAATGAAATATTCTACAAACATCATTTTCCAAGTAAGATGAAATATTCAATATGATTCCACTGAAAGGAAAAAGTGTATTGTTGTGTCACATTTTGTAATTTCCTATCAATTCATCAAATTGAGTAGTAGAGACAAATTATAGCAGAAAACCTATTAAAATACAATATTTATGAAATCAATGAAAAAGTAATTCATTACAAGGAGTGTTGAATTGAATGCTTAGTTAACACACATTGACAGGATGTAAATGACAAATACAGTACATCCCCAAATCTGAAACAAAGTGCACAAAATGAATATAAATAAAAGGAGTTTCGGTAGCTGAGAAATCTCATTACCCACGTTTTACCTGCCTCTTGGAAGAACACCCCATCCTACCGCCACAGAAATCACTAAAGGGATAGCCCAAAATTATTATTTTAGTGTTTTTAGGACAGAGCTTACATCCAAAGGAGAAGGAACGCATATCAGAATAGGGAAAGATTGGGATAAAGAATATTTAGATAACTTAGACGTATTCAAGTTGGCAGGGCTTGATGAAATTCACCCTAGGTTACTTGAGGAACTAGCTGAAACAATCTTTGAGAACTCATGGAGGATGTGTGAGGTCCCAGAGGACTGGAGAAGGGCAAATATAGTACTATCTTAAAAAGGGGGAACAAAGGGGAAGCAGTGAATTATAGAGCAGTGTGCCTAACTTCAATAACTGGAAAGATACTGGAACAAATGATTAAATAATCAATTGGTATGCACCCAGATGATAATAGAGTAATAAGGAATAACCAGCATGTATTTGTCGAGAATAAATCATGCCAAATCAACCTAATTTCCTTCTTTGACAGGGGTTATTGGCCTAGTGGATAGGAGGAACGCAGTAGAGGGAGAGGAGAATATTGCAGGGTCTACACCACGGTCACAAAACTAATTTTTAGCCAAGGTGAATTACATACAACAAAACATTAACAGAACATTATGTTTTCATTGTTAAGCATTTGAAATACCAGCATTAACGTTGTAGGTACAGCCTTAACTCTGTACTTCTTTGCATATACATTACAAAGTATTTAATTACATAATCATATACCATGTCCAACTAGGATGAAATATACATTTTTCCTAAACATGATACATTTATGGCATCCTGCAACATATTTTTATTCTTTTACACTAATTTTCACTGTCATAATATCCCTACTGGATCTTTATTGAAATAAGTTCTCTTCTCTAAGAAATCAAAAACAGAAAATTTCAGCCATGAAATGAAAGTTTTGAGAAATTAAAATAGTCAAAATGGAAACCATTATGCAATCTTAATCGTTCCCATGATATAGCCTTGAAGATAAAAAGATACCATAGACATGGAGAAATTACTCACATTTCGTAGCTGATTGAGTGGATCAGAAATAGTTCTGAAAACTCTAGGGGGAATTGGGTTTCTTAGTTACAGAAGAGCAACCATTACAAAAAGTGACAAACTGAGTAGCTTCAAAATTACGTTTTCCATATTTTTTTTAGGTGTACAATAGCATGGCACATTATATTGTCATATAAAACATTTCAATACTTAGTTCAATCACTATTTTATAATGCCTTTAATGCAAGCACTTCAGCAGGACTTATAGTACTAATATTAAATGAAAATAAAACATTTAATTAAAAGCCCCAAAGAGAAAACAGCAAAGGTCCAAATGTTGCAGTCTCCTGCCCACCTAACACAATGGGTCCCCAATCCATCACAGGGGCCCAGAGAGACTGATGTAATACAAATAATACATTTATACATTCTATGCACTCCTATGAGGTAGGCATGGCCTCTTGTAATATGCCATCCTAAATTATGTGTCAAGACCCCTATGGTGCAGAGCTTTACTAAATGATACAGCATTATGTACCATGTTACTTATAAAATAATATGAGAAGCTAAACAGATCCTACGTTAGCAGAGCAAGAAACAGGCAATCACAGGAAGAAGCAAAACACTGTCTTGGATACAGCAGGGGGTGTCTTCTGCAGGCAGTAGAGGCTAGATCCAGAAAGGGATTGAGGCACCTAAATGCCATTTTAAGTGCCTACATCCAACATTTATGCATCAAGATCCCCAAAACCTTCTCTCAGCTGCTGCCTAACCCTGAAGGCACCTAAATTCTGCAGGTGGGCATGCACAAAACCACTTAAGTCTTGATGCCACTAAGCTGCCCAGAACCCTCAACTAAGCCCCAGTAGACGTTCTACCACCTGTCTCGCCTGTGGGGTCCAATCCAGTAGGCATTCTCAGAGCATGTCCACCCCACACACAAGACAACTAGGGACAACCAGATCAGGAATTTTGTGGGGGGCAGGTGGGCTGGCTAGCATGAGACATGTGTGTGGGTGTATGTCCCAGAACACCCAATAACCTGGTTGTTAGGACACTCACCTGGGTTAGGGGACACCTAGGTTCAAATCCCTGCTCCACATCAGGCAAAGTGGGGAATTTGAAAACAGTATTGCCCCATCCCAGGTGAGCACCCTGTCCCTCAGTTATTGGCTCCAGTGGGGTGGGAGGAGATATCTCTTTTGTGATTAAATGGGTGCCCTGGAGTAGGCACCCAGCTTCAGGAGCGAGTTCACTGTGGTGCATTGAAAACTTTAAATTATCATTTATCTTTTTACATTGTCAGGGTTTTCCTGGTCCTGCTTGTGGGCAGGGAGCTCTGTAGGGAAGCATGCAGAGTCAGTTTAGCCTACAGCCAGCCTAGAGAAAAGAGAGGTGAATTGGGCTTCTCTGTTTTACAGAGCAACCTGCTTTGCCTGTCTCTGTTTTGGGGTTCTAGGGTGTTATTCTGAATTATAAGAAATAAGGTAACGTTATATTGCAACCTTCCTGGGCAAGAACGTTTAATGTTTTTATCTAACTTCCAGTAGTATGCTGTGAACATAAAAGTTCATGTTTGTAAATCCTGAGCTGATAAGAGTTCATAACTACCCAGGGGCTTAGACCCCAGCCCTCTCCTCGCACTCCCTAATGGATAGTTTAGTGGCTCCTCACTTATTTTACTGGTTTCTGTGAATCCCATTCCCAGGTGCCTAACTTGACCCATGCATTGTATATAGAGTCTGGGTGCCTAAATCAGGACTGTGAATTCCACTGGGCAGGAGAGTGCCTAAAAGTTAGGCCTCGTAATGCTGAGCATTATAATACCTACGTCCCTTTGTAGATTTAACCCTATTGCTAATACAGTACTGAGGAATACAGGATTGCTGTTGTGGATCAGACCAGTAGTCCTTCTAGTCCAACATCATTTCTCTGATAGTGGCCAGTATGACACTTCAGAGAAAGGAGCAAAAGCCCCCACAATGGACCAAAAAAAAAAAAAAAGAATCAGCCATAAAGACAAATAATTCCATCGCTTAGAAGCATAAAACACAAATGCTCAAGAACCAGAGGTAGACGTCCACACTTAAGAATAGTCAACAATCCCACTGAGCATAGGTGCTGACTCCATGGGTGCTCCAGGGCTGGAGCACCCATGGAAGAAAAATAGTGGGTGCTGAGCACCCACTGGTAGCCCCGCAGATCAGCACTTCTCCCACCCCCTGCAGCCCTCCCACCCGTGGCCCTGCCAATCAGCTCCTCCCACGACCTCCTATGACCAGCTGCTCAGCGGCATGCAGGAGGCACTCTGGGGAAGGGGGAGGAGTGGGGCCAGGAAGAGCCAGGCCAGAGGGCGGGAAGAGGCAGGGTGGAGTGGGGGCAGGAAGACACAGGGCAGGGGTGGAGTGGAAGCAGGGCCTGGGGCGGAGCAGGAGTTAGGGTTGCCAACTGTCCAGGATTGTCCTGGAATTTCTAGAAATAAAAGATTAATCTTTAAATTAAAGATTATGTCTTGTGACGAGACCTCCAGGAATACCTCCAACCAAAATTGGCAAGCCTAGCCACCGGGGATTGAGCACCCGGATCTGAGTAAGTCGGCGCGTATGCCACTGAGACTGAATATAAAGACAGACCAGGGACACACGGAACCAGCAAGATACCAGTGTAAATTGGTTATAAACAATGAACTTAATAGTTAACTTGCTAATTATAAACACCACCACATTAAGATCAATCAGCTCTTGTACTAGAAGAAAGAGATGTTCTGCCAGAACTAATGTCCTATGAAGACATAATTTACTCCTTGATGTGATCAGTACAATGGAATTCTGCAAGTGCTGAAGGTGATTTAGGGATCCAGCAGAAGGACTTGCCAGCTCTAACTGCAATAATTTTGGAGGACGTTACTGTATTTCTTACAATAGTTTCCTGAATTTTACTATATGTCTATATATCATTTTAATTATTACAAAAAACTTGAGTTATTGCAAGATTTATTATAAACCAATTTTAAAAGAGATGTTTGCACTGCGAAAGCTATATAATAAAATAAAAAAAAAAAACACCCTACAGCTGGACATTCAAAACATAGCCCAAACCAAACTTTTCACCATATCTCCACTCTTCTGCTATCAACATCACTGGGGCCCCATCACAGTTCCAGACCACAACTTTAAAATCCAAATTTCTTGGCCTTAACAGATTTTGTCCATCCTTTCTCCTCCACCTGGCAATACTGGGGAGTGTGGAAGGAAAGCGACATGCACCAGAAGGCTTACAGAACATGGGTATGATTCATTACTGTATCACTGCAGTTTACCAGAATTCAAAGTGGTGATTCAGGCCCCAAGTCTTTAGCATTTAACAATCAACTTTTCAGTTGCAGCAGACTGTACTCCCACAACACCCAGCTTTATGGAAAACAGAGAGAGGTACTATTACAGCAATTCAGAGCCTAGCCCATCCTTCAAAATCTAACCCAATCTGCATGAAAGAAACCTGTTCCCCACTCACCTTCAGCACCATCAGGAAAGTGGTGCAAGAGAATAAGGTGGGACCTTTAAAACCTAGGATTCCTGCATAAAGCCCCTGGAAACACTAAGGAAAAATCCTGCTTTTGGCAAGGAGATGCACTAAATGACCTAGGTAAGCCTTTTCCATCTCTATTATCTATGCTTCTGTCTAGCTAGTAGCTGCTAAATGAAAGCTACACAATACAAGAAATCATTAATGGCTGTAGGAACTGAAGTCCTCCAAGAAAATACAGTTTAAACAGAAAAATGTCAATGGATTTTGCCAAAACGAATTCAATCTCAGATCTGATAGTTTAATGAAAACTAATCAATGGGTACCTGACACACAGATGCAAAAGGTTTTTTATATTATCTCAGTCAGAATGAGTCATGGCAATGAGAGCTGCCCTTTTCATGTCTATCTGTGATAATGTAACAGATTGCAGGATGAAAATCAAGTGGCATTTTATTCCCATCATCTGAAAGGAACTAATAACCTTCAGGGTTATTGCATAAGCAGGGCTCATCAATCCTAATCAACTTCAGCTCTAAAATGCCTGAGGCTTGAACTAAGGAGTGCAAGGTAAGGGTAGCTTAGAAGAAAGATCCTGCTGGGAGCAAGCTTGAATGTCCGTATTTGAACAGCAATCCAATGCTAAATTAATATTCAGTGAACTGTCGTACTGATAGTGAGAAATACATAACAGAAGGCCAGATTTTGCCTAGCTCTTAACCTGGTGCACAGTAGAGATGGGGTGGGGGAACAAAGGAAACTTCCTCCACTTTCGCATGGTCCACATTAGGATCAGCAGAATTTCAGTTCTACCCATGATCCCACAAAGATAGCAATCTGGAGTTAGCTGCATCCCACAAAGGGGTGTAGTATTAAGCAGCCTCTTCATACTTGAGACCTCTGGGAGACATTTGTATGTCTCAGATTTTGAAGTAAAGTGGCTTTGCATCACTCCTTAGCTCTTCTTCTTAGTGTATGCACAAGGTGTGTCAGGTGGCACATGACCAGGATTCATCACAGAATTTGGTCCACTGGTTGGATCATTAGCTTCCCTGGCCCAGGCCTGTTACTGATGGGGAGTGAGACGTAAATGCTGATCCATGCCCCCCACTCCTTAGCCGTGAGGCTGGGATGAGTAAGTATCATTCTAGAATTAGAAGTGTACCTAATGTCCTACCTTAACAGGATTTTTAAATTGCTGTTCTACAAATATTTCCAAGTCACTTCAACAGAAAGAAAACCTGTAACTGAAATAATGCAATGAAATGGCAGCAGCATATGTCCTCTTCGTACTGAAAAGGATTCAATCCTCTCAAGATGTCCTCATAAACAGCATTTGCCCTCCCCCTCAATAACCACTTAGACTGAGAATAGAATATGTAAATGGAAGCAGAAAATACATTTCAAAAAAGTTGAAGTTTAACAGAAAAATCTTTAAAACAGCCACTTAAAGATTAAATATTGGATTTAATTTCTAATTATCCATATATTATACTATCAATACAGAAAAGGGAATTGAAAAAGACATCGGTTTTCACAAATATCTTGCCACTGGAAATGGGCCTGAACCAATGCCCATATCCAATAGTATATTCCAGATCCAGTTCTATTTATTACCCTTACAGAAAAGATAGCATTGCCCACTTTTTTAGCTATGAAGATCTTAAGCCTGGTTCTCCACCCCATTACACCAATTTCATAGTGTGACTCCAGTGATCTCAGTGGAGTCACACCAATCAAACCTGTATTATGCAGTGGAAAATCAGGCCCCTTTTCCTTTAGCTAAGACACAGACTACTTAGTTTAAAAGAACCACACTCATTTTACTCAGCAGCATCAGTCTGAAAGGCCACAAGGTGATAAGTACCTCTTGCCATTTATGAACTGTGAAATATGCTTAAAAAATAGTTTTTAGTTAAGATTGGCTTCTGGAGCCCACTGCTGCTAACATTCATCTTGCTGAAAAGTATACCAGAGGTTAACTTAAAATGAATAATGTATCCAGTGAGGCTAGTCTCTTTTTTTGCTCCCAGACTATCTGCGCACACATGATATTTTCCTCAAATTCTTCATCATTCACAAGTATCTGGCCAATGTTTTGTCATTTCTTTTGAACTTCTGCAAACTTTTTGACCAAGAATAGTTATAGCTGGCTGCAAGTATTTTATATTAAACATACTGCTGGGGGAATTCTGCACCATTGCATGGGCACAGAATTCATCTCGTCCACAGATTTCTTTGCTTCCCTACAGAAAAATGACTTCTGAGGAGAAGCAAAGAGAAGCTACAAGAGCAGTCACTCACCCCTCCCCAGCAGCCCAGAGCAGCTGGCAGAAACATACATCCATGTGTGAGGGTGGGGTTGGGCATTTCGTGCATGGGGAGATGTCAATCACCACCAGAGGGGCGGAGCTGGGTGTGCGAGTGAGCCAAAGAGACAGTCCCTCTGGCTCACTATTGCGGCAGGCCCAGTTTGCATGGGTAGGACTTTGGGGTGTTTGGAAGTAGGTGTGAGGCAGGCTCTGTCCCCTCAGGCAGAGCATAATGTAGCAGCCTGCCTGCCTAGTTGTTCCCATTGTCGTTACTGAATTGTTCCCATTCTTAGTGAATTCCCCCAGGAGCATAAAACAGATGTAAAAGTTTTAAGGCTCCTTTACATTGGTGTAAAGGAGCTTGATTGTAAATGACAGTATGGCCTTATAAATGCTTATGGTGCTTTAGTGATTATAACTGGTCTAAATTTTTGGACTGAAACATTTTCTTACCGAAATGTGTTCCATGAACTGTTTACTACTGACCTTTCTGGAGATGGACAGTAGCCAATATAAATTGTGAGTTTGATTCCCCAGCACTCACCTGTTCTTCAGTTGCCTATGATGTAATACTGAGCATATGGTTGCATAGATTTGTTGACTAATAACCAGATAATAAACAGTCAAACCTACGGTGACACCCAGACATTCCAATATTCACCACTGTCGTGTAATTAAGATATGTCTTATACGAAGTATGCCTTGTGAGGTGTGATTCTAAAAGTCTTGATCTGTTAGACAGCAATATCTCATTGGTTTGTATGTGCTATCTTCATATGTGAAGTTATGAAGTTTGGCTATATATGTGTTGCTGAAACATGTCCTGAGGTTGAAAACACCCACAAGCAGACTTTCAGGTACGAGTGTAAAAAGGCCACACAATGTTAGTGGCTTTTTGAGGAAATTCACACAAGCACAAGGATTACCCCAGGAACTGTATACAATAGAAACCTCTCAAATAGCACTACACAATGGGAATTGTTTGACCCAAGTCACAGCAAAAGAGCTTTCCAACAAGTGGGGAGAAGATACAAAAGGGGGGAAATGACATTATGGGGGAACCTCACTCTCCCTACAACAGCACACCTGGAAACACCTGAGGAACAAACTGAACTGGGGGAAGTGATGGTCCCAGGCTAGAAGTATTTTTAGCCTGTGTATGAAAACCTGGGAAAGCCAAGGCAACTTGTGCCTTAAGAAGCTGCCAGCCTGTTTATTGCTCAGGGTGAGAATTTGCTAATTTATATTTTACCTATCTAGTGTGTTAAGCTCAGTTTGCAGTTTGTTTATTTACTAAGGTAATCTGCTTTGTTCTGTTTGCTATCCCTTATTATCACTTAAAAGTTACCTTTTGTAATTAATAAACTTATTTCGTGTTTATTCCAAAACGCAGTTTGTGCAATTCATATCGAGGGAGGCTGGGGGAAAGCTGTGCATATCTCCCTCCACATTGAGGGAGGGGGCGATTTTTATGAGCTTGTGTTGTAGAGTTCTGTCTATACAGCACAAGACAATATTATTTTGGTGTTTACACTCCAGATGGTGGGTGCACTGGAGTGCTGGCCATTCCCCTAGCTGAATCCTCCTACACAGAGCTGACTTCAGGCTGTGTCTGCAGCTAGGCGTGGCCCTGTCTGGGTGTGTGCTGGAAAGGGGCTTGAAAGCCTGGCACAGCAACTCAGTGCAAGGGAAACCCAGGCTGGTGGGACCAGTGGGCTCAGTGGGACCCCAGCACATCTGGTGGCACCCCAAAAGGGGTCACATCTACTTCATTACTATTAGACAAAGAGGGTTTAGGGATTTCCTCAAATGTGCCCCACTCCCATTCTCCATCCATTCTATTGTAGTTCAAATAAATTACCAAAATAATTGAAACTGGAGTGATTATATTGCATTATTTTGACAAATAAAATATGCAGAATTTTAAAATATTGTGTGTAGAATTATTATTTTTTTGGCACAGAATTCCTCCAGGAGTATTAAGCAGTATATCAAAATGTGTTGTGATTACTTGTAACTGGTCAGATAAGTCACCAGGGTATTTTTCTAACTCCTGACTACAAGAGTGTGCAAGCACTTATGGCACAAATACTTAAATGTGAATTAAAATTTTATTTTCTTGAACAGTCATGTGATAAAACTTAATTCTACACATGACGACAATAAGCAAACAGGTCTAAGATCTGAGCAAGTCTGAGGTGAATTCATCTCCAGCTTCCTTGAGGCAACTGGTGAGTTTGATTCTCCTCCTCTATGTTTTACCTTCTCTTTGTTGCTGAAATATATGCAGTATTTAAAATATACTATCATAAAAATATATAAAAAACAAAATACTGGGAAATGCCATCTAGAAATTGTGATTAACTGAACTAATCACTGAATTAAGCATCACTCGTTCAAGAAGAAAGTGTTTTCCACCTACAAACATCATTCCACCACTGGCTACTGATACTTGGGAGAGGGATACGTTCCTTCCTCTGAAGTATCAGGGGCAGGATAGTGAATCTGATGGATGAATAGTTTAATGTAGATTAAAGAAAATCATATCTTTCTGATTATTTATTTGGCCTTTCTCACATATAGTGCTAGATTATGGTTTTAAGCCACAGTCCATGATGGGAAGAGAGAGTACAGAAGAATGTCACCTCAGCAGCACCCTCTAGAGATATTGTACATGAAGCACTCACCATGTTCCAGGAGCACTAGTGAAGTGCACACAGGAACTGCTACACTCTTTCCAGTGTCTTTCCTTTAAGCCATCCCAGTTCAGCATGGCATCTCCCCTTCCTGGCGACTTTTGGTCTGGCCAGCGTAAAAGGACCAATTTATGCTTGACCCTGGTGAAAGGGTGAAATTTGAGAGGAAAAAACTCTTTGCTCCCTCTACCCTCAGCTTTTACACCCATACAGAACTAAGTGGAGCACTCTGTTTAGAAATATATTCTAAACAGATGGTATATACACTATATGGCACAATTATTGTTTCATTTCTCTTTTCTTTCAGGATTTAACTTTTTTTTAAAATTAGCTGTCGAATTTTCATAATTCATTGTCCTAAAGGCAATCATCAATAAACTAATGCTATTTCTTCTGGCCATTACTGAGATCTATGATGATCATCATACACTTAACTATTACATGGAGTACATATGATAATGTAATGTGTTTCTGTAATATATTGTAGAAAAAGTAGGAAAAGGTGAGAGGCAAGAACAAGCTGATATTTGACCCTAAACAAGAATCTCATTGTGCTGAATATGATAGAACTAGTCAAGGGTACAAGGGAAATATATTATTTAAGAATAAAAGATGCTTTAAATGGAAATATACAGAATTCTGGATAGCAAACAGAAAAAAAATCGAGTTCCAAATGTAAGTTCCGCTCCTAAGAGCACACTTTTTAAAAAAAAATGTTTATTTGAATTTCCTGGGGTCGGGGAAGTCATTATCTTGTGAATGACATTCACATCTGATTGATTTTATCAGTTTGGGTCAGTAATGGACAACCCCCATGTTTGGAGGCATGTTAATTTCTACTGCACTATTTTAATTTTGTGTCAGAGGCAGAACCTCCTTTGATTCTTACAAGAGGCCATATGGTGTCTGATCCACTATGTTGTCAATCTGCTCATGCAAAAGATATAAACATGTCTGCAGTCTGATGTTCCATTTAATCTTTGCACTGATTGCTTTGCAAACAAAACAGTCAGCCTTTATTTCTCAGTCAGTTGCTATAGCTGTCTACAGACTCATTCACAGCACCAAAAGAATAGTAATTTTAGTACATTTGTTTGTTGCATTCAGTATGCAAACAATCCTGCTTCACTAAATAAAATAATTTAGTACAAGATTCTCCCATTTCAATGTCTGAATAAACCTTTACTTACAGTATCAAACTTTAACAGCCTGAGTACCCAGAAATACACTGTAAACAATCTGAAAATCTTGCTTTTGAATAAATATAAACACTACTCTCTCAATAGCCTGAATGTCAAAACAATGATTATTATTCAAAATTTGTTTTGAAAGCTCATTTTCTCAAGAGAGAAATACTCGAAAGAGTTTATATTCAGAAACATCTTTTGGAATATTGTATGATATAAAGAACAAAAATTGTACTAACCAATAATTACTACTGATTTGGCAATTAGCAACTTAAATCACTAATTGCATTGGAACACAGTTCTGGTATACAAATATTAGTTGCAATACTGAATAGGCTGAAAGGGCCAATTCCCGATTTCTTTAATCAACATTTAGTCAGTTCATACCAGGGAAACACCCATTGAACTCAATGGGCATTAGCCTAACCCAAAACTGAGTAAAAACAGAATAAGGACTGGAGAACTGGGCTAATAAAGCAGAAACAAATGCTACCCACAAGCCTTAATGGGGGTGGGGGAGAATTGATGGGCCAGTGGCAAAGGGGGACAGCCCCAATAGTAGGGAGACACTCGCTGAAGGACACCAGGTAACTCTCCCCTTCCCCTTGGAATCTCTGACATCTATTGGCCAGTTGGGGCAAGAGGGTGTTGATTGGCCAGCATCCCCCAGTTCCAGGGATTTAACCTGGAGGAAGGGCCATGTGAAACCTCTTTCAGCTCCATTCCAGCAGCCCCACCTACCCACCCTGAACTAGGATGGGAATCCAGCCTGACAGATGATGTGGATCTAGCTGATCACCCGTTTGGGAGTCAGGAAGGAAAAAAATGTTACCCATAGGGACAATTGGCAGAGGGCCAGGGAGTTTTTTCCATCTTCCTCACAGCACCTTCAAGCCACAGAGGGATACATAGGAATGTGCTCAATGCCTAACTGAGGTACCTGGTTGAGTTGTTAATTCATCACAACTTGCAGCCGGTTTCCAGTGCAGTTAAAAGGAAAAAATTAACCATTTCCAGAGGTAAAAGACTTGGAATTTTGCTGATGGGCCCCATCCTTCTGCACCATGTTCCCCTTGGGGAATTGTCGTGGTCAGAGTGAGCTGAATACTGGGGGATAAGCTCAGGAAAGCCTATTCTGACTTATGGTTTATGTGGCAGGAGCCCTGAAACCCTGCCACGCACTGGAACCAATTAAGTGCCTGGAATGGGTGATGAGCTCCCATGTGCTTAAGTTTAATAAAAGTTGCAGCCTCCCCCTTAAAACCATGCAGGCATTTGTATCCAGGTTTGACCTGATTAGTTCACCTTCATTCTGTCTAACGGCAACGACCAGTCTGATTCATTTTCCTTGAGGTTTAAAGCACAGAAAACTAGTTTTCCTTACCGCACAAAAATATGAATCACACAGAAATGGGCTCCTGTCTACATTTACCACTCTGCAGTAACTCAGGTGTCTCCAGACACAGAAGACAACCTGCTGTCGGTCTATGAATAAGGCTGCTATTTTCCTACTTGCACTGCTGAGATATGATTTATTTCAGTGTGACCTTTGGAGACAGGCTTGACTCATAGCATTAAAGTGTGATCAGCTCAAGGTCATTTAAAAACATTGTTTTAAAATATTGTAAAATACACAGAAGGAATAAACTGATCTATTTAGCTATGAATTCCAACTCAGTTGAGCAATTCATGGCTCATAGAAAATCATATAGAATAAGAATCTTTCTATAGAATTTTTTAGCCAACCTAGAGAATTCTATAGCAGAAATATAAGCCTCTGCTAAATTCTATAGCCTGGCATAAAAATTATATGAAAAGGATAGTGGGAGTAGGTGCAGCTCACGACCTCACCCATAATTTTTTTCTACTTATCACAGCAATTGTCTTTTTCACCTACTCTCACTTGCTTTTTACCCTTCACATATGCTTACTCATCCTCTCTTCCCGTTTATCATACTCACACTTTTGCTATTCCTCTTATGCACTTTCTTTGCATCTATTGCATGTTCTCTCACACACACACACACACACACACACACACACACACACACTTTCGTCTACACTCCCTTGACAGTCCTGCTTCCATGCCATTCTTCTCATCCTCAAAAGGTGCTGCCTCCCCCGTCCCCTCCTCCAATTCCCTTGATTAAAATTACCTTAACAGTTCTTGGATGCCACTGGGAGGAAAGGGAAGTAGGTATTAATACTTTCTCAGGCTTAGCAAGGGCTTTGGGAAAGTACTACCAGCGTGAACATTATATAAAATGGTGCTGTTCACAAAAGCAGTAGCAGCTGATACAGGGCCGGCTCCAGGCACCAGCTTACCAAGCAGCTGCTTGGGGCGGCCACTTCGGAGAGGGGCAGCACGTCCAGCTGTTCGGCGGCAATTCGGCGGACGGTCCCTCACTCCTGCTCGGAGCGAAGGACCTCCCGCCGAATTGCCGCCGCAGATCGCAATCGCAGCTTTTTTTGTTTGTTTGTTTGGCTGCTTGGGGCGGCCAAAACTCTGGAGCCGGCCCTGAGCTGACACTACTCTTCTCCCTTCAAATCCTTCCTTAAGACTCACTTCTGCCTACAACAAATCTAGTATGAGAGGCAGTTAGAACTAAGCTTATGCTTTAGTTATATGATGATATACTTTTAATTGATTTGGAAACCCGTGTGTTGTGTATGTACCTCACTTCAGCCTGTTTGATCTTCTTATTGTTACCCTCATTCTCCTTTCCTCCATTCTTTCCCATTGTTTCTTACATTCACCTGTTGCACTTATCTTGAACTGAATTGTAAATACCTGGAGGGGAGCAATTGTGTCTATGTTTGTACAGCACTTTGTTTCAGAGGTCTAATCTTTAGTAAGTCTTTCAGGCACAAACATAATACAAATAATGAAGAAGAAGAAACATGACACCAAATTCTGGTTTCGTATTTCCATGAGATCGATTGTTAAACTGCATGACTATTCCATCTTTACAGCAATGTTATGATTCATCTGTCTGTTCTCTTTTGGTCTTTCTCAGATGACCTACCTTGGCCACTAGTGCATTCATGAACAGTATATCACCTCCCTGTGGTGAATCACCATTCAGGATTTGGTCTTTAGAATGACTCAGACTTAATCTTATAAGATGCTAAAACAACATACATTGTACACTTGAACTATATTATACTTAGAATTCTTCGAGTGGTACACAGAATATTTGTTTATATATTACACCTCTATCCCAATATAACGCTGTCCTCGGGACAAAAAATCTTAACCGCGTTATAGGTGAAACCGCGTTATATCAAACTTGCTTTGATCCACTGGAGTGCGCAGCCCTGCCCCCCTGGAGCACTGCTTTACTGCGTTATATCCGAATTCGTGTTATATCGGGGTAGAGGGGTGTGTGTGTGTATATATATATAAAAATCTGTTCCTGCAGCAAAGGAATCAATCTGGCAAACCTGACATGTCAGAGAGTTGCCCTAACTTTATCACACACATTACCATGTGGCAATAGCCTAATTCATGTCTAAAATAATAATATGAATGTTGCCCATGCAGATATTTCAAGCATATCTGGCTATATATAGGAATAAAATACAGTTGCTTTTTTAGGCAGAACTCCAAGAACAGAAGCAAGTATTAATGTTAAGAAAATATAGTTATGAAGCAAACCACATCCTAATGTTTATTCAGTTAAGAATTATCAGTCACAATATAACATCAGAGTAAGTTTCACTTCAGGACTACATAATTCATTGATTACATCCAGTATTGTGAGCATGTGTTTAACCGAGATAAAAGGTTCAATGTTTCTAAAGTATGTTTGCTTTGTTAAAGTCTGAAAATGTTAAATGAAGTGTCAAGTTCATACCACTAAGATATCAAAGAAGATTTTAGAGGAAAGTGAAAAGAAGTTGTGCTACCAATGCACTACTAATGAAAATTTAAAAAAATAGCATCTTGAAGTGCACCTATTATATTTCCACTATGTACTGTATAATGTTATGGTCATCTTAACTGGGTGTTCTATCATTATAAAAGAGATATTCAACTTTATCTCTTATTTACAATGCAAAAAACTCAGAAAAAAACCATTTTAGATTGGAGTAAATATTCTGAATATTTTGCTAACTATTCAGTAACAACAAATGTAGACTTGTAGACTTTTCAAAAATAGGAGCCTAACATGAGGCTACTAAATCATTAGTTACGCACTTACCAGCTTCACTGTCACAATGATTAGGGTTGGCTGATATGTGATGACCCAGAAAGGTTGCCTATAAGGTAAAAGGAAAAGACCACACATTTATTACCAAAGAAAAATATAACAATAAAACAACAAAGAATTTTACATTTCTCCCAAACAGGCTTTTACAGTTCACCAAGGGCTTGAGGACACCCACAGCTTTTATATGCTCCTGCAATTGTGACACAGGCTTGCCCAAACCTCTCTCTGAGCTCCTGATAGTCATTTTTAATCTCCTGCTCAGCTTTTATAAGCAATAGGATCACAAGACCTCAGCTTGCTGGGAGCTGTTCCTTCTCCAACTGAGCCCATTTCAATTAGATTCTGCTGCACATAATTGCTGCTGTTGCCTCCCCACAGGAACTCCAACTGTTTTGGTAGGGAACAGGAGTGTAAACGTGAATAAAAAAATATAACAAAGAAAAAATATATTTAAAAAAACATTTTTTTCTGCTCTGGGAACAAAAATCAGGATGTGACAGCAATTTAGAGAAGGAAAGAAAAGAAGTGACAGATTAGACAGTCACATACATTTATACCAGAAAAGATTCCCAGAGCAGACAGAACTACCATTAAAGGGAAAAATACCAACTCAGGGGTCTTAAAATTGGAGAGCAAGGAGCTCTTACCCTCAGATTACAGAGCTCTGCACTCTGGGTTCCCAAAAGAGAGAGACTGACAAGAATCCCCATTCCTGCTACGTAATACACTGAGAGCTCTTCCTCACTACACCTCATATAAATCCAAAATAACTTAACCTATTTGTCTAACTTGTTGCCTCTGCTACCTCCTGGTAATCTTTGACTCCTGAGGCATTCCACTGACTGCCTGAAACCTAGCCATTCTGACGTACTGGGCCAATGCCTTCAACTTTTGCTGTTGTAGTTACATTCCTTGCAGATGGAGTGTTACATAATGAATACAACTATAACCGATTGAATAAATACTTCTCTATGAAAATAGCACTATTGTAACCAGGGCCTCAACTATAGTAGATATCTGGGCACTAGCCATGTATATCTGGGTACCAGACAAAAACCACTGGATACACATTTTTATATAAAGCAGACTTAAAGGATGGCCTGATTTTAAGAGTCTGGGTGCTCAGCATTTTCTGAAAATCAGGCCCATTTAAGTTATCTCAAGTTGCTTACCAAAAATGGAGGCACCCACAATCACTAGTCACTTTTGATACCCTTGGCAACAGTTTTACCCTGCTGACTTAGTTCTTTTTAGCAGTAATCAAATGGTGTAGAAAGTTCAGCATGTTTCTCTCAGAGTTTCTTGTATCACAGAATCAGAAAAATTTAGGGCTGGAAGAGACCTCAAGAGGCAGGACCAAACAGGTGTTTGTTTAACCAGTTCTTAAAAAACTCCAATGATGGGGACTCCATACTCTCCCTTGGTAGCCTATTTCAATACTTAACTATCCTTATAGTTAAAACATTTTTCCTAATATCTAATCTAAGGGTATGTCTACACTACGAGAGTAGTTCAATTTTACTTAAATCGAATATGTGGAATCGATATTACAAAGTCGAACGTATGTGTCCACACTAAGGACAGTAATTCGACTTTGTGAGTCCACACTAACGGGGCAAGCATCGACATTGGAAGCGGTGCACTGTGGGCAGCTATCCCACAGTTCCCGCAGTCCCCGCTGCCCATTGGAATTCTGGGTCGAGCCCCCAATGCCTTCTGGGGGGAAAAATGTGTCGAGGGTGCTTTTGGGTAACTGTCGTCATCCAACCGTCACTCCTGCCCTCCCTCCCTGAAAGCGCCGGCGGGAAATCAGTTCGCGCACTTTTCTGGTCAGTGACAGCGCGGACGCCACAGCACTGCGAGCATGGAGCCCGCTGCGACCATCGCTGCAGTTATGGCCGTTGTCAACACCTCGCACCTTATCATCCACCTTTCCCAGAGGCAGACCTGAAGTCTGAGAGTGGCATTGACCTGTCACAAAGCACGGGACCCCGCGCCGAGGACATCATGGTGGCAATGGGTCATGTTGATGTTGTGGAACGGCGATTCTGGGCCCGGGAAACAAGCACGGACTGGTGGGACCGCATAGTGCTGCAGGTCTGGGATGAATCCCAGTGGCTGCGAAACTTTCGCATGCGGAAGGGGATTTTCATGGAACTTTGTGAGTTGCTGTCCCCTGCCCTGAAGCGCAATGACACCCGGATGCGAGCAGCCCTGAGTGTCCAGAAGCGAGTGGCCATAGCCCTCTGGAAGTTTGCAACGCCGGACAGCTACCGGTCAGTCGCGAACCACTTTGGCGTGGGCAAATCTACCGTGGGGGTTGTTGTGATGCAAGTAGCCAACGCAATCGTTGAGCTACTGCTCTCAAAGGTAGTGACCCTGGGAAACGTGGAGGTCATCATAGATGGCTTCGCCGCGATGGGATTCCCAAACTGCGGTGGGGCTATAGATGGAACTCACATCCCTATCCTGGGACCGGACCACCAGGCCAGCCAGTACATTAACCGAAAGGGCTACTTTTCAATGGTGCTGCAAGCACTGGTGGACCATAGGGGACGTTTTACCAACATCAACGTCGGATGGCCGGGCAAGGTTCATGACGCTCGTGTTTTCAGGAACTCTGGTCTGTTTAGACGGATGCAGGAAGGTATTTACTTCCCGGACCACAAAATAACTCTTGGGGATGTGGAGATGCCTATAGTGATCCTCGGGGACCCAGCCTACCCGCTAATGCCCTGGCTCATGAAGCCCTATACAGGCGCCCTGGACACTGAAAAAGAACTCTTCAACTACCGGCTGAGCAAGCCCTGGCTGGGATGATTTAGTTGGGAATTGGTCCTGCTTTGAGCAGGGGGTTGGACTCGATGACCTCTTGAGGTCCCTTCCAACCCTGATATTCTATGATTCTATGAAGTGCAGAATGGTGGTGGAGTGTGCTTTTGGACGTCTCAAGGGGAGATGGAGAAGCTTACTGACTCGCTGTGATCTCAGCGAAACCAATATCCCCATTGTTATTGCAGCTTGCTGTGTGCTCCACAACCTGTGTGAGAGCAAGGGGGAGACCTTTATGGCGGGGTGGGAGGTTGAGGCAAATAGCCTGGCTGCTGATTACGCCCAGCCAGACAGCCGGGCGATTAGAAGAGCCCAGCGGGATGCGCTGTGCATCCGGGAGGCTTTGAAAGCTAGGTTCCTGAGTGAGCAGGGTAACCTGTGACTATTAAATTTGTTTTCAGAGAAGCTGAACCTGCCCCCATTTCTTTACCCAGTAAATGTTCACTATCCTCTCCAGTTACATACCCCGTTCCCCCCGTTCCCCCCCTTCCAACACACGTTTAAAAATAAAATCACTTGAATTTTGTTAATGAACACCGTTTTCTTTATTACTGTTTTCTCGGTAAAGTGTTGAACCTGGGACGCAGACTGTGGTGGAGAGCGGGTGTAGTGTAGTGATGCAAAGGACGCTTCTAAACTCCAGGAATGACAGGCTCCGCAGTGGTGGACTGGTTGTTTCAACGGAGCCTGCCACTCCTCCTGTTCGGGACTCTGTGTGTGGGGGCTATGTGACTTTGTGGCAGGGGGAGGATGGTTACAGATCCCCTGCTGCGTGGCTCTGTGATCCAGGATAAGGACCGCTGCATAAGATCTCTAACCGCCCTCCCCCGCCACAAAGTCACATAGCCCCCCCCCCCCCCCCCCCGAGAACATGAAAACCACCTCCCAGACTGACCAGGGTAACTAGTGACTGCACTGTGTGTGTGCCCTGCTGCTGAATCTGCCCCCGCGTCTGTACCCTGGTAAAGGTGACTGTCCTGTCCAATTACCAACCCCCTTCCCCCCCTTCAAACAGACTCTCCTCTAAAAGAACATGATGGAAACAGTAATTAACAGAAACGTACTTTTTATTAGCAACTACACATGAAACTAGGGGATGAAACTGGGACGGGGGCTTGGGTGAGGTGGGAAGGAAAGGACTTATCAAATTTTGGGGAATGAGAGCCTTCTGGTACTTGAGCAGTCTGCAGGGGTGGAGTGAGAGTTTTCACGGACTCTGCCGCCCCTCCTTCTTGGGACTTTGGGTGAGGGGGGTATGGGACTTTGTGGCGGGGGAGGGCGGTTAGAGATAGAGCCCCGCTGCAGTCTGTCCTCCTGCCTCCGGTCCTGCAGAACATCCACAAGGCGCCGGAGCGTGTTCGTTTGCTCCCTCATTAGTCCAAGCAGCGTTTGAGTTGCCTGCTGGTCTTCCTGCCGCCACCTCTCCTCCCGTTCCATGTGTGATCGGTGCATTTGGGACAAGTTCTCCCTCCACTGGGTCTGCTGGGCTGCCTGGGCTTGGGAGCAGCCCATAAGTTCCAAGAACATGTCCTCCCGTGTCCTCTTCTTCCTACGCCTAATCTGCGCTAGCCTCTGGGAGTGTGATGCCAGGGGAGGCTGGGAGACAGTCGCAGCTGTGGGATGGGAAAAAGGGAGCGAATTCCTCAGAAAGATAAATTTTTGGGTGAACAAAGAACATAGTCTTTCTCTGTGAACAAGACCATGCACAGCACCTATCACATGCGCACTCAGGACAAGGTCGAATTTTCGGCCTTCGCATTCAGTGCCTGGGGTCTTGCAGTGCAGATCAGAGAAGCGGGACAGGACAGCGGAATTTGGGTAACAGGCTGACATGGTAAGCCGTACACTTGTGGCTGCTTAAAACTTTAATAATAGCACTGGCCTCCTTTCACGTTCAAAGCAATGCCAGTCCCTGCTGCCAGCAATCCGGCAAGCATGAACTCTGCCCTGTCCCACCCCCTCATGGCTGTCCCAGGGAAAGATCCCTGTATGCTGCTCCTCTCCTGCCTCCACCGCGTGGCTGTAAGCCACTGGTTACAGTTCTGTAAAGGAACAGGCAAGCAGTCCCAATACTAACATTCCCCTACCTAATTCAAAGCAGGTCACCATGAGCGACATCACTCTGATGAGGATTTCAGAGACGGAGAAAGAACGGATGCTTCGGGAAAGCCTGCAAAGACCAGGGCCGTATGCCGCCATGCTCTGCAAGGCAATGATACCCGAGTACTTGATTGTCTCCTGGCGTGGAAACGTTTCGTACCGTGGAGGACCCAATAAGGCCGCTCTCCCCAGGAACCTGATGCAAAGGCTTTCCAATTACCTCCAGGAGAGCTTCGTGGAGATGTCCCCGGAGGATTTCTGCTCTATCCCCGGACATATAGACCAGATTTTACTGTAGCTGCACTGGCAGGGACTAAACAGTAGAGCGCCTAGGGCACAACAATCATGCTAAACCGGACATTGTTAGATTTTTTTTCAGTAGTTGCACTGCCAAGGACTGAAACGTTAAGCGCCTAGGGCAAACTAATCATGAAAAACCCATTGTTAATATTGTTAATATTCCTGTTCTGTTAAAAATAAATGTTTACATGTTTAAAACACTTACTGACTGATCCTTCCCCTGATTCTGTGTTGGGGTTAACGCCTGGGGACGGTTGGTAGGGGATCTCTGTAAGGGTGATGAAGAGATCCTGGCTGTCAGGGAAATCAGCGTTGTAAGCGCTTTCGACTGCCTCGTCCTCCTCATGTCCTTCATCTTCCCCATCCGCTAACATGTCCGAGGAAGCGGCCGTCGACAATATCCCATCCTCAGAGTCCACGGTCAGTGGTGGGGTAGTGGTGGCGGCCGCACCTAGGATGGAATGCAGTGCCTCGTAGAAACGGGATGTCTGGGGCTGGGATCCGGAGCGTCCGTTTGCCTCTTTGGTCTTCTGGTAGCCCTGTCTCAGCTCCTTGATTTTCACGCGGCACTGCGTTGCATCCCGGCTGTATCCTCTCTCTGCCATGGCTTTAGAGATCTTCTCATAGATCTTTGCATTCCGTCTTTTGGAGCGCAGCTCGGAAAGCACGGTCTCATCTCCCCACACAGCGATGAGATCCAAGACTTCCCGATCAGTCCATGCTGGGGCCCTCTTTCTATTCTGAGATTGCATGGCCATCTCTGCTGGAGAGCTCTGCATCGTTGCCAGTGCTGCTGAGCTCGCCACGATGTCCAAACAGGAAATGAGATTCAAACTGCCCAGACAGGAAAAGGAATTCAAATTTTCCCGGGGCTTTTCCTGTGTGGCTGGTCAGAGCATCCGAGCTCGGACTGCTGTCCAGAGCGTCAACAGAGTGGTGCACTGTGGGATAGCTCCCGGAGCTATTAGCGTCGATTTCCATCCACACCTAGCCTAATTCGATATGGC
>NW_020664420.1:66835369-66872538 GCF_002925995.2 Terrapene triunguis | reverse complement strand
CTCCCCGGCGGCCGGAGCGCCGCGCCGCCCCCCTCCAGGTGCCGCCCCAAGCACCAGCTTGGGTGCTTGGTGCCTGGAGCCGGCCCTGGGCAGTACAAGGGTCAATGCCTCCCTATTTGAATATTGTGCCTTTGGGATATGTCAGGAAGAAACACCCCAGACTACCATGTATGCCTTAGAAACCTCAGACTACATCAGATACAAGGTTTCCCAGGAGGATTGTGCTCCATGGGAAGTCAATATTGGGGCAATGCCAAAAAGCAGCAACTGTGGGGCCCACAGCCCATCACTAAAATGTGAGTGAGGAGACTAAACCAAAAACTTTGCCAAACAAAGTTTGGGTTCAATATGGTTATTTTTGTCCATGAATATTGAGACTCCTCTTTTAATAATGTGGTACCTACAGGCTACAATGGCTCACATTTCCAGCAGGTAATGTGGCATTTGTACAGTAGGCTGCAATAAATATAATATGCAACAAACTAATTTTTTCCCTACACTGTGTGTGTGTGTGTGTGTGTGTGTGTGTGCGCGTGCGTGCATGCATACACACATGTGCGTGTGCACACGTCTGCTTTTAAAAAGAAATGCCAGATTCTTTTCTTAGGCCATATCTACACTACAAATTTATGTCAAAACAAGTTACATCATCATTAAGCCACTGCAATTAGTACATCATCCAGAGACATTATAAATTATTTTTATATATATAATATCCCCTTTGGGAGCATATAATGTGATATAAAGTAAAACATGCCATCAATTCTATGATTAATAAGGGATAATCAATGACCCACTTCCTGTGGGAATTATGGGTTTTTTAACTTTCTTCTGACTTTAGCATGATTCTAGAAGCCATGTCCTGGCTAGATAATTAATTGTCTATAGACAAATTAACTAATTAGATCTAAGGTAATGGTCATTCATTGTCCCGTGAGAAGATAATGACTAAGGGTATGTCTTTACCACACAGCTGACATTGGCTCTTACCTGGACTTTAGCCCAAATCCCCCTACCATCCACATAAAAAAATCTTTGACTGGGTTTGAAGGTGTTTTAAGTCCAGGCTAGCCTATCTGGCTGGGAGTGTAGTTAGAATCCAGGCTCCACATTCACTCAGGCTGAAACCTACCCATTTTGCAGTGAAGACACTGGCAAAAATTACTGAAGTGACAATAAACCCTTCCCATATTTCATCCTGAAGGATAGAAAAATGCTTCTGCAATTGACACTGTGGACTGAAAAAGAATGTGGGATGTGCCCAATGACACACACAGGAAAGTGCAGACAGTGGGGACACAGTGACATAGTAAGACTTTGCACTGTGGCCATTCACACCTCATGCCTAGGCTAATCCAGGTGCTCAGATATGGTGCTGATCATCTAGGTTAACTGTGCAGTGAAGATATACCCGTGATTGTATTTTAGCTAAACTAGATTAAGTGGGCCCAGGAACCAAAAACTCCAGAAATAGAAGTGACTGGATTTATCCTTATCTTTCTGTTTAAAAAGTTTCCTGAAAAAGAAAACAATGGGAATAGGAGCATGTGAGTTTTACTCATATAGCACTTCACATTTACCTAGCTATCCATCAAGTAAACCACTCATGCTATTCTGTCCAAATATAGGAAATAAGAAAATCAGAGCTTCACACAAAACATTTCCAATAAACTAAACATCTCCCCTATCCTGGGCAGATGAAATGACAGTAAAATATGCCATTAACCCATTCATGCTGAGGCACCAGGAGCCATGAGCAGAAAGTATGATTCTCTCTAAAAGGATTTGACCCTAGATTTGAACCTACCCAAGCTGGATTTTAATATACTATTATGTCAAAAATAATACACACAGGACAGATCTTTTTACATTTTCAAATTAAAGGAAATTGCCCCCTTATGAAAATATTTATGTAACTTATACTTCCAATTGTTATATTTGTAACTTACTTTTGCTTCCTCATAATTGCAGATTATTGTAAGCATTAAGCTATTGTGGTTGTTTCAATATAAAAATGGAGATTCTAACAAAACAGTGAACCAAAAATGGTATATGCTATAGAATATGAATGTATAAAAAAAACCTGGGATGATTTGGGCACTGTCACATATTATGGAAGGTTATTTGCTGAATACTTGTGCAGACAGTTATTCAATCCTGCCAAACTGAGGAAGAAAGGGGTGAAAAAAGAAATGATATGTAATCAAGACACTCTGAAGAAAGTCCTGCATTTTTGTTCAATTTACTATATGATCAAGAACTATTTAAAACAACACATTAATTCATGGACAGGACTACCTCATTAAAAGGCTTGTTGAATGTGATGTGTGCATTGAATTATAAATCTTAGTTTTTCATTCAAATATCATAATGACATGACTGTTACTTTCAGGAGAAAAAATTACCATTTTTCTTCTGGTCTTGGAAGAACAGCAAGGAGAATATTAAATCATGGATTCAAAAACGAAGTTAAATATATCAGCTAGTTACATGTTTATAATAATGAGATATGTATATAAGGCAGAAAGCAATATCTAGAGTGTGTCCCTTGATTAAAACGCTTGGTTTATCTCCTGGATAACAGCCATCAGTATGGGATTTGCTTCTCCAGCTCTCATTACAGATTTTTCTTTCTGGTGAGAAATACCTCATTATTAATCACCCTAAAGATGTTTCCTTTACATCGTCCCATAATCATAATCTTGGTCCCATCCAGATGAGCTAAAATGCTACGGTGAGAATCATCTCTCTTTCCCATCACTCAAATCATGTTGCTCAGTTGCACCCAGTCTAACACCTTCCGCTCCCTGCCTAAAACTGCTCCTGCTTACATCTCTGCTCCCATTTCTTCCTACTTCCCCTTTCCTCTTCACAAAAGCCTTCCTCATTTCCTTCTCCCAATCCCATCTTTTTGCATTCCCTTCCTCACCCCCCCATTGCACTTATTCTTGGGACCTTGTTGCTATTGGTCTGCACCAAGGACGTGATCCAAAACCTTTGTAGTCAACGAAAAGACTCACATTGACTTCAACAGGCTTTGGACAAGGCTTCAAACAGCTGCTTTCTCTTCACCAAAATCTATTGAAAACACTCTTCTTCCAGGAAGCCTTTCATCAAGAGAATATCACAGAAATAAAAGGATACATGAAAGTGTATCTTGTAAAGTGTCAGGGACACAATCCATGATCAATAAATAAAAATCATAATACAATAATGTGCAAGATGGGGCCCTAGGAAACATTAACTGTACATGATTTTTCAAGAAATAATTATTTTAATTTTAGGTTAGATTTTTTTTCCTCACAGACTTTTGGCTTCAATTGCTAACAGTTACCTCACAATGGTGTATGGGATTCCTGTCCTTAAGATAAAAAAATAACAGTGTGATATCTCTTAGCAAATTTTGACTTTTTCATGGCAGCCTCTGTTTATTGTATGATATACAGTAATGCAGCCATAAACTTAAATTCTGACACTAAACCAGAGCCCTGGTCTCAGAGTAGTGCTGAGCCATGCCATTCTACTGGGACATGTCTCCTGGAACTCCCAAGCCACCACACCAACCTTGAAGAGAATGAAGCTGAGACATTCTACTGTAGCTGGCCAGTCAGAGAAGTTGAGGTCATTATTATTTTGATCATTTATACTATGGTAGCACTCAAAGGCTACCATATCAGAACTAGAGTCTTTTTGCGCTGCGCACTGTAAAAAGTGCTGCTGAAGTGCTGGTACTGGCCCTACCCCTGCCTGCCCCTTTCAGGATAACTAACAGCCTAGCCACAAGCAGTCCTTGTGCTCACGGGAGTGCAACAGTTGCTTTGACTTGTGTGTGTTCTGAGATTTCAACTCATAATAAAGATAGGCTAACGATATAATTGTTTAAATAATCAAATGTAAATCCTTTGCTTCTATTCTAGATGACCAGTAGAAGTTTACTACTTTCTGTATTTATTGCTTATGAGAAAATGAGTCATAGCTTATTCCTTACAATACTGTTACTTGAAATGCTGCATCCTAATTGCAGTACTTAAAACAATCTCAACCAATTTGAGTCCTATAATTTTATCACTGACTTTCTAGCTCTTCTAAATTGAGAAGTATCAATTTGCAAAACTGCTGATGTTTTCCATATGACTCTGGTTGTTAAATGTTTAACATTGTGTAGTCCATTACAAATAATGTTAATGATGCAGGCAAATATATAATAAATTATTGTGATGCATGCTGTATTCCCTATTCAAAGTTTAACTGCTAAATAGGGCTAAGCAATTATTTTTAAAAAGGATTCATGAACAGTCATTCAAGCAAAAACTATGAATTGCATTGCTTGTGAAAGGTGTTGGATTCTATGGAATATGTGGTCTTTTAGCCATGTGACAACCATGCCACAGCCAATGGCTAACATACTTGCCCATCAAAGTGCGTGAGCCCTTTTATCAAAGGATCAACTCTCCAGGTTGGGATTGGGGAGCAGTTCACTATCCATAGCCATTCAATTTTTGGCTTCTCTTGAGTTTGCCAACAAAGGCCCCAGTTAGCACAAGTTGTTTGATTTTTAAGACATGGGCACTTGCCCACAAGAAGCTAGATTGACACCAACAGCTCATTTCACATAAGCTATCCGACAACTATCAGATGGTGACGACTTCCAGACATTGGCAACCTCAGATTTATTTCAACTGGTGACCGAAAGATGAAAAGCTCTGTGTCAGTCCACTGAGAAATCCAGTTTTCCAAATGGATTTTTTTAATGTGTGAAATATTATGGATCATATTGTTGCCCCTTTTCAACCCATGCAGCTAGTGAAAGTTCCAGCTCAAAATAGAAATTGATGGAGTCCAGTATTTTCTTTGATGCAGTCTTGTTTATTTACAAGGAATGTACAATGTCTTCCTTCTCTGAATTCAGGAGGAACCAAGA
The DNA here is from genome assembly GCF_002925995.2 of Terrapene triunguis. NCBI lineage: Eukaryota > Metazoa > Chordata > Testudines > Emydidae > Terrapene > Terrapene triunguis. The sequence goes on along the minus strand of NW_020664420.1, from coordinate 66,867,617 downwards.
ACAAAAGGAGCATTTTCTTAATGTGCAAAAAGCCTCTTTAGCCAACAGACCCAAAAGCACTCTCTCTAACTTTTCCCATGGTCACACTGTGTTCACAGGCTACTGCTTGGCTTTCTTTTTATTTTGCCAGCTTCAGGGATGTCCCACAATCCTAGGAACTCTGGGGCATCTCTTTAACCATCTTGGCCAATGGGAGCTGCAGAGCTGGTGCTAGTGGCAGGCGCAAAACATGGAGACCCCCCTGGCCACCCTGACCCTAGAAGCCAGAGGGACTGCCAGGCACTTCCCAGGAGCCGCCCCAGGTAAGCGCCGTTAGGACCCCGCACCTCCTCCCCCTGCCTCAGCCCTCAGGTGAGGAGGCGAGCGGGGTGACCGGCCAGAGGCACACTGGTCCGCCTGGCCCTGTGCTGCCAGCGTGCCCCTTCCTGCTGGAGGCAGGCCCATGCTGTGCCACACAGCACCCCCCAGCCACACTATGCCCAGCGCCCACCTACACAAACCTTCCACCACAAATGCACAGTGCCCTGCACACCACCACCCCTGCCCAGCACCCCCCAACTCCCAACAACTGCCCAGCACCCCATACAGAACCCCCCCCTCTCCCAACACACACATCTCCCCCTCCCCCACTATCCAGAACCTTTCCCCACAGCCCCACCACCACAACTAAACAGTGCCCCACACAGACCCCCACTGCCCAGCACCCCCCAAAAACAGTCCCCTCACCACCCAGCACCCTGCATCCCCTCACAGTCCAACACCCCACCACAGACCTCCCAGACACACTCTCCCTCATGCCCTGCCCCCTCCCCTGGCCGCACTCACCGGCCCTGCTAGGAGATGAGGTGAGTGTCAGCTGGGCTAGGTCCCGGGGTAGGGAATCACTCCATCCCCTTGGGAGCAGCGCGATCAGCCAGGCCAGGGCCTGCCCCTACCCCGGCCAAGCTCCCTCAAGACCCACTTGCCTGGAGGGGCCCTCCCAAGTCCCCCCACCCCGACTCCCCTCCACACACTGGCCAAGACTGGCCCCACTTCTGCACCGGTCCTACACAGCTCGGCTCTGGGGAGAAAGGCGGTGCCCCACAGGAGGCAGGCACCAGAGACTGTCCGGAGCTGGAGCTACACTGGGGTCTGGCCAGTACATGGGGCGGAGAGGAGCCAAACAAAACCACCACTCATTGCATGCCATGCAGGAGGCAGGCTGTTCTGTATGGATCCATATTCACCACCTCTCTGGGGACACTCCCACGCCTGATTGCCTCACACCACGCCTGATTGCGTCACACATACACACATGCCCTGACATGCTGGGATGGATGGACAGCTCCGGGAAGGAGCCCCAGCCCACTCCACTGGCCTCACAATGACATCAGCCTATGTCTAAGGGAAGAAATAGGTTGGGGAGGAATAAAGCCGGGGGGTAGGGGGAGGAAGAGAGAAGAGAGCTCCAAGCGGGGACAGTGTGAAAAGCACAGACCCACCTGAATGAGGTCAGGGATCCCCAGGGGCCCAGCAAGTGGGGAATGGAGTCCAGGAATGGGGGAGTGCTAAGGGGAACCACTGGAGCCCATGAATGTAGGGTACTGGAGCCCGCAAAAATGGGGTGCCCACAGAGGGCACTGCACAGGGAAGATGGAGCCCATGGGCAGCGGGGTCCATGAGTCGCTGGCTATGTGAGGCAGCTGGGGGAGAGGGCAGCCCTCCCTACACACAGACTGCTGCTGGGTCCGAAGCTCCCAGGCTCATGCTGCTGCTGCCTTTTGCCGGCGGAGTCTCATTTGCTCTGGGAGGGGGATGCTGCCTGCTGTGTGCACATTTGAACCTCACCTCCTCCTCAGCGCGCGCACCCACACTGCCGCCAAGGGCCTCGTGCCAGCACCTGGTAGTGCGCACGCACCGGGAGTGTAGCTGAGTGTGCTCAGGCTGCTGCTGCTGCAGGGGCAGGGGTGGGGTCTGCACCGAGTGTCCCTGGCCCCCTGTGCACCGAGTGGAGGGGGGGGAGGGGTTAGGAGGCAGAGAGGAGTTGGCAGGTGGGGCCAGAGCAGAGAGGAGCCAGCGGGCTTGGCGGGATCTGGGGGCGCAGCGCAAGCGGAGCAGGCCACGCTGGGGCCCCTTCTGAGTGTGGGCCCGGTGCCGCTGAGTAGCCATGGTAAACCCAGTACTGGAAAGAACTGCCCTTTTCTTGAGGCTGGGAACAAAAGTCATGCTTCAATTCAGCTGTCACCTGCCAGCTCTTTGTGACCAGGCTTAGCGCTGCACCGGATCCAAACCCGCTCTTGGCAAATAAGCTTTGGGATCCAACCAATCCAAAGTGAACTGAAGTCACCCATTTATTTTAAGAGGCAGGGGCAGCACCTCCAAAAAGCTCTGCCATCCGGAAGACTCACTCTGCAGCGACAACAGAAAGGAAAACCCACCCCAGCCAATTGAGGCCAGGCGGCTGCTGACCCCCGGCCGAGCCCCAGGGCTGGAGTGTTCCAATGGCTCTGAGTGACAGCTCTGGAGCAGCCCCTCTGCGCTCGGGGTGCCCCTAAGAAGGGCTGGGCAGGGCAGCTCATAGGGAGCCCTGGCTCGCAGAGCCAGGCAGGGAGCCCCGCAGCCAGCTCCGTGGATGCAGTGTAAGGGCTAGGACTGCCATCTCTGAAATGAGCTCTGCACGTGCTGATTCCGCCCCAGGGCAGGCCGGGGCTGAGCACTGCTAAGTTGCTGCCCAGGTCACTTACCCACACTGGTGAGCAGGTGCTACACCTAGTGGCATGCACCTGATTGATGTATGACCAGGATGCCATTTGTCCTGATATTCAGGTAAAATTTAAAACTTGGTAGTGAAATAGAAAATTAGTCGATTGGGGATGTCCTACTTGTTAAATCCGATTGTGCTCTATGTTATCTGCTGGCAATTTTGTTTTTTCAGGTTGTTTTCAGTTGTAACACAATTTACAGTAGGGATTACTGTTTACAGTTTACAGTTCTGAACCACTGTGCATACTGTGGCACAAACTACAGTGGGTGCGTAATAAAACGTAAGCAGCACAGAGTTAGCTAGCAACTGAAAAAAAACGAGCAATCTACCTAACGGTCTTCAGACGAAAACCCCACCTGAAATAGCAACGGCAAGTGAGGTGCCAACTACCAAAAAACAAAAAAGACAGTGCAGATACAGGACAGAATGGGAAAACACTTACATTTGGATTCGGAAATCCTACGAGTATGATTCAAAATCCTTTTGTAAAGCACGCAGGAAGGAATTTAGCATTTGCCATGGTGGTGAGTCTGATGTTAAGCATCATGCTGATTCAAAAAAATTATGAACAAAAACACCAAAACTCACAAGAGTAATACCCTGGCCTCAAATTTTTTCAGCAGGCCAAATGAATCCTTCAATAACAAGGTTATCACTGCTGAGCTAACTCAAGTTTACCACACAGTAATCCATCAACACTCCTATTGCTCGTGTGACTGTGAACTTAAACTGGCGCCTATCTTGCATCCAGATTCAACGATTGCAAAGCACATCAGCTGTGGCCAAACTAAAACAGAGGCATGGATCAAAAATGTGCTGTCGCCACTCTCGACAGAATTTTCAAAAGACCTCAGCAAGCCAGATGGTCGCTATTTCTCAGTTGCCACAGATGCATCTAACAAGGGCAATGTGAAAATTTACCCCTTATCACTGAGATACTGGACACCCAAACATGGGATCCAAGATAAACTGTTAGACTTCTATGAGCAAAGCGAAGAGACTGCAGAGGCAATAAGCAACACATTACTTGAAAAACTTGCAACACACAAACTAGACCTGAACAAAGTGTCTTCCTATTGTGCTGATAATGCAAACATGAATTATGGAAAGCGACAATCAGTGTACCAGAATTTTAAAAAACAAAACGAAAATATCTTGCCTGCAAACTGCCCTGCCCGTGTTGTGCACAACACTGTGAAACATGCTAGCAATACCCTTCAAGTTGACACTGAGACTCCGGTGATTAAGATGTTCAATCAGTTCAACAGTTCTGCTAAGAGAGTAGTAGCACTGAAGGATATGTTTGACTTTGTGGATATGGAGTATGCCACTTTACTGCATCATGTTCCGACACTCTGGTTGAGTCTTTTCCCAGCTGTAAACAGGCTTGTAAATGTGTGGCAGGCTGTTAAATACTATTTTGTTTCTCTGGGCAACAACGAGTGCCCAAAATCTCTATGGATGCTGTTCTCCAACATGAAAAATGATGAACAAGGTGAGGGGCCTAGCAAAGTTGAGGTTCATCTGTTTTTCCTCCAGAATGTCCTGAAAATCTTCAATAATACTGTGCTCTGTTTGGAAAATGAAAGTGAGACAGCATGTGACATGTATGCCATAATGAATAATCTGAGAATTAAACTTTAGCAACGGAAGAATGACAAATTCTTCGGCTCCAAAGTTGAAAATCCATTAACTGAGATGCTACCTATCACTGCTGAATATCTAAGGAAAGACTTCATGAATTTTATAATGTGTCAGTCCTACATCTGGAGAAATGGTTTGATTTTTCAACAACTGGCTACTTGTTCAATACCCAGTGCTTGAACATCAAAGCTAATAGGGAATTTGAATACAGTGATCTGTCTGTGGCTGTGACAGCTGTAAACCTGCAGAAAACAATGGATCTTGATCAGCTCTATGATGCATACTGCATCATCAAAGACATCAACTCCAAGTTGGAGCCTGGCAAATACTCAGCTAGGGAACTCTAGTCTCATGTGCTGAGAAACAAGAACGGTAGCACTGAATTCCTGAACATGACAAACCTGGTGTCAATACTTGCTCAGTATACCAGTAAGCAACGCATACACAGTGCATGTATTTTCAATCATGAAAGGTGCATGGACTGATGTCTGAAATCGAAGCAGCATAGACTTGGTCCGGTATGAAACCTTTGTCAAAATGAATTTCCGGATGAGTTGCAAGGACTTCTACAGCTTTGTGATTGCCCAGAAGCAAGTCATGACTATGGCAAAATCATCCAAGAAGTACTAGACTTCTGGCACATCTGAGAGGTATGCAAATTGTGAAGTTGATTTATTGGCTGAATAAAAAACCCTGCCCTTTATTCCTGTTGTTTGTCTAATGTACAAATAAATCTGTAGATTTAAATATGGATTTCAACTAAATCTACAATTTAGTCAGGGAGGGCATGGCAGTCACTGATTCTGGACCTCCCTGACATAGTTTGTTTCAGCTGTCAGTGGCTGAAGCTGGGGCTGAAGGCAGGACTGTGGACCTCCCCTCCATGACTGGGGCTGGGGCTGGAGCCAGGGCTATAACCAGGACCCTTCGCTCCCCTGCCCTGCAACTGCAACCGGGATCCTGTGCCCTGTCCCATGGCAGGAGCTGGATCTGGGATCATGCGCCCCAGCCCCGCGGCTTCAGCGGGGGCTGGAGTCGGGGCCCTGCATCCCGACCCGTGGCTTCTGTCGGGGGCTGGAGCTGGGGCCATGAGCCCTTGCCCCGTGGCTTGTGGTAGGGGCTGCAGCAGGGGCCGAACGCCACCCTCGCAGCTTCCTAGGGCTGTGCGCCCCTCTACCACCCCATGTCAGGGCTGTGCACCTGTGGCTGCCCTCCCCCATGTGTCCTGATATTTTACTCTTGCGAACTGGTCACGCTAGTATTGGATGCTGCAGCCAAATGGGAGGAATGAGTCTTGGGGTACGCCTATACTTACCTCCGGGTTCGGCGGTAAGCAATCGATCTTCTGGGATCGATTTATCGCGTCTTGTCTAGACGCGATAAATCGATCCCGAAAGTGCTCGCCGTCGACACCGGTACTCCTGCTCCACGAGAGGAGTACGCAGAGTCGATGGGGGAGCCTGCCTGCCGCGTGTGGACCCGCGGTAAGTACCTTGTAGTTCGAACTAAGGTACTTCGACTTCAGCTACGTTATTCACGTAGCTGAAGTTGCGTATCTTAGTTCGAACTGGGGGGTTAGTGTGGACCAGCCCTTGGCCTCAGGGATTAGAGCCACAAAAAGATTTAGGTGCTTAACTGCCACTTTAAGCATCTAAATCCAAACTTTAGATTCCTAAACCCCCAGCTTATCTGCCACGTAACCCTGTAGACACCTAAAGTCCCTAGGCACCTAACTTTCCACTAGTAAAGTCTCCTTGGCATTTATGTTTCTGCTGGTCAGCATGCTCAAAGCCTCCTCAGTCCTGACTCCCAGAGCCTAGCTCATGCCTAAGCCCTAGCAGAAACTTCAAATTAGGCACCGGGCTAGACAAAGTGAGAATGACTCTACAGAGCAGTGCTAAGGGCACTTACCTGGGAGACCCAAGTTCCAGTCCCATGACTAAGTATTTTGTACAAAGTGAAATAGTTTTAATAGGAGAAACAGACACACCAACCACAGAATACAGTCAGTCATTAGGACACTCAGCTGGGACATAAGGGACCTGAATTCAAGTCCCTACTTCACATCAGGCTCAGTGGGGACCTGATCCTGACCTGACCTTGGCCTCCCACATCCTGGGTGAGAGCTCTAGCCACTGGGCAACATCATGAGGGCAAGTGGCACCACCACTGCCGTTCTTTTTTGCAAGAAAGGACAGACTGACCTCGCCTAGCCACCTACCTTCAGCAAAGGGTTCACGCCTCTGAATCCCAAGCAGAGGGAAGTGCCTCCTGTTAGGCACCTACTTCTCTTTGAGGAGTAGAGCTTCAACCTATGCCCTTCTCCTTGGTATTTCCTGTTGGCTCGCTTAGGCAACTCCCCACTCAGCTTGCTGGATTTTGTGAATCCCATTTTTAGGGCAAGTCTACACTACAAAATTAAGTCGACGTACAGCCACGTCCACACTATGCTTCTTGTGTCGGTGGTCCTCACCGGGAGCGCTGGCACCGATTTAACTGCCAGTGTGGGGCATTGTGGGACAGTTTCTGAAAGGTAGCAATAGTCGATGCAAGCAATGCAGTGTCTACATTGACACTGCATTGACCTAACTACATTGACTTAAGCACTATGCCTCTGTGGAGGTGGAGTTATTAAGTCAGTGTACTGGGCAAGTTACATCGGTGGGAACTACGTTTTAGTGTAGACACTTACAGAGTTAGGTTGACTTAACTCTGTAGTGTAGACCAGTCCTCAGGCCCCTAACCATGTATTATACAGAATCTGGGTACTTAACTAAGGGCTCTGGATTCCACTGGGTGGCAGGGCACCTAAAAGTTAGGTGTTGTAGCACTGAATCTAAGTCCCCTTTGTGGATCCACTCCCAGAAGATTTCTCACCTAGGCCCTGAATCAAAGAAAATAATTGAGCAACATGATAATGAATTCCTTCTAGAATGGGAGGCCTCTCTTCAACTTAACATAAGCGGGGGAGAAGAAGATCAGCAATACATGCTGTCTGTTATGCCAGAGACGGACACAGAAGAATCTTACTTTCTAGGAAAATGTGAATTGGTTCATTTCTGTTCCTCTAATTCAAGAAAAAATCTGATTCTAACTTAGTTTGTAATGAAGCATAAAATTAGATGAGGCTAAATATGTACATTGGCAATGTGTAGCTTTAAAATCCTTTTGTCTCTGATGCTTTATTCCGACAGCTAAATAAAAACACACGGTTTTAAGAAAGCTGTTGGTCACTCACACCAGTCAGAGGTTTCCAGAGGGAGCATCAGGAAAACGCTCAAACAAAATTAAGCCTGCACAGTAACAGGTAGTTGGTACAGATGGAGTAGTACACCTGGGTCCTGGTCTAAGAGTGGGAGAATTGCGAAATTCTCCCCTGATGGAGGGAAGGTTTAGGCCCAAGATCTCAGGTGAATGCACTCAGAGATCAGAAAAGGACAGAGGTGCAGCCAGCCCTATAATCACTGTTCTATGGATTCAAAGAAAACTGAAAGAGCATAGAAAAAGCTAATGGTAAATAGCAACATATTGAATTGTGAGGAGCTGTTTAAATGAGATATCCGCAGATCCCGTGTTAGGTCTACTTTTAATTAATATCTTCATTGACAGACTGGCTAGGGAGTGAACAGCTCATGAATGAAACATGCAGATTTCACTAAAGCTGGAGGAGCTGCAAATAGAAGTAAAATCAAGAAATAATAAAAAAAGATCTAAAAAAGCTTGGTGACATGGGCAATGTAGTGTCACCAACAATCATTTCAATAAATATATATGCACATTCATAGTTAGAGGTAGCTAGGACATAGTTAAATTGTTTGATAGCTTTATTTAATAATTTGTTTAAATGAGGGAGGTGTGTAGTGCAGTCAACAATCCATTCTTTAGTCCATGACAGGATACAAGCAGTCCCTATATGGTGACATTGTGCATCACAGGCTGTGTTCACCAGCAGGTGAGGATGAGAAGCCAAGGAGCTGAAATGTCTCTCTGTGGCCAGTGTCCTAACTAAAGAATAAAGAGTTTATTGCAACTGAGTCCTGCTTCTTTTCTACTATGAGTAGAGCTGGTCGAAAAATTTCTAATGAAAGTTTTCTATGGAAACTGCTGTGCCTAAGAAATTGAACCATAATAGCAGGAATGTATCGACTTCATGGAAATTTTTGCAGCAAATAAACATTTTATGTTTCAACTTTTATGTTACAATTATAAATTAATGCTATGTTACGCTATAATATCATTATAAAAGTCAAAATGATAATGTCAAAGTGAAAGATTTTTACCTGATCAAAATCAAATGTTTTGATAAGGTCAAAACAAAACATTTCTCAAAAAATTCTGAGATATCGACTTTTCATCCCAGTTTGTGAGGAAACTGAATTTTGAAATCTTGGTATTTTCTGTGGGACGGAAATTCCATTTTCCAAACATTTCTAACCCTTTTAAACACTAAAGGAAGAAAATAGTGAAACAAGATTCTTCCTGGATGGCAAATTATAGTAAAAATGGCCAGTGTAATTCAAGCTGCATCCACATAGGCATCTTGTCAGAGCAGGGATGTAATAGCCACTTTTCCGCACAGCCGTGGTACGGCCCTTATTTGAGCCCAGACATCCCTCATGGATGTTCATGTGAAAGTGAATGCCTTTCCACTCATTGCATACAGGAAACCAGAAGGTTTCTGAGCAAAATTTAGTACTGCCTGAGGTTGTACTGATTTTGTGTGGAGCTCTCAAATAACGTGGAACATCCTCCTCTGACTCCTTTTATTTGTGAGCAGCTGAGTGCAAGGGAATTAATGCCTCCCCTGGATTGACAGAAAGCCAGAGGTGTCTGTCATCAATGTAGAGGCACAGGGCCTCTGCCCAGACGGTCTGGTCTCCTTTGGCTCCTGTGAGATCTGCAGCTTCTGGGCACTGAACCCCCTGCCCATTCCTCACGGGAAAAAACCCTGTCTCTCAGAATGATCTATTGGAAACTCTGAAAGAAGGATCAAGCTGAGTTTCTGGTCCCCTCTACAGGTTTTTACAAAGGGGGACTATAGGGCAGGGAACAGTAAGGGGAAATTTTAAGTTTTTACATGAAGGTGTGGGCATGAAATGTTATGCCTGAAAGAAAGAGAATTTTGCCATTCTTGGATAATCCGGTCATTATCAACTTGTGTCAACAAGTTCTTTACTCCACACTACTTCATATTAGGGTTGTATATAATTTAAATGAAAAGCCCTGGGTGTTGGATGCAATGAAATTTTAATAGGGTTAATATGTGAAGGAACCATGATGAAATCATAGCTATCAGTTTATGTGAGAAATAAAACCCAAATATGAACAGGGCTGTAACCTTACTAAGCCAATAGCATTTTATGCATATGTATAAAATACATAACCATAAAATGTAAAAACCTTTTAAATTTGCACTTAGCGTGAAATATGGTATAAAAACTCCTAAGAAAGTAAGTCTTTTCAAGTGAATAGAAGTTACATTCCTGTCTGTTTTCTTCAAATTATGTCATAAAGATGTGAATTCAGTCTGTTTTTCAAGTCTGTCTATACTAAAACTGCTTCTGTGATATCAAAATTTGTTTAAAAAACACATTATTAAACAGTTATTTGTAAGTGGAGCCAAAAAAAGAAAATCTGTAGCCACTATAACTATATGATAGATCCAAGTGCAAATCCTCAGTCATATTAAATGCAGAATAAACCTGGAGACTATTGTCTCATTTGGAAAATAAAATAAATTCTTTTTGGTTTTAACCTTAAAATGTAGTATTCACAAGTTTATTAAACCTTTCCATATTGATCTCCTAAATACCAGTCATCAGTAAATGCAGCTAACTTTGGATCAGTAAAGTGCCAGTATATTTTAGTAGTGAAACAACATGATATTATTATCCTCATTTTACACATGGGGATCTGAGACTCAGAGGGATTAAGGCCAAAATTTGCAAAAGGATCCACTAATTTTGATGGGTGCCCAATTTGAGATGGCTCGATTCTCCTTTTCAGAGGGGCTGAGCATCCCCAGCTCCCACTGAATTCACTTGTAGATGTAAGTGCTCAACTCTTCTGTAAATCAGCCCCTCAGTATTTCAAGTTGGGCACCCAGAAAATGAAGGATGCACAATTAGTGGCCACCTGTGAAAATTCCCACTTAGAAGACCTGCCCACCATCACATATGAAGTCTGTTACAAGAGCCAAAAATAAGATCCAGTTCTCCACAGTCACACTCAACACCTTAACTACAAGACCACCCTTTCTTTCCAACTTCTACAAGAAATAAGGCTAGGATCTTAAAGGCCACAGCCTCATTCACTATACAACCCTAATTCATTCACTGAGCACCATCAAACTCCACACACACCAAATACAGGTTCCTGAACAGATAGAGTATGCAGAAAAGCAGAAGACTTCATGCATTCTAACTCCAGACCTCACTATGTAGATCTAATTTCACCTGTGTAGAGCTTAAATACTACATTAATGGTGAGGACACTATAGAAAATCATAAAAGGTAGATAGATATTATTACGGACGTTCACTGAAAAGTGGTGAAAACAGAAATCAAAACCACCTTGGATCTCATTGTTGTGCTCATTCCTTCAGACCACGGGGAAGCCTTTGACCCAACATAGAAGCTTTTTCAAAATTCACAAGAAAACTTTTTAGTAAAAGAAGCATTTTGATTTTTTCACAAGCTTCCAGAGAGTGGAAAATATTTCACCAAAAATCTAAGTGATGTTTGTCAAAATTGTTCCAGTTTCATGGAAGCTTCTAAAATTCTAATTCTGGCAAACAACATATATACTGTTCCATTAAACATCACACCCAGTTCCAGCTGAAATGCTGTGTTCCATTCTAGACACTTCATTACCAGGAAGATGTAAACAACTGGAGAGAGATCAGAGAAGAATAATAAACATTATTAAGACGTTGGAGGGACTGGTTTATAATCAACAAATAAGACGTACACACAATAACTATCTACATACATTTGAAGAGTATAAACACTGAGATTAAAAGGAACTATTTAAACAAGGTTAGGGAATACAACCGGAGCAACAGGATGAAAATAAGGTTAAATATCAGGAAATATTTCCTTCATTTAGCTCTTATTAGTGAAACTGTCTCCCAACAGAAGCGATGCAGGCCTTACCACCTGAGACTTTTAAAGCTAAGCCAGACAAAGCAGTGTGGAGAATATCTGGTAAGAAACATACCTGCATTGGCAAGGAATGGATTTGATAATCTCACAGATAATCTATAACTTTGATTTCACCTCTAATTTCTGACTCTATAAAATGCCAAAATAATTAAATGTTAACAACTGACATGATAGCCTCCCATGGTTTGTTCTACTGGTTTATGTAGTACTTCATCACATGAAAATACAGACCTCTGAGAATCTAAATTGCAGTCAGAGAGATAATACTGTGTAAATCATGAAAGTTTTGGAATTCTCTCCTTCTGTCTTCAAGAGCAAGCAAAGACAGGCAGGTCCAGAGTATACTCTCTCAGATAAGATTTGTCAGTTCCCAGTTTTTTCCCCACATAATTTGTTAAAATAAGTAACGAGATTCAGGACTAAAAAGTCACAAAGCATTAGTAAAGATAACAAGCTGGCTATGTAAAATGGCCAGGGCTGCAATTTGGCAGTAAATCTATAGTCTCCCAGCATCTATGCTCTCACTTCAAAAACTTTAGCATATTTCCGATTACAGAGCTGTTCATTTGTTAAATCTCTATATAAATCAGTCAAGTCACTCAGTTATCACAAATGGGGTAGATGTGTAATTTTATGACATTCAAATCATTTTGCTTGAACTATCTAAACTTATTATCTTCTTTGAGGGCTTCTGTACATTCCCATTTGTGGAATACAGTACCTCTGGTGTGAAGCTGTGGAATTGCCTTCTAAAGCTGTATCTGCTCGGGGGGAGGAGAGGATACTACACAAACATCCTCTCATTTTCATGTGAAGATGATGTTATTGCCACAATCCATACGAGGAAGTGCACCCGCCCCCAACTGCACCCACCCCCTCTGTTCCTTCATCACTGCCATATAAAACAAATCAAATTCAGCCTCATCATGTACACCTCTGCCCTGATATAACGCTGTCCTCGGGAGCCAAAAAATCTTACCGCGTTATAGGTGAAACCACGTTATATCGAACTGGCTTTGATCCACCGGAGCACGCAGCCCCGCCTCCCCGAAGCGCTGCTTTACTGCGTTATATCCGAATTCGTGTTATATCGGGTCGCGTTATATTGGGGTAGAGGTGTACTTAGAGCCTTCTCTGGCTTTTACACATCCAGATATTGTAAATGTAGAACCTCAGAATTACGAACACCTCAGGAATAGAGGTTGTTCATAACTCTAAACAAAATGTTATGGTTGTTCTTTCAAAAGTTTACAAATGAACATTGATTTAATAAAGCTTTGAAACTTTACTATGCAGAAGAAAAATGCTGCTTTTAACCATCTTAATTTAAATGAAATAAGCATAGAAAGAGTTTCCTTACCTTATCAAAGCTTTTTTTTAAACTTTCCCTTTTTTTAGTAGTTTACATTTAACACGATACTGTATTGTATTTGCCTTCTTTTTTAAAAAAATCTTTTCTGGTGCCTGATTGTATACTTCCGGTTCCAAATGAAGTGTGTGGTCGACTGGTCAGTTTGTAACTCTGGTGTTCGTAACTCTGAGGTTCTTCTATAGTTGTTAGTGTTGGGTATAGGTAATAGCTCAAGTTAGCTCCTTCCATACCCTGGAGCCCCCAGGTACCCTGATTGGAACTATGTTGGGATCTGAGCCCTGTAAAGGATTCAAAAGGTGCACCTCCTGTCCTTCAATCATACCAGAGACTGATACCCATATCCAGTGCCTCATATGCTTAGGAGGATCCCATTCAGGCACCCAATGGGTGATCTGTCATTCTTTCACACCCTCAGTTAGGAGAGGGGCATCTCAGACTGCAGGTTTCATAAACTCAGGTTCATAAAATGCTGCTTGCTTCCAGGCTGATACCGTTACAAGCTATATCTATGCTATCTACTTGTTCTCCATACAGATACAGTTTACATTCCTTTGTAACTTTCCTTTTTGTAAAGATCAGTCATTCGGTATTAGCAATGGAGAACTTGAAACCCTATGCATTTCCCCAGTCTGAGGTCTCTCGTAACATTTTGTTGATTCTCTTTTCTGACACCTCAATATTCCTGCTCCTAACCCACAGAGTAAAAACATCTGTGAACAGAGTGACACCAACCCTGGCACTTATTTTTGGAAAATAATTTCTCTTAATATGAAATAAGGTTGGGCAGATAAACACTTCCCTGTGGTGTACCATTTTTAATATTATATATGTTCAACATAACTTTCCCAACTCTGACCTGCATGGTCCTTTTACAGAAAAATTCTCTACTCCACCCATATATTTTTCCCGTTATCCCTAGTGCACATACTTTGTCAATAAGCCTTCCCTCCTAACATATCATATGCCTTTTTAATATCTAGAAAGACAGCTATTATGAAACCTCATGCCTTGTATTTTTTTTGTATTTCAGTTTCTAATTTAGCAGATCAATGGTGCATCTTCCTCTCCTAAAACCATTCTGTACTTTATCTATACCATTGTCTTCCAAATAGACAACCAATCGTTCATTTACCATTCTCGCCATAATTTTACCCAGACAGGATGTGAAGGCAATTGGTCTACAGCAGCATTTCTCAAACTGGGGTCCGCAGATCCTTGGGGGTCCCTGCAAGTACTCCGGAGTGTCCACGGCCGCACTGATGAAACTCCTCTCCCTCCCTCTATGTTCCAGAGGCTACTGAAGCCAAACCGGGAGATTTTAGACTCTACAGCCATCCACTTTTATGGATAGTTTGCCCTGTTTTCGTATTGGAATTTCTACAGCATGTTTCCACACAACTGGTATCACTCCTTTTCCACATATCGTGTTATATAATTCCAAGAGAACCCTCAAACTGCTTTCAGAGAGATATTTAAACTTTATATTACAAATATTATTTTTACCTGGAAATGTATTCTTGCTGGTATCAATAACTTTCTCAAGTTCTCACGTACAAAACCATTCATTCAGTGTAGTATCTTTGTGTTTACCCTAACTACATAGTAGATCATGATTCTCTTTAATGAACTGTCTTTTAATCTGATGGAAAACTTAATTTTGGTTTTCATCATTACTCAACCATCAACATTTCTAGTAAAACTTCCACTTTCGCATTATCAGAACTTCTAACTATGCTGTCATTCCCAATAAGACCTGGGATGCAGCTACTGTTAGTCTTAATTCCATTCATTCTTCTACTTTGCTGGTATATTTCTGATGTCTTGACATCTTCATTTATCTGCCCACAGTATTTCCTCCAACTCTCTATTTGATTTCTTTATAATTCTTTGTGCTATTGCCTTACTTCTTTTATACTTCATTAGATCTTCACTATTCATTGTATGTTTTGCTTTTTTATATAAGCTTTGTTCCTTTCTTTAATTGCCATTTTGCACTTCTCGATCCATCATGGAAGTGAGTTTTTGGTTTCGGGGTATTTCAATATCCTAGGAATGGCTACAGAAGCTGCTACTATTAATCCCTTTATTACATTATCATTAAAATTCTTTGTGTCATCACTCACCTGATTATTCACAAATTCAGTACATTTACTTTTAAATAGCTCCCAGTTAGCTTTCTTAAAATTTCAGATGGGTAATTTTCCATGACCTTCAACCTTACCTTGCCCGTGAGAAGTATTAAGTATAGGGAAATGATCCCCTTCCTTCTTCCTTATATATTTCCCAGTTGCTTGTATTAATTCCCAGGTATAAGCAGGAAAAACTACCATCTGCTGCATTAAATCTAGTTGGTGTGGCATCATTTAAAACCACTAGATTTTTTCATCAATGAACTTTTCTAAGCATGAACCATTTTTATCAGTTGTCATACTTCCCCAAAATTTGTTATGACTATTTAGGTCACCGCATATAACATATAGTCTTTTAGCATTCTTCACTATTTCTTATAGCTCTGAACTTTCTAATTTCCCACATGGGTTATGGATATTATAAATCCTGAAAGAAATATTTCTCTTCTGCATTGGGATCTCAACAGCATTATATTCTAGGCTTATTTCTTCATTCTCTACTGCTATGTAGTTTAATCTTTCCCTTATGAAAGTACAAATGCCTCCTCCTCTTCCTAGTTTTTTTGTCTTGCCTAAAGACAATATACCCTGGAATTTTTAAAGCAAGTTTTTTAACCAGCCATGTTTCCTGGATACACGGTTTAGCTTTAATTTCCAGGATATTTTCTTTCAGTTCTTGACCATGTGGTAACAGATTATGAGCATTCCAACAGAAGATTGAGATCCCTATACTAGTCATATTTCACCCTTAACTTCATTCAAAATTGCATGATTATGGTCCATTGACAAGTTGCTAATATCCAAATAGGAAGCTGCCCTTTTTTATAGTTTTCATTTTTTCTGATTTTTCCCAGTTTGTGATGTACAATTTATAACTTCTATCATAAATGCAATAACCCTTTGTTTTTCCATCACCAGTATACAATTGCCTATTCCTTCTGCACTGTTTATCATATTCTTTATAGAATGAGGCTGTGTCTGCAGATCCCCTTTTCTTGTGCCAATTGTCTCTTCCTTCTCTACCTGATGCTTTGAAAGTCCCCTTACAGCAGGGTGGGGAACCTACCGCCCCGTGGGCTGGAAGCACCTCCCACACCCTAACTCCCTCCCAGACCCCGCACCCCCACTCCAAACCCTTGCCCCAGCCCTGAGCCCCCTCCCTCACCCCAAACTCCTCATCTCCAACCCCACCCCAGAACCTGCACCCCCAGCTGGAGCCCTAACCTCCTCCTGCACTCCAACCCCCTGCCCCAGCCCAGAGCCCCGCAGGGCTGTTTGTGGCCCACGACTGATTTTTTCTGTGGGTCAGTGGCCCCTGATAGAAAAGAGGTTCCCCATCCCTGCCTTACAGCTTCCGCAAAAGATATGTTAACCGTTTTTGTCTTTTGTATCACTTAACTTGCCGTGCACGCAATAAACGCTCTATATGCCTAAGTGTGATTACCACTGCAGTTACATTTGACGTCTGACCCTTCTATACAGTTTTCATAGGAATGCTCATCCCATTTACCACATCTTGTTTTCCTTTTACAAACAGCTCCTACATGCCCACACCATTGGCACTTACGGGAGGGGGACTATATGGCTTGGTTCTGAATATGTGAAACCCTAGTATTATTTTCTCTGGTAGAATCCCTCCCTTAAATATAATCAGTAGAACTATTGATGGTTTGCTGTCTCCTCCTCATTTTCTATTTAGTCACTTACTAACACTTTGTCTTCTCCTGTGCTTTTGGTTATCTCATCATTGGTCAGCTTTAGTGGAACTCCGTATATTACCCCTTTATTTCAGTCAAATACTTTGGTAGCTGGCAACTCATTTTAACTTTCCCTGGCATTTTATGTTTTAGCAGTTTATCAGCTTACTCTTTGTTTTTACATTCAATTAAAAGCTTACCATCTCACAGCCTCCTAGCTCTTACAATATCCCTATACTTTTTAATTCAGTAAGCTATTTTCACAGGGTTAATATCGCCTAATCTTATTTCTTTGACTAGGGAATCTTATGATTATAACCTTTTGGTTTATTTCCTTTCTCAGCTTTTCTTTTCTGCTGATATTGCCATCTGATTCTGCTTCTACTCTTTTCTTTTTTCCTACTTTGTATCCACTCTCTCACTCTCTGCAATTGCCAGAGTGACTTCATTTCAGGTCAGAAAATCTTCCATCTCCCACCAAACCAGTTCCTCCTGTTCTCTGCTTGCTGGCTTTATAGAAGCACAAGCTATCACTACTCAGCTGAGCTTCATCATCTTCCAGCCTTTCAATCCCTGGCTCTTCCTAATTGACCTAATTTAACCTGTTCTGCCTTGTGAGAGGAGGACACCCCATTACAGGGGGGCAAAATGATCAAAGTAACATGCTAGGACAACAATCACTGCCGCATCATTCTGAATGGATATGAGTGGGGCAAGACTGTATTTGTCAAGACCAGAGAAAAGGATGTTGCAGTAATGGAGACACAAGAAGATGAGAAACTGAATGAAAGTTTTAGCCATAAGGATGAATAGGGAAGGCAATATGTTAGCGAGAAAGAAACTGCAAAATTTAGACATAGCCTGGATCTGAGGGCCTACAGAGAGTTCCAAGTCAAAGATGATGCCCAGGTTACAGGCCTGAGTGACAGGCAAATTCACACTGTAGCTGTTCACCTGGCAGAGGAGGAGAATGTGGAGGCTATCTTCTGCAGTTTCATTACTGAAGGAATCCCTCTCAGCTAGATACAGAGCTTTTAGGGTCCTTGGCACCACTCCAGCCCTGTTATATGGTGGAAAGGGCCCTGAGCAGGGGTGAGGATCTCATGCTTAAACTTGACCTCTGAAAGGTGAGGTGAATGAAAATGTGAAAAATGAAAGTGGAGGAACATAAAACTGCAAATTCAAGGATGATTCTACAAACATAAATTACTTACTATAGATCCTTTAACAGGCTTACTAGGGCTACAAGCCTTCTTCTATTGGGGCTCTCATATCATCAAACTGATTAAAGTTATGCTACTCCCTCCCATTCTCTCTTTTCTAAATATTTATTGTTTCCTACAATGAAAAATTATCCCACGAAACAGACAGCATCTTAAAGCGTAAAAAAAAAAGTCACTTCTATGCTATTAAAAAAAAATAGTACAAGATCAAAATCCCCCGTGTCACTGCAGTGTTTAGGTCCATTACTGTAGAACACAGTGGGGGGGTTTCTTTGCTATAAGAGTTGTAACTAATTATAATTACTGAGCAGTCTCATTAAGAGAATTGCAATGCCCTCTTGTAAAAGGAACATTAGCTAGTGATGTTTTTGGCTGCTGGAGTTCTGACTTCCTGGCAGAGTAAACAGATCTGTGTTAATTGTGCAGTGAAAGATAAAGGATGAGTACCCTAGGAATCTCCCAGTTATGATTAAAAATATGTTAGGTCTTTCCCCTCAAATGTCTCTTAAGGCCTCATTTGAAGTTGCCGCAAACCAGCAGCTCCATGTGCAGCTGTACTGCTCCTGAAACTTATTTAATTGGAAATGAGCATGGCAGCCAAGGAAAAGAAGATCATCTCTCTATTTTACCCTTTTAAACCTTGCTTTGAACTTCTTTGAAAAATCTGGATGGGGAGGAAAATGTAATTATGAAGTCTCAGATGTGCATAGAAATTGCAGCATACATAACTTTTTTCAGTATTTCCTCATGGCCTTAACAACATAGAAGTCTAAATATAATAAAGAGCCATTTAGTATGCAAAGGTCATGTTGATATATTTTCACTTGTCTTGTTTTATTTGCATTTCAGTATGTGTTGTTGAGATGACTGAATACTTTTCCTTTTACTATCTATTTCCTCTTTGTATCCATATTATATCCACAAATATTATTGCATTACACAATGAAGATTTCAATCAGCCAATTAAGACCTCAACCTTTTCCAACCTATTTTAGGCTCTGCAAGTTATTAATGAAAATTAAAAAATATATATGTAAAGGTCATTATACTTTAAAGTTAATAAAAAGAACTATCTTATCAGTTTCAAAGGGACACCAAAGCTCTGTTCTTGCTGAAATTATATAGCACACGGTGTTAATTTAATTCTGTGTTACATGCTTAGAAGGCCCTTACTAAACATTTTGGATGTAGTTTACAACTTAATCTTGGGACTGCTTTTCCAGTATACCTACAGCATGTGACACTACCCATGTCACACCTGGATGTGACTAGAGGCAGGAAACAAAGAATTAAAGTAAGAAGATTGTGTGTTGGTGTTTTTAATAAAATCGTTTTTAACTCATGTTTGTTCCTCTCGTATTGGAAATGAGGGAACTGATATGGGAAACATCTAATTTTTAATGACAGGTTTCAGAGTAGCAGCCGTGTTAGTCTGTATCCGCAAAAAGAACAGGAGTACTTGTGGCACCTTAGAGACTAACAAATTTATTAGAGCATAAGCTTTCGTGGGCTACAGCATCCGAAGAAGTGGGCTGTAGCCCACGAAAGCTTATGCTCTAATAAATTTGTTAGTCTCTAAGGTGCCACAAGTACTCCTGTTCTTTTTGGCATACTTCTGGTGCCCTCTAAACAAATAATAATTATTATAGGCTCCTATCAACGTATTCATCTGGATGTGTGTTTGTTTTAACTAATTAGTAAAAAAAAATAAGTAAAACTAGGTTTCTAATTTGCACCAGTTTTTGATTATCCATTTGCATATTTCTGATAATGATATAATTTAAAGAACACTATTGATTGGGGCATTCAAAATAGTAGTGGCTACCAGGGTTTTTCTATGGATGTTATCACAGCCTAAGCTGGTTAGCATTTGATGTTTTTTCTCACATGTTTTATTATTATCAATTATTTGGGTCACCAAGTAAAATGGAGCTGTATGTTTGGAGGTATGAAATTTGCCATTTGTTAAAATAAAAGAAATATTTGTAGAATCATAGAAAAGTAGGGCTGGAGGGGATCTCATTTCCACATTTCCCTAGTTTACTTTATGAGATTATGTTAAAAGTTTTACTACTACCTAGTCAATTATTCCCCATTTTTAGTTGTACATTTGATTTTTCCTTCCTATGTGAAGTACTCTGCACTTGTCCTTATTGAATTTCACCTTGTTGATTTCAAAACAACTCTCTAATTTGTCAAGGTCATTTTGAATTCTAATCATGTTCTCCAAAGGGCTTGCAACCCCTTCCAGGTTGGTGTCATCCGCAAATTTTCTAAGCATACTCTCCACTCCATTATCCAAGTCACTAATGAAAATATTGACTAGTACCTGACCCCGACCCCCCGTGGGATACCACTAGAGATGTCCTCCCAGAATGACAGCAAACCATTGATAACTACTCTTTGAGCATTGTTTTTCAACCAATTGTGCTCCCACATTACAGTAATTTTATTTACACCACATTTCCCTAGCTTTCTTATGAGCAGGTCACGTGGGACTGTGTCAAAAGCCTACTATTCACTAGGCCAGTAATCCTGTCAGAGAAGGAAATTAGGTTGGTTTGCCATGATTTGTTCTTGACAAATCGATGCTGGCTATGCCTTATAGCTCAATTATCCTCTAGGTGCTTTCATACTGATTGTTTAATAATTTGTTCCAGTATTTTTCCAAATATTGAAGTTAGGCTGACTAGTCTATAATTCCCTGGGTCCTCTTTGTTCCCCTTTTCATAGATATGTACTACATTTGTCCTTCTCCAGTCCTCTGGGACCTCACTCCTCCTCCATGAGTTCTTGAAATTAATTGCTGATGGTGCTTCTTCAGCTAGTTCCTTAAGTACTGTTGCTAAGTGTAACTCGTTTTGTGCCTTAACATTTCTGATTATGTCCCTGCATGCTTGTGCTATTGTTTTGTACTTCTCCTTAGCAATTTGTCGATCCTTTCACTTTTTATAGGATTCCTTTTTGATTTTACGAAGTAACATGATTTCTTGAAATATTTACAGTAAAATACAAAATACCAGAAACCTGTCTAATTGCCATGTCCATGGCAATGCAACATTTTAATATGAAAGTTTTCACACAATGAAAAGTTCACTGTGGGACTTTTTTCAACACCTGGAAGCCTCCTTTAATTTCAAGACATCTTTTCGTGATGCATTTTTGAGTGTCAAGTGGGTTAGGATTGTTAGATCACTTTCCTGATAGCTGTGCCAAGCCCATATGGCCAGGAGGATCAGCCTGTCAATATATTGGAACCACTTATGTGCAGATGATGGCAGGACTTGTCCATAATTCATAGTTCATAACAAAAGAAAAAAGCATCTTAGGGATTTAGCAAGAGGTCTCACCAGAAATCAATACCAACCAGGTAACCTGTTCTGTGAGGTGCAGTATCTAAGATAGGTCACTGGAACTTTTAAAGGTGGCTATTAAACATCATTAAAAAGATTTTTTATATCCTTAATAACTCATCTCAGAGAATTCAAGGAGTCCCCAAAACCCTAATGTGTGTGTATGTAACTGGAGAAAACTGATTCGGAAAGAGGAGGTGGCTGGCCTAGCTCAATGGAGGTGTGTCTAGACATGAAAGCTGATCCAGCTGCAGGTACTTGATAAAACAAATCTGTAGACAGAGTAAATACTTGCTATCCAGGAAGCAAGTGATGATGCCAGTCTAACCAAAGAGTGGACAGAGAGGGGATTCCTTGCAAAACATACAAGATATTCACCTTTCACAGTTTTCCTCTGTAAGCTGAGAAGGACTTCTCTAAGTTAGCATATAAGAAGTTTAACTCTAGATGTGTTAAGTAAACTTTTGTTTGGTTAGAATTCAATTTTTTGTTTTTAATAAAACTTTTTTTAGTTAAGGTTACTATCATATGGGTAATTTCATAAAGACATCCTCAAGAAGAAGCGAATCCCATAACCTCTGAGGATAAAGAGCTTTTAGAACCTACAATACCTACTCAGCTTCAGACAAGGGGTAAGGCAAAAAAACTGTCCTCTCTCAGTGAGTTGCCATTAGGCTGCTGTCAGCAAACCCAAGAGGACAAGCCAAAAGGACAAGAAGGAAATGAGAGCTGCTAGTGGTGGTGGTTTACAGAATACTAGTAGCCATGGGCTGGCTTTGATGGTGGCCACAGCAGCATCTGTTCACATGCTACACTACGCATGTGTTGCTTTGAAAAAAATCACACCATGACAAAAGTACTTGAGAGAAATCATACAAGAGTGGCTGACCAACTCTTCTCTCCCTCTCAGGTTTGTCATCAGTCAGTCAAGATGTGAAGCCAATGGCAATTTTTGGCCACAGTGATGGATTTATACACGATCTCAACATAGTTGTGAGGGAGTTCCCCAGGTCAGCATGAACTTAAGGAGTGTGTTTACCAGAGATGTGCAGGAACTGGAATTTCCATTCTATGAAAAATTTTGCATCCCTGAATTTTCTTTCATTCCAAATCTGAATGAAGAAAGTCAGAAATCTGACATTTTCTGCAAAACATAAATTTTCAAAGAAATTCCAATTTGGGGGGGAACCAAAAAGGGATTTTTTTTCAAAAATTATGATCAGGGAGCCAGCCAAGTGGCTGGGCAGCTCAGAGAGCCCACCCACTCGCCAGAGGAGCTGCTAGGGAGCTGGAAATCCCAAGGAGCCAGCCAGGCATGCTGATAGGTCAGCTATCCCTCCTCCAGATTGCCATCAAATCAGCATTTTCCAATGGAACGCTGTTCTACTGGAAAATTTTCAGCCAGCTCTAATGTTTACCATTGCCCATAAGGAGGATATTTCAGCCACTCCTACCTGGCAACAGCATTGTCACAAGGACACCCAATGCAGAGTCATTTTCCCTCCTCCAGATAAAGCAGGTGATAAAGTGTATTCTTTGCTACACCAGCTAGAGTGGCTGTTTAAGCACACAGAGCAAAGGAACCTTGTGCACTACACCCACATAAAAATCTATGGCTGTTTGATGATTCCACAAAACTGTTTAAAACTGATGATGTTCTTATCAGCAAAGTGATGATGTTCACTTTGCTGTTGGAGAATAGACATCTCTCTGATCCATCAGGATGAGCTGGAAGTTGATGATATAATACCATCACTGATATGCAGCAGATGTTGCAGAGTAATCAACAAATCAAGAGCATGCTGTGATTTCCCCATATTTTTATCTGCCATATGCCTTAAACCATCTAAAAACACCCTGCTCACTCTCTTGCCTACAGGACAGAAGGATCCGTAGTCAGTCCAAATATAGGTTGATTGACAAAGTGCCTGACTCAAGCTTTTTGATACTATAATGATGTCTCTATAAAAGTACCATATTAGAGATATTAGAGATAATTAATTACTGATTTGGATTCCCATGACAGCAGAATCTGAGTGCCTATGTTAGATACCAACCCAATCATGCTGCTTGTGTCAGTGTTGTACATCTACTTATCCAGATTTATTTTCTTTTGCCTTCTAATTTTAACAGAAAATATTAATATAAGGTACATTTTGGTTTCAAAGAACCCAAAATTACCTTCTGCTTGGAAGTTGTACATTTATGCGATATCAAAAATAGTTCTTTATTTTTATTACAGTCATTTTAAAGATGCTGTTTTCATTTTTAAATACAAAGCTTGGCTGTATTAAACACTTATAAACATCCCATATGTCAAAATAAGTTCATTTAAAGAAGATAAATATTTAAAAAGCGATATCAGACCTTTCTGTGTTGCTGGATAACAAAGTCAAATAACCAAGTGTGTGTTACATTGCCTATGGATACTGAAAAATAAGATAATTAACAGATGAAAGTATGTTTTGCATAAGTGTGAGATATTAGTCCCATAGTAAACAAACACAATTCAACTTGTTGATGTAAAGAGGGCCCAGTCCTGTAGTCCTTACTCAGACAAAACTTCCATTGTAGTCAATTGGTATTTCGCATAAGCAGGCACTAAACAAAGACTGAAGAACTGTCCAGATCAATAGGAATTTTGTTAAAACATTTTTAGATATTTACACTTTATACCCATACATTTTGTTTTGATTTTAAGCATTTATAAATATTTTTCATGCACTATGTACAAGTTAAATTAACTAAATTAAAAATCTTTAAAAATCTATAGAGATTTGTTTGAAAAGATATGGAAAAGCCATAAGGTAAATATCAAAAAAACAGAATTAAAACCCCGAGCCTCTGATATTCCAATGTTTTATTAAGAACTGTCCATGAAAGAATGGGTTATATGCAGGTTATAAAATACAGTGAACTGCATGCTAAAGTAGTCTTTTACCAAAGTGAAATCCCCTTAAGCCATGTTAAGGAATGCATTTTGGTGACACTTGCAGTGCTACTGGGTCAAATCCTGAACTTGGTTCAGAGCTTTACCCCAGCTACATAGTCCAGATAGGCTATGCAAATGTGGAGTCCTCCATGTAGTATTCTACATAGCCACCAAACCTCTTCCAGTTTCCACGCTGTGGAGTTCAAGAATCTCCTCACTGAATGGAATATGTGATAATCTGGGTATTTATTCCAGTGTTTCTAGAAGGTCACAGTGAGAAGGATTGTGTCCTCCTCAGGTGAATCAAATTTAGAGAGAGGATTAATGTGTGAATGGTTTGAAGGCAGCTCCTAGTACATAGCTCAAAAATTAAGCTCTCAATTCAGGGAAGGAAGCAACCCATCTAGCAAAAATGCCCCAAATGATCAAAACAGGGATGCATAAGACAGTCCCCACTTAGCCACCAAATCCCTTCTCCTATGCATCACATATAATATTTGTAAGTTACTCATTCTAGGACCCTGGATCCCATTCCTGCCTCACTTCTCATATAGTGTCACAAGATTACCACTGCTTTGAAGCTGCAATAATTTGTAAAATCCCTTTTCAAGGGGAAGAAGCATGGGGATTATTATCCTCTACATAAATAATAAATAAGCCTACCAAAATACACATGCAACTAGGTACATAATATGTTCTCAAACATGAATAAAGAATTTACATTCAATATCACATGTAAGCATTATATTTACCCCCCAATAATGTTTTTTTCAATCTAGCATTTTTTTTAAAATGTATACCAAATCTATGTTTAAATGACATTAAAATTGCAAAGCAAACAAAATAATCCAGGATGTTTGTATATACCATTTGGAAGGTAAGTCAAGTAGGCCATAAACCTCATCTCCTGAAAGGCCTCCAAACACCTCCACCCTGGGTTTCTTACCATTGCCCATATCCACCTAAAATTCTAACAATATCTAACTTTTCCAAATACCTATTGGATTTGGGGGAGTATTTTTCACTTTTATATATCTTATTATGTTGCAGAATGATTTAGTATGAGAAGCAAAGAGAGAGATGAAAGATAGAAATAAGGTATTAAATAACAATCTCCTCCTTATCCTTGCTTAATCAGCTCATTTTAGCTCTACTTAATTGAGGGTAGAAAGGAAAACTGTAGGTTACTTAAATTGCCAATCTTCTGTTACTGTGGCCACAGTTTAGTATTATTATTATTATTATTATTATTATGATGTAATAACAAAACCTGTTAGGAGAAAAGATGGAACTGATAGATGTAGGAAAAAACCCTACTATTTAGTCATCCACACATCATAGTATTCAATTGCAGAAAAATCCAACATGCACAATTGCCCCAATCTTTCTAGGCATTTTAAAGTTCAGACTCATTTCAAGGCAGAGTAAGTGGGCAGGCTGTGCTTCTTATACCAAATATCTCCATTGGAAAAAAAAAAGATAGCATGACCTCCACACCTTGAGAAACATGAAAAGGACCAGGAAAAAAGGTCTGAGTGCAATGTAACCTTACGCAATAACTCCCAGTTCACATTTTACCCAGTGTTTTCATACAACTTCTTCTAGTTAAAACTGGACTTCAACTTCAATTAATCTGGGGGCAGACTTTGAAAAGATTCAGGCAACTGAAGATGCAGATAGGCACCTAGACAGATTTTTAAAAGCACCTGCACACTTAAGTTCCATTTAAATCAACAGGCACTTTTGAAAAGCCCACTATGTGCCTATCTGCATCTGTAAGCACCTAAATACCTTTACAAATCTGGCCCCTAGTTCCTTAGTAAGAACCTGCAGTTCTTACTCAGAGAAGACAATGAAAGTAGCAGCATATGGGAAAGAGAAAATAGACTAGAAGTTAGGCAGAACAGAAACCCCATTAGGGTCAGTGTCTGACAACTATGAAAATATCTTTTATTGGACCAACTTCTGCTGGCGAGAGAGAAACTCTTGAGCTAC
The DNA here is from genome assembly GCF_002925995.2 of Terrapene triunguis. Taxonomy (NCBI): domain Eukaryota; kingdom Metazoa; phylum Chordata; order Testudines; family Emydidae; genus Terrapene; species Terrapene triunguis. The sequence goes on along the minus strand of NW_020664420.1, from coordinate 66,841,366 downwards.
ACAGAGTTTAAGTTATCTGTTTGAACAGATAGTTAAAGCTCTGTGTAGCTCAAAAGCTTGTCGCTCACCAACAGAAGTTGGTCCAAAAAAGATATTACCTCACCCACCTTGTCTCTCTCTAACAGCCTAGTACCAACATGGCTACAGCACCACTGCATACAACTATCAAAATGTCATCTTTGGAACTTGCTCTCATAAAGCTCCACATTTCTGCTACTGTGCTTATCAGCTGAGACATAGTGGCTGCCATTACTCACCGATTCCACATAGTAGTTACCAAGATAACAGTTAATTTTTTATTCCAAGTAATGCTCAAACTACAATATCTCAGATGCTGTTTCTTTGATGGCAACCATTATACCTGGGTATATATTCGGCAGGATCCCCCAGTGCAGCATGGCTGCTTTGTGTCAAACTGCAGGTGGAATCAGAGTTGAAGGCACGCCCAGTCCCTGGAGGCATACCCCAGTACAACGATGATCTTGGGGCAGAGAAGAACCAACACAGTGGTTCCTGTGGACCCTACTGCAGTGCAGGGCGCATGGTCAGAAGCCTTACACTGTGTTGATTCCTATCTGTGGTTTTCAACCTATTGGGGCTGTTGGCCACCTATGTAATTTACATTCTGCCTTCATGTTGGTCTAACTGATGCCACCTACAGGCCAAGCACACAGCATGTCCAAGATCAGAGCGTGTAAAAGTGAGCTTTACACAACCTTTACAACCGCCATTCTTCACTTGTGTGCTCTATGCTTATAGCTGAAGATAAGTCTCTTTATATATAGGTGGGTGGGAAATTGAGAGAAGATAACTGTTGGGTGGAGGGATTGGACTGTGTTGTGTGAATGGGGATTACTGAGTGTGTGGAGACTAAAAGGGGACAACCGAAGGTGTAAGGGAAAGTTACTGGGGGCTAATTCAGTGTGCCAGGTATAAACAAAGAGTAATTCAGTTGAAAAATCAATGGAGTTTTACCATTATAAAGTCAGTGAGAGATCAGAATCAGTCCCTTATTTTTAAAATTCTTTTGAGTCCAAAAAGTAGGATTGCAAGTAATGTTGAACAATTTGGTTTAGCAATTTTTTGAATAATAGGAAAAATTCAGATTCACTTTTAGAGACTGATTTTTCAGGCTAGCTTCATTCAACAGCCATTTTGGTAACCACTACATTGTTGACACAAGTAACTGCAGGAGCAATTTTGTACCTGCAATTATATTTTTGTTCTAAATAATGTCACTGAAATATTCAATCTTCTAATATGCAGGAACAATCAGGTAGACAGACATGTTGGTGACATAAATTTGGCCTTGAGGGCATGCTGCAGAAAACATCAATTTAATAGGGCCTCTGGGGAATGCTAAAGGTATGGGGCTCTGGATAGAGTTGAAGGGGTTTTGCTGCTGTGTTTATTAGCTAGTATGCTATTTTTAAAAATTCTAATGGTACTGCTGGGTGAACTTTTTTAAAATTACAATCATAGGCCAAGATATTGCACCAAGTTAGACCCAGGTGTACAGACAGTCCTTCATGGAGTCCCATTGCTCCTGGATAATCCAAAGCATAATGCTTCACAGAATCCCGGCCATAGTATTTACAGATGATATTATATTCTATGACAACAGTGATTCAGACACTGTCACACAACAAGCTAACAACAGTGACCAAGTAAACATTGTGACTGAGAGTTGCACACATAATGGGGGCAGCTGGCTGGCAGCTGCTACTGATATTTTAGCGCATACTGTCTGCCATTAGATGCCTGAAGCAAGCAAATAGGTCCCACAACCACCCAACCTGGTGATGAATTAACATGTAATTGGCCCTACCAAAAAATTAAGGAGCATTGTAGAATAACTAATAAATCCCTGTAGGCTACAGATTGCAATCCCGGCACATTAAATAATGTGCTAGTCTGCTGTAAAAGAGATGGAAAACACTATATAAGCTAGAGCAATTACAGCTTCAGATGTAGCTCTCTGCCTAATTCAGTGACTGCTGCATACTAAATGCTGACTGACACACAACTGAGTGCAAACTAACTACATTCATGAGGCAAGCATAGAAGACCAATAGAAATCACTGCTGAGTAGCACAGAAACCTGCACTGACAATGAGACTCAGTTGCATTGCACTAACTTGATTTTTTAAGTTGAAATACATATTGTGAAATATTAGTTCAGTAGTACTCTAAAAGAAATTGAGTGCTGACAACACAAAACATATTCCAACAACATTCAGCAGCAGTAATTGTAATGATAATAGTCCCGTTATTATTTTAAAAAATAAACATTCCACACAGCAACCTTAGACCCACTATCTCACAAAACAGAGTTCTTTGTCCCAGTATTCAGCACTACATCCATCCCCTGTTCACTGAAGTCCCAATCCCAGAGGTGGAGCCTGCACTATTAGGTGCCCTTTTAAATATGGATTACAGCATCGTCATGTGGATCCATGTGTCTAGTTAATACGCAAGGATGTCATGGGAGTAGTAATGCTCAGTCTGTTATATTGTAAAATGGTTGAATGTTAGGCTGTCACATTTATAACAACAAGGCTACTCTCATAAAAAAAAAACTGGCAAAATCGAAGTTGATAGATTCCCAGGGTTCACTGAATTCCCAACCAGTCCCTATTTCTGTGTTTTCTAAAAATGTTGACTATTGCATTTGTAACAAGACTCTGAAGCACAATATCATTACATGGGCAACTGTGGAGTGTGATAAAGTATAGCCCATGGCATTTTCTATTTACCAAGATTCTATTACACTCAATGAATCTGACAGAAATCCACACACAAGTTATATATGCAGGAATATAAATACTGCAATGCTAACATTAGAGTACAGCCTGAATGGCTTCACGCAGTTCACATTTGCAGTGCTGGATCACAAAATGAGATACTGGGAATATGACAAGTACTTGTAGTCTGTGTTGGATGGTTTTGGATATCAACACTGCCTATTTAACCATGATTTCATGCCGCTTTGAGCGAAGTATCTGACAGCACCTAAGCCATATTACAAGTATGAAGACTGCTCATGTCAAGCACTGGTAATTTGTTTGCCTTTATAGGAGCATAGTTTAATTTTTCAATGACCATTCCTGCTACTTGTCCCCATTACCATGTTATTTATGTCTAAGGGCTTCTCTGGCTAGGCCTAGTTGCCCCAGCTTTCAAATTTTGTTGACACGGGTATTGTAATATTAGTGGGAGTCACCAGATGGCACTACTACCCATAGGGTTATAATAGTTCTATTTACTTCAAGGTATAAAAAGTTAACTGGTGAAGAAATGCTACTTTTTAAGCTTCTTTTTACTTTATTTAAGTTGAAAATATCACTAGTTTATTACTAGAATATCACTGCTCTGCCTTAGTGTCTCTCTCTCTGACTGATTGATTTCTTAGGTACAGAGCCACTGCCTACACGCTACAACTACATGAACATACAAAATATTAGATGGTACTAAAACATTGCATGATCTCAGAAACCTTCTCATTGTAAAGGAGGAACTAAGAAAAAAATCATCAGAATTATGGGGTTTGCTGGAATTCAGCTACCCAGAATGAATTGGGAAAGCATGATTTTTTAATGAACATTGGAAGAAACTCAAACAGCATGCAGGGGCCTCATTTTAAGGGTCCATTAAAATCGAAAAAGGAGAAAAAAAATGCAGTTATTTGCTAAGATGGATTAGGGAGAAAGGTAAAAACATTTATAGTATTTAAATGGACAGGTCAACTGAAGAGAAGAAATGGCACATTACAATAGGTCTGGTCTACACTTAAAATGCTGCAGCTGCACTGCTGTAGCACCTCGGTGTAGACACTACCTCGTGAAGTCAAAGGATTCTCCCATTGGCATAGGTAATCTACCTCTCCGAGAGATGACAGCTAGATTGACAGAATTCTTCTATAAACCTAGCAGGGACTTAGGTCTGAGGATGGAGTGGAAGTTAAAGATAATCTAGGCATGGCCCAATAGCTAAGACAAATACTTTGCCTCAGTCTTTAATGAGGCGCTTAGGGATAATGGCAGGATGACAAATGGGAATGAGGATATGGAGGTAGATATTACCACATCCGAGGTAGAAGCCAAACTCGAACAGCTTAATGGGACTAAATCGGGGGGCCCAGATAATCTTCATCCAAGAATATTAAAGGAACTGGCACATGAAATTGCAAGCCCATTAGCAAGAATTTTTAATGAATCTGTAAACTCAGGGGTCGAACCATATGACTGGAGAATTGCTAACATAAGTTCCTATTTTTAAGAAAGGGAAAAAAAGTGATCCGGGTAACTACAGGCCTGTTAGTTTGACATCTGTAGTATGCAAGGTCTTGGAAAAAATTTTTGAAGGAGAAAGTAGTTAAGGACATTGAGGTCAATGGTAATTGGGACAAAATACAACATGGTTTTACAAAAGGTAGATCGTGCCAAACCAACCTGATCTCCTTCTTTGAGAAGGTAACAGATATTTTAGACAAAGTGGATCTAATTTACCTCGATTTCAGTAAGGCATTTGATATGGTTCCACATGGGGAATTATTAGCTAAATTGGAAAAGATGGGGATCAATATGAAAATTGAAAGGTGGATAACGAACTGGTTAAAGGGGAGACTACAACGGGTCGTACTGAAAGGTGAATTGTCAGGCTGGAGGGAGGTTACTAGTGGAGTTCTTCAGGGATCGGTTTTGGGATCAATCTTATTTAATCTTTTTACTACTGACCTTAGCACAAAAAGTGGGAATGTGCTAATAAAGTTTGCGGATGACACAAAGCTGGGAGGTATTGCCAATACAGACAAGGACCGTGATATCATACAGGAAGATCAGGATGACCTTGTAAACTGGAGTAATAGTAATAGGATGAAATTTAATAGTGAAAAGTGAAAGGTCATGTATTTAGGGATAATAAGAATTTTTGTTATAAGCTGGGGACGCATCAGTTGGAAGTTACAGAGGAGGAGAAGGACTTCAGAGTATTGGTTGATCACAGGATGACTATGAGCCGCCAATGTGATATGGCCGTGAAAAAAGCTAAAGCAGTCTTGAGATGCTTCAGGCAAGGTATTTCCAGTAGAGATAAGGAGGTGGTAGTACCATTATACAAGGCACTGGTGAGATCTCATCTGGAATACGAAGTGCAGTACTGGTCTCCCATGTTTAAGAAGAATAAATTCAAACTGGAACAGGTACAGAGAAGGGCTACTAGGATGATCCGAGGAATGGAAAACCTGTCTGATGAAAGGAGACTCAAAGAGCTTGGCTTGCTTAGCCTAACCAAAAGAAGGCTGAGGGGAGATATGATTGGAATTTTCCTCCAGGGCAGATTGGCAGAGGCCCTGGGGGTTTTTCACCTTCCTCTGCAGCGTGGAGCACGGGTCACTTGCTGGAGGATTCTCTTTAAACCACGATTTGAGGACTTCAGTAGATCAGACATAGGCTAGGGGTTTGATACAGGAGTGAGTGGGTGAGATTCTGTGGCCTGCGTTGTGCAGGTCAGACTAGACAATCATAATGGTCCCTTCTGACCTTAAAGTCTATGATTCTATGAACTACACCGCACAAGGGTGTGGCTTTTTCATACCCCTGATCAAAGTAGTTAAACCGATATAATTTTTTAGTGTAAACCAGGCCTAAGTCTGTTATAACAGTGTAAATTACAGCATCACCTGACTCCAGCGGTCACTGTTACAACAATTTTTATACACGCACACACACACACACACACACACACACACGCACACCACTTTCAAGGCACTTTACAATTCTGTCCCTCCCTACTGATCATTTTTATCTCCCTGTAATATTGTATGTATTTGTTATGTTTATTGCCACCTAGCGGCCAATGTGAGAATCCCTGCTTATTGTTAAAAGAATGAGGAGTACTTGTGGCACCTTAGAGACTAAGGGTATGTCTACACCCAGCCGCTAGTTCGGCGGCTGGGAATCGAAGTTCTGGGTTCGACTTATCGCGTCTTGTCTGGAC
>NW_020664420.1:66779754-66825369 GCF_002925995.2 Terrapene triunguis | reverse complement strand
GCTATTAGCGTCGATTTCCATCCACACCTAGCCTAATTCGATATGGCCATGTCGAATTTAGCGCTACTCCCCTCGTTGGGGAGGAGTACAGAAGTCGAATTTAAGAGACCTCTATGTCGAACTAAATAGCATCGTGGTGTGGACGGGTGCAGGGTTTATTCGATGTAACGGCGCTAAATTCGACATAAACGCCTAGTGTAGACCAGGCCTTAGTGTCCAAGACGGGTGATTATTGTTAAGGTCCTGGTTGATCATACTTCCAGTCAGTAGATCAGTGGAGCTAAACTGGTTATATGAAGCACATCCTGGCATTGTACGCATGAATGTGTTTGCACACAATTATATGTGGTGGCCAGGAATGGATCAGGAGATCAAGACTGTTGTGAAACAGTGTGTGGTTTGCCAGTCCAGTCGCCATTCTCCACCAAAAGTTCCTTTGCACCTTTGTTCCTTTGGAGTGGCCTCAGCAACCATGGTGAGGCTTCATGTAGATTAGGTTGGCCCATGTATGGGGAAAATGTTTTTAATAACTGATGCTCATTCAAAAAATGGATTGAGGCACACGTAATGCCCTCCTCTATAGCGCAGGCTACAACTGATAAACTTCAACGTACATTTTTCACTTTTGGATTGCCTGAGACAGTAGTGAGGGACAATGGTACTCAGTTCACTGGTGCTGTATTTCAGGAATCAATGAAATAAAATAGCATAAAACACATTAGAACTGTGCACTTTGCCTCCCTTCTTCAAATGGCCTAGCCGAGTAGGTGTTGCAAATCATAAGAAGTTGGCATATGGTAGCATAGAAGCCAAACTGGCCAGGCTTCTTTTCTAGTATAGCGTGACGCCACAAGCCACAACAGGAAAGTCATCTGCAGAACTCTTAATGGGAAGGATACTAAGAACTCATCTGAACTCCCTACACCACGATGAAACTGTTAAGGTGAAGTAAAAGCAAGACAGCACAAGAGTCATATTATGATGCTTAAACATCACCAAGACCATTAGGTGTAAGTAATGCAGTATAGGCTCTTAATTTTCACAATGGCCCTCACTGGTTATCAGGTCGCCTCATAGCACAGACAAGACCACTTTCCTGGGTGACTGAGTTACCAGATGGGAGTCACATTCGTTGACATCACAATCAGGTTCGTTTGCAGTGCTACAAGGAGTTACTGTAGAGAATTCTTATTTGGATATTGAGATGCCAGGTGTTATGGAGTCATTAGACTACCCAATTACTACATCCAGAAATAGTGAGATGGCTGAGGACCCCATACCAACCACTACAGCAGCCTTGGAAGTTAAGCCTGCAGAGATGGTGGTATTATTAGAAAGCCCTTCTGCACCAGCTACTGATCAAGGACCACAGGTGTCTCCACTGTGTTAGTCCAACAGATCTCCCAAACCTAGAGACAGACTGGATTTGTGGTAGTAAAGCAATTATGATAGAGAAGGCAGAATAATCCCTGTAATTGCCTGAGGATTAGGGTACTCTACCTCAGACTTTTAGTTAGAATGTTTTGTTTTGTTTTTTGTTATATGTTTTGTTTTAAGTTTATTACTACTAATAATAATAATAATAATGTAAAGGGGAGGAGTGTAATGTTGTAGATATTTATGTTATGCTTATTGTCACCTGGTAGCCAATATGAGAATACCTATTGACTGTTAGAAGCCCTATGACTGTACTGAGCATGCTCCAGCAGGTTCAGAGGGATTGGGGGGCAGAGGGTTGCGAGGAAGTTTGTCCAAGAGAAAGGTTGATTAGTTGTCTATATGAACATGTATCAGAATAAAAGATCTCCTTTCTCAGTTCTAATCTGTTTTGGGTCTCCATATACTACACTCACTATTTAGTGTCAGAAAATAGATTTTCCTTCGGAAAAGATCAGAGTGTTCTGCTACAGTACATCCAGGAAAAGACCAGCAAGCTTCCTGGCTTTGGGATACTTGGAGTTTTCCGCACATAATGCACCAAAACTGTCACTGGTGTGAACTTGTGCCACTCCATTGAACCACATCAATTTACACCAGCTGACAATCTCACCTTCTGTATTGCAGGCAATCAGTGCTGGCAGCATGAGGTCCCTTGATACTATCGCTGAGAGCAGCTGTTGGTGGAGAACCATCATTACAGTCATTCCTCAGAGTTTTTGAAGACAAACATTCCTGAACCATCAATGCATGTGCAGTCAGCACACACACAAACAAAAAATAGCGCACCAGAGAAGTAAAGTCTCTCTGTCTTTGTGGTAAGTAGCATTTTAGTAGTACATTATTAATTCCATAAGTAAGTGGAAGTTATTTTAGCCTCACACTGTTTCATTTTGTATCTAAGATCCCTGAGGTGTTGTGTATGCAACACACAAACAGTATATCAGAGATGCCTAGCCTGCATATCTACTTTCAAGGGAGTAGCCTAGTGTATTAATTCCATCTGCAAAATTGTGGGATCATACATAGACCAAAGGCAACGAAGAGCTTAATTTACCTACCTTATGTATGGAGAATGAGACGTAGGGACTCTGGATTCCAAGTTTTTCAAACTTTAGTGCCTGCAAACCCATGAGAATGGGTTCTTCAAAAACCACCATACAAACACCTCTTTAAAGCCACTTCCAGCCAAAATTGGAAGGATTTGCACAGCTCTACCCTTGGGCACTCAAGGAAGTTCCAAGGATCATTATATTGCCCCATTTCCAGTTTCACTGCAAAGAGGAAACAATTAAGTCATAAATAATTTCATGTCACAGATGTGACCTGAATATGTTTTAAACTATGCTAAACTACATGAAAGAAAACATGCCCTTCAGTGCAAACAATTTAACCATAACAGGCTAGCCAGAAGTTGTGCACACTTAATGAGAAGTCAGTGACAAAGTATATCATTTATGCATTAAAGTAGTACACATTTTCCCACTTGCTTTCAAGGCTGCTGTTCCCAGACTGGCAAAAACAGTTGCATATCTTCCACACTAACTTCTGGTACTCTGCCTACTATTTTTATTTATTTAGTATGTACCTACGTGATAGTCTAAGTTCTGCTCTGCTCATGCTTCAGACATAAAAAAAATATTGCCAAAGACAGTGAAACATCAGTTTACCGATTAAATGCTACTTTGAAATAAATGGATATTTAACTATTTTATTTGGAAGCTGGAATTAATTGGAGTTTATAGCCCTGATACTCAGAGAGAGTTTGTCTTTCTCCCAGCAGAGTTGTTCTTAAACCACTTGTCTATAGTTTTTCCATATTGTGCTAGTAAAATATTTTACTGTGAATTGTCTCTTCTCAGAACTATCAAAGGCTCCTAAAATTTTCTATTCCAGATGAAACTCGAAAGCAAGATCTACACTGCAGCTGGGGGGATGATTTTCAGCTCATGTAGATGTACCCACTCTAGCTTTAACATAGCTAGTGCACTAAAAATAGCAGTGAGGACAGTGCAGCATGGGCCGCAAAAGTGAGTATGTACCCGGGGGTGGGGAGTCAGGCAGGCTTGTGCAGCCAGCACTGAAGCCCACACTGCTACATCCTCACTGTTCTTTTCAGCAAGCTAACTACATTAAAACTAGTGTATATGGGTGGTGGGTATCGTAGGCAGGAGTAGGCTGTGCCTTCCCAAACAGCCTAATGTGGCCCTGCCCACACTCTGCCCCCAGGCTAGGCCCCGACCTGTGGTTCCCAGAGTGCTCTGCCTTGGCTGGCCAGCCTGCCACCCATAAGGAGTCAGGATGGCTGGTGCTGGGGCCACGCCACCTGAAACCACGGGGTCAGAAGTGCTGTCGTCTGGTTCACCAGGGCTGGTGCCTCATCCCCTGGCCGCCTGGAGCTGGGGCCAGGGGCTGCAGTGGGGGTGCTCTGGGCTCCTGCGGGGGAGGAGCAAAAAATGTGGGGGCAGATGGGGAGGGATGGGGTGTTGGACACAAGGGGAGGGGCAGGGGCTAGCCTCCCCCAACGGCCGGGTCACCGACCACCCATGCTAGTGTAGGTATATCTACATGAGCTACAAATCACACCTCCGGCTATGGTGCAGACACGCCTTAAGATCTGGCATAGAAGCTGCCAGCTTTGTATTTCAAACATCTTTTGTGTTGCCCAACGGGTAAAGTTTTTTATTTCAGTTTTTGTACTAATCAACAGTGTACTGTATGAAGATGTTGTCATTGTACTGAAGAGTTCTACTAACATAATAAAATAAAAGGCAACCATTTATTCCTGAAAACTTCTCTGCAATTCCATCCACTCAAGCTGTCAATTAAAACTTTATTTTACTGTCAATCCAACACCAAATTCATAGTGGAAGAGTCTTCTGACTTCAGATTCATGGTATAATAAAATTTCTGAGTGACACCTTAACAAAGGAAACATTCTGGTACCCGTCTATTGTCTTTTTAAAGATGACATTGTGCAAGGATGTTTAAAATTTTGCTTTTTAATATGGTGCCTAAAAATGCAGTTAACTATTGACTTTGGACTAGATGTCTGTCTGTAGCTGAGCTGCTGTTCAGTGTACAGTCTGGGTATGGAGAGAAAGGTGACTCTATGCCATGATTCAGCGCCCTGATACTTACCCCAATTGGGGTGAAACCAGCCCTTAGTGTACCTTAGGCCAGTCTTCCCCTAAATTACACCATCTAGTGCAGCCTCCCTGGGAACTGCTCTGAGTAAATCATACTCTGGCTCTGGCTGCAGCTCTCCCAGGAACATCCCCATATGCCTGAGGTTAAAAGGGAAATGGATGTTGTGCCACTTGGGGAATTCTGCCTACATCAGGGGAATCCCCAGCTGCCCTGTTTGGGAATAAAGATCCATCCTTTGTGCTGCCAGTATGGGGCAAGCCAGGGACCAGGATTTGGCCCTTTTTATCATAGTCTTACCTGGTCTTTGCAAATATACAGCATCAAATAGATTATCCAAGTTATTTTATAGATCAGTCAAGTAGGATCTGATAAAATAAACCATAAAATACAGCTTCAGTTTGGAAATACCATGAAACACTTAAAACTGAATTTCTCCTTCCATATCTATTTCACTTAACTCCCTGCCCTTGCAGGGGCCTTGGGCTGTGATGCCCCTCTATTCCTCTTATTCTCTATCAGTGGCACCTAATAGTTTAGTCTCCTGTGGGCTAATTTTGGTCATTGTGTATAGAGTATGGGTGCTGTCAGTGGCCTGTGCTATACAGGTGGTCAAACTATTTAATCTGGTGGTCCCTTCTGGCCTTAAACTCTATGACTATTACTTAGTAATTTTATTTAATGTATTTTACAATTTTGTGTATTTATTAACCAAATGTGTTAAACACATTTTAATTCTCTTTAAAGTAGCGTAAGAATTTGTATAGCCAAAGAGCCAACTCAACCTCAATTAGTTGCAATGAGAAGGTATCAATAACAATATTTGTGTATTTTTTAAAATGATATTGTCAACTGCAGTAATGGTAGATTAACTTTTTTCACTAAGGGCACAATCCTCACCACAGAAATCAATGGTGAAACTACTACTGAATGTAGTGGTGTAGGATCAGACCTCAATACTATTAGACTGGCAAAGTTAATACTTAATATTGTACAAGCATAGTTCCTTAAGGGTATCATTTTTAAAGTGCTTAAGTGACTTAAGAGTAGGGTTGCTAGGTGTCCAGTTTTTGACCAGAACGTCCAGTTGAAAAGGGACCCTGGTGGCTCCGAACAACACCGCTGACCGGGCCGTTAAAAGTCCGGTCGGCGGGGCTGGTAGACTCCCTACCTGGCTCCACATGACTCCCAGAAGCAGCAAGGCGTCCCTCTGACTCCGAGGTGCAGGGGGAGTCAGGGAGGCTCCACACACTGCCCTGCTCCAGGCGCCAGCTCTGCAGCTCACATTGGCTGGGAACCTCAGCCAATGGGAACTGTGGGAGTGGCGCCTGCGCATGGAGGCAGCACACACCACGCAGAGCCGCCTGGCTGCCGCTACACCTAGGAGCTGAGGAACATGTCGCCGCTTCCGAGGACCCCCTGAAGGAAGCGCCACCTGCAGCCCTCACCATAAGCTCCTGCCCCACCCCAGAGCCCCCTTCCGCACCCTGAAGCCCTCATTTCTGGGGGCCCCCGTAGTCCATACCCCCAGCCAGAGCCCTCACCCTCTCCTGTACCCCAACCCCCTGCCCCACCCCGGTAAAAATGAGCGAGTGATGGAGGGAGGGGGGATTGAGTGAGTGAGGGGCGGGGCCTCAGAGAAGGGGGCAGGGGCAGGCCAAGGGTGTTTTGTGCAATTAAAAAGTTTGCAACGCTACTTAAGAGCCTAATTCCCACTGATTTTCAATGAGACTTCAGCTCCTAAAGGTCTAAGTCATTTTTATAATGGAATTTATGCTCCTAAGGCACTTCGTAGCTTTTGAACATTTTCCAAAACTTTTGTTTTAAAATAAAATTATGATTGTAAAGACAAATGAGTTGCTTCAAGTTTTTCTATATTTCTATATTACAATACTGTACTTATAAAACAAGTATTTGGAAGCTAGAAAATTCTAAGGTATGAGTAAAGTTTTCAAAAATACATGTTTGAAATTCTGGAAATATATAGATTATACACACAAAATAGACAATTTTCTGGGATTTGTGTATTTTTAGCAAATATATAAACTGAAAAGTACTTATTAGTTTTACATAGAATTTCATACTATCAAGAATTATCCCATTAAAGGTCAGTGCTGCCCTCAGTTAAGCACATACAAAGCTGTATTAAAAAACTATAAGCATATAGGAAGAATTTGGCTTTATGAGTGTAAATTGAGTATTTTAATTGAATCAAAGAAATGTAGGACTGGAAGGGACCTCAAAAGGTCATCTAGTCCAGTCGTCTGCACTCAAGGCAGGAGTAAGTAATAACTAGACCATTCCTGACAGGTGTTTCTCTAACCTGTTCTGAAAAACCTCCAGTGACAGAGATTCCACAACTTCCCTGGGCAATTTGTTCCAGTGCTTCACCACCCTGACAGTTAGGAAGCTTTTCCTAATGTCCAACCTAAACCACCCTTGCTGCAATTTTAGCCCTTGCTTCTTGTGCTATCCTTAGAGGATAACAAGAACAATTTTTCACCCCCCCCCCTTCTTGTAACAACCATTTATGTACTTGAAAATTTATGTCCCCACTCAGTCATGTTTTTTAGACCTTTAATCATTTTTGCTGCTCTCCTCTGGGCTGTCTCCAAATTGTCCACATCTTTCCTAAATGTGGCACCCAGAACTGGCCACTATACTCCGGCTGAGGCCTTATGAGGATGGAATAGAGTGGAAGAATTACTTCTTGTGTCTTGCTTACAGCACTCCTGTCATAACTATGAAGGGAAGGGTAACAGCTCTCTGTGTACAGAGACTCCAAATCCTTTTACCTGTAAAGGGTTAAGAAGCTCGGGTAACCTGGCTGACACCTGACCCAAGAACCAATAAGGAGACAAGATACTTTCAAATCTTGGGGGGGGAAAGGTTTGTGTGTGTGCTCTTTGTTTTAGGGGTGGTTCGCTCTTGGGACTGAGAGGGACCAGACATCAATCCAGGTTCTCCCCATCTTTCTAAACAAGTCTCTCCTATTTCAAACTAGTAAGTAAAAAGACAGCAAGGCGTCTTAGATTTACTTTGTTTTCTCAACTTGTAAATGTACCTTTTTACCAGAGTGTGTATCTTTGTTTGCTGTACTTTGAACCTAAGACAGAGGGGGGTCCTCTGAGCTCTTTAAGTTTGATTACCCTGTAAAGTATTCTCCATACTGATTTTACAGAGATGATTTTTACCTTTTTCTTTAATTAAAAGCCTTCTTTTTTAAGAACCAGATTGATTTCTCCTTGTTTTAAGATCCAAGGGGGTTTGGATCTGTATTCACCAGGAGTTGGTGAAAGGAGGGTGGAAGGAAGGAGGGGGGATGGTTAACTTCTCCTTGTTTTAAGATCCAAGGGGGTTTGGATCTGTGTTCACCAGGGAATTGGTGAAAGGTTTCTCAAGGCTTCCCAGGGAGGGAATTCTTGTGATGGTGGCAGCGGACCAAAGCTAAGCTGGTAGATAAGCTTAGAAGTTTTTATGCAGGCCCCTACATTTGTACCCTAAGGTTCAAAGTGGGAAATCAGCCTTGACAACTCCTCTTAATACATCCCAGAATGATGTTCGCTTTTTTTTTTTGCAACAGTTACATATTGATTCATATTTAGCTTGTGATCCACTATTACCCCCATATCCCTTTCCAGAGAGTTTTTTGAGTTTCAGACCATTGAAGATCTCCAGGTTAAGCTGGGCTGTCTCTTTCCATACTTCCTATCTTTCTTATGCAGTGGGATAGTTTGCTCTTGTGCCCTTAATGTCTTTTTGAAAAACTGCCAATTCTGTCAGTTTTTCCCCTTAGGTAAGATCCCATGGGAAGCAAGTCTACCTGAATTTGTTAAAGTCTGCCTTCCTGAAATCCCTTTTCTTTATTCTGCTGTTTGCCCTGCGACCATTCCTTAGACTCATGAATTCTACTATTGCATGATCACTTTCACCCAAGCTGCCTTCCACTTTCAAATTCTCAACCAGTTCCTCCCTATTTGTCAAAATCAAATCTAGAACAGCCTCTCCCCTGGCTATCTCCATCTTTTGAAATAGAAAATTGTCTCCAATGCATTCCAAAAACTTGTTGGGAAAATAATACAGCAGGGTACAGATTATCCAACAGATGTCTGGGTAGTTGAAGTCCCCCATCACCACCAAGTCCTGTGCTTTGGATGATTTTGTTAATTGTTTAAAAAAAAAAAAGCCTCATCCATTTTTGTGTATAAATGGGTATTTGTATCAAGTTAAAACATGCTCACAAAATCATCTGATGAAGAAACTGATTTCTTGAACCAACCCAATGGGCAGAGGGAAATTCATTCAGAGATGACAGAGGTTGTTGAGAGAGGATGTTTTGGAGTGGGGAGGAGGCTGTTGGCTCTGCATTGCTTTGGTGAACACTCCTGTTGATCAGCAGAGAAAAACATTCCACAAAAGTGCCTGTATTTTGATCTAAAGAGTACAGATTAGAATTTACCACTCTTTGCCCCTTCCCATTCTAAGGGATTTTCGCCACAGGATAAATGTGACAATGAGACAGAAGAAACATTCTCTGTCAAAATAGCTAGGAACTCTCTACCCTGACGAAGTAATGAGATGTGTTTTATTCAATAAGTCACTAAAAATAGTTGCACAAGATGGTTTCCAAATGTTTACTCAACAGCAGAATGTATGACATAGAAGTAAACATCTATGAACAAAAGAAGCCTTTTCATCTTGGAAAAACAACTAAAATTAGAGGTAAAATGATGAACAAATCCACTCAGCTCAAGCTCAACTTCAGAAAAAAATATTTTAGATTGAGTTTTGGGAACATAAACCATTGGTGTATTCTGATGAGAAACGTAAATGACTTTAAAGGGATTTTTTTTTACAATGCATTAACATCTGGAACGCTGCTAATTGCAAACAGAATGTTACATAAAATCTGAAATCAAAGAGTCTTTCTCTGGCTCATATGTCTTTAGTAGAGAAAAATCATTTCCCCTGACACAAGTACATTGATGTAATTGATAAAATACCCACTTGGTATATTTTACTATGTTTGTAATTTTGGGTCTCATGTCATTTCATCTGTAACAAAATAATGAAAACTACATTCTAAGTATTATTGTAACTGGGTGGCAGGTTATGGGAAATTGTAGGATAACACAGAGCTCCTTTGTTGACTATCTAAGTTCGGATGCTAGAAACCCTACATAATGATGCAAATTTTGTCTGAGTCACACTGGCACATCTCATCAGCTCCAACTGAGAACTCAGAGGGTGTCTATCTGAGACATTGGAAGCTACGGGATTGGATGGAAGAGGCTCCTCAGTGAAAACCCTTGGAATTCTAGAGCTCAGGGTTGAATGCTTTTGCTGGCATTTATGCTTTATTGTTATTTGAGTTACCAAGAAAACCAAATGGCAAGAAGGCAGCTAATTTGGACTATATGATGTGTGTGTATATTCTATTCACATCAATGCCACCTGATCATATCAAATTCCAGAAAATTTTCCTCCACGAAGGTAGATCATGGTGCCTTCAAAAGTACAAGTAGTAGCTCCTTACTGCCTCCTCTCAGCCTCGAATCTTCCTGGATGCCATTTCTCACAAGTTAGAATCCTTTCTCCAGCTGCTGGGTCTGATTTGATCACCCCCAACTTTCAGCACTTGTCACCATTTTACTTCATGCACTGCCCATTAGATTTTTCAATGTTGTAATGGTGCCCATTAATAAAAGTAGTAAAACAAAATAAAAAATAGGAACAGGTTCTCTGCAGATCATTACGAATATATAAGCCATACATAAATTATGTACTAAATATAAAAGAAATAAGCCTACTAATGATGAGTAACTAAATCAGGGGCAAAAAAGACAACAGACACAACCCAATACTCCTAAACTGTTTGGAAATTTCAACTTGTGCACATAGCTGGCCTATGTAACTGTAAAATCTCACTGTTCCCCTCATCCTCTTTCTCACCTCCTACCATTTGTCACACTTACATTTCATGTCTCGTCTTAAATTAAACTGTAAGCAACTCACAATAGGGACTGCATCTCAAAGTGCTGAGTACCAAATACAATGGGTCCCCACTCAGGCACTTCCACAACATAAGGAACGATATATTCCATAGTCAGAACTCTTATCCAGGCCCTTGTCCTCTCTTGGTTTTGACGCCTAAACCTTGTCCTTTTCGAGACCAATTAAAAAGCTAGTGCACAAAGTTTTAATTCCTTACACTAGTTCCCCTCCCTATTCATCACACTAAACACGAGCTTCCGTCTCTGAGTTGCAAGGGCCATCCAATCTATATCCTCTATTATCTTATGTCATTGTCTGCTGCTTTTGCTCCACCATTTCCAGTCTTTATTGATAATTAGTCTGTTTATCTCACAAGTACCTCTGTGCTTTTTCACGTCACACATTAGGTAGGATGCCTGCCATGATAAATATTTTAAAGCCACCCAGTTCTCAACCTTTTGTACTGGTGACCCCTTTCACATAGCAAGCCTCTGAGTTCTACCCCCCATAAATTAAAAATACTTTTTTATATATTTACCACCATTATAAATGCTGGAGGCAACGTGGGGTTTGGGGTGGAGGCTGACAGCTATTGACCCCCCATGTAATAACCTCGCAGCCCCGTGGGGTCCCGACCCCCAGTTTGAGAACCCCTGCACTACACTATTCTTTCAAACCCTCCTGAACACTCACTTCTATCATGATGCCTGTGAAATATTGCCAGATCATAATTGATGAGCAGGTGATGAGCTAAAACAATGGTTACCATTCAAAACATTTAAAAAAAAAACCACCCCTCTGTTACAACAGTTTATGCATATCACTGCTATATATAAAACCATGTGTGTATTATTACTACCTCATTCTCCCTCTCCTTACTCCAATTGTTCCATCCACCTGTGTTGCATCTTGTATTAAACTGAGTTTGTAAGCTGTCTTGGGGCAGAGATTGGTTTTAGAAAGAACCACATATGTCAGAAGCTCATCATGTCATTTACTGAACCTCTGGACGGTACTTATATACCACAGTGATGGGTGCAGTACAGTACCCTGAATAGAGAAGAATACAATAGAATTTTACGACAGTGAAACACCCCCTAAAGACCATTTCTAATATATCCCATCTTAAGTAGTCACTTTAAAGTACAGTATCTATTGTACATTTTATTTGACTTTTAACTAAAGACCACATCTAGTAAGCAAGTTTTTTTGGTGCGTTCCTGTTACACAAATTTCTCTGTATCATTCAAAAATATATTCCATTTTTATGTTCTCAAAAGGCCATGTTAACAGCAATGTAGTCATGGAAACACATTGTAATCCTTATTTTAAAAGAGACGAACCTACCACAATTCTTAATTGAGATCCTAAATATCTATTGTAGAGGGGATTTATATAACCTCCCAAGGGCAACTGCAAATAACTCATACCTACCAAAACATGTCAACAAGACAGCCAACTAGAGATGAGTCAACTGTCTCCTGATCATATTTGCATTTTGTGACATTCCTGAATGACAACACACCAGCTGTCAAAAATGTAATGTATTTTGCACCTACCATATTTTCACTACAAAAAAAACTTTGAAGCACTCAGTAGCTCAGCAACTGAAACAATGCTGCAGATTAGATCAAATGTGATAAATGTCTAGGAGTTTTACTTGACTAGTAAATGAGGCTAAACTGCATTGGTATCTAAATTGCTAACTGGTTGATTGCACAGTAATGCGTATAAGAAGCACACACTCTTCTGTGCATGAACATAAAATGAACCAACAAACAGAGGAAACTTCTGAAAACAAAGTTAAACCTGGCATAGCCCCACTGAAGTCAATGGAGTTGTGTCTATTTACACCAGCGCTTGATTTGGATCTGTATCTTTATATTAAGCTAATAGAGTATTAGAGAAATAGGAATTATAAGACAGTATTTATAGAAAATAAATGGCAATTTTTAAGACTTGAATAAACAGATTCATATGGCATAAAAAGAAAACCAACTCAAACTTTTACCTAAATCTTAAATAGAGCCTGAATTGGACCTTATTTTCCATTAAATAGTTGGATCGTATGCTTCCATTTTACAACTAAGAAAGCTAGAAGAGCGGAGGAGACTATTCACATAAGAGAATTGTATATATTCATCAGACCAGTGTACTAACACTATTACTTTATGGATTGGAAGCAGCTGCACTGAATAAAATAAAATAAAAGGCTGGAGGCAGTAGAAGTGAGTGTTTCAAAAGATGGACAGTTTAAAGTGGAACGATTTTTCAGTCAAATGAAGAAGAAAGAAGGAAAGCAGGATGTGAAATCAGGGTACAAGAAAAGATTATGAGCTGCAGAAGACAAATAGATGATAGGACGCCAAAGAAAATAATGCAAATACCGTCTGGTCTGTAGCCTAACTTTGGTTGTGATTCATTGTCCGTAGAAACATGACCAGGCTGAGCTTAATGAAGGAACAAGCTATGGCCAGGAATGAATGGGAATGCTGTACTTGCTCCCAGTGTCTGCAGAGATGCTTTGGGATGAAAGAGATACGTTTTGGGCCAAATACCGCAAGCATTCCATTAATGGAAGTCCCACTGTAGGGACTGTGGGTTCATGAGCACAGAGATTGCAGAATCCAGTCTTTTATTATTCACACCCTGCATATTCAATACAATGCTTGACCTGGCTATAGTTTAAATATCCTCAGCTCCAAACAAAAAGGTTAACAAGGCATATTTTTTTAAGAATGAGGGCAATTAACCACTGGAACAATTTACCAAGGGTCATGGTAGATTCTTGATCACCAGCAATTTTAAAAACAAGATTGGATGTTTGTCTAAAAGATATGCTCTAGGAGCTCACAGGGGTCCCTCCTGGTCTTGGAATCTATTAATCAACAACTGCAAACCCAGGGCTAGATTGTGGCAAACAGTCACAGCCTGTAATGAGGTGCAGCGTAGAGCTGCACTACTCGAGAACACGCATCAGGCAATATTCAGCCTCAGAGAATCATCCCCTTTAAGGTGTTCACAACACCTCCCCTCTCCTTCCCTTACTGCTCCATTTGCTAGTCTGTAGGAGAGCAAAGACTCTGCTTACTCCCTCCCCAACAGTTCTAGGAGAGAGAAAAAATATTTGGCTGAGATTTTGTATCCCAAGTTGCTTTCTTTTTTAAAAAAATTAATATTCTTTGTTTTCACCATTAAATACCCCTGTAAATAAGTCATATTAGGATATAAACCCCTGTTTCCATGTTAACGCCTTTATTTCCCCATTCCCTTCTATTAAGAAAACAAGCATATCCCATAATTCATGTCTTCCTGATTGTTTGGAAGTCATGATACTACTTATACTTCATGTTGTGTTTTACTAGAACTAAATAGTGATTTACTCTATTTTCTAATTCTTTGAATCTTTTTTTATACAGAAAGTAACACACCAGCAGCACTCAATTAATTTTATTTAAAGGCTGATCATTCATTTCCTTCTTAAGTCACAGGAGTCTGCTGTGCTTTGTATTCTCCAGTAACATTACCAGCAACAGAATCAGATGGAGGAAAGTTCAAAATCTAACCTCCTTGTTCTTAAATTCTGCAGTGATTCCACACATTGAAATGATGTCTATCTAAAGTCTAGAACTGCATTCAGTTCATGAAAAGAATATCCATATTTGCAGTAACTCTAATCTGATCTGTTTTCAATTGTCCTTTTTCTATAGCATAGTTAAAGTTTCAAAGGTATTTAGGACTTTCTTTTCTCACATGAAGCCCTTGTTATTTAGAATGTTGCCTGATCCTAATATATTTAAATATCTTAATTATTCTAATTGAAAATAAGGCTTCCCTTGATGCACACTGGTTTTCAAGGAGTTATTCCACAAGTCTGCATTAGCAATGTCATTGAGAAAGAAGACTCTGTAAAGATTATGAATGATTTTGTATTTTTGAATGATAATGGCAATATAAAGTCCAAACACACGACCCTAAAATAGGAGGTCTAGAAGACTCCTTTTTTTTAATGGAATTGAAACAACACTATTTCCCAATCGTTTAGCCATTAATTCTTCATCCTAGTGCTGTCTGAGACTTTTAGAGTATATATGGTTAAAAACAGATTCTGACCAACTGATTTTAATTAACCACACCAAGTCTCTAGAATTGACTTTTTTTTTGGTGCTTTTGCTAATTACAGACTCAGGTCTTCTACAAATGTATATGTTTTGTTAATAAAATTAGAATTGAAAGATGAACAAAATTACTTAAACGGTCTCAGTAGTGTTTGCAAAGTTCAAATGAATGAACTTATCAAAAGGTAATAAATCAAATTCTTATCACCAGATGATAAATTCATTTTAACATTTTAATTCTATACTATTCTGGAGAAGTAATTTCTGTACCAATATGGATCCTTAATACAGTTCCTTATCAATTTGCCAATCCAGCTTTCTATGAATTAATTACCATACAATTCAAAGAAAAACCATTCTAAAGTTAGAAATTTAAACAATTAGCAAAACTAATTATGTGGGGGTTGTTCATTTGGTTGTTGGGTTTTTGTTTGTTTTTCTTATCGGAAATGATTTTCTGAAGCCATCTTACTTCTTTTATTCAGTTTTGATGGGTATTGCAGCAACAGGTTCCCATTCTGAAAAGCTGATGTGGATCAGTCAGAACACTAGCTACATTTCATGGAATGAGATCACTGTTTGATTGCCCAGAGCCAAGGACGGGCAAGGGCTTCCTGTGGCTGGGGGAGATTCCTGGAGGTCAGTCTGACCCACCATTCAGGAGAAGAGGAAGTCCCATCCCTTCCAAGCCCAGCCAGGACTAGCAGCTGGAGCCCGACACAAGGTAGGAACCCCTGGCCAAGGCGCACTGAGCCTTGCCCCTCCTTGGCTCTGGGACCAGCACTTGGGAGTTAAAGAGGCCTTGGGCTGGCTGGGGGGAGGGAGGGGTGACCACAGTGCCATGGGTGGTTCCCCATGTCACCCACCCTCAGAGGCCAGCCCTCCCTCCTCCCCCACAAAAAAAGTGATGACTTCCCCATACCACGCCACCCTCACTTCTGCGCTGCTGCTGGCAGTGGCGCTGCCTTCAGAGCTGGGTGGCAATCCCACGACCCACCTGCACAGTAGCCAGATTTCACAGGGGAAACCAGATTTCATGGCCTGTGATTTTTTTTTTTTCATAGTAGTGAATTCGGTAAGGTCCTAATAATGAGGCATTTCCACTGGACAATACGTCTTACTGAAAACTCATTGCTCACAGCAATTTATCAGTTGGGTTAAAGGAAAAATTACTGTCCTAGAAATATAAATATTAATCCTATTATAATGCTAACAGTTGACACTGACAGGCAAATTTCATAGAGGAAAACTAACAATATTTAGATGAGAGAGAGATTTTTTTTTTTACCAGTCTCTTTGGCAAGCGTCTTGTTAAAGGAAGCATAGGTAATAGCATTAATGTATTACAGGATTTTCAATTGTGTGCACACATGTGAATGTTGGGATGGGAGAGTTGTTCAGTCCCTGGTTTTGAAAACTGATTGGCCACTGGTGAATAGCCTAATAAATATCAGTAGCACTGGCCACATGTAGTCAAAATGTATTTATGGCAAAGACAATGAGTATTCACCATAATAAACTATTACCTGGTTTGATACTGTAAAGCTGGTATATCTGTTACCTCAAAGTACGATTTTAGATATCTTGTTCATCAAGAAATTCCTTGAGACTGATCAGCATGCAAATTCTTATTTTATAAATGGACTACCTCATTTGAGGACTGTTTAAATACAAATATGTGGGTCCTGCTTACTCCTGGATGAGACATCTTAGTACTCAACCGACTCTCTGACACAATGTATGCCATGCTATTTTGGATAATGATGCCACTATCACAACCACCTCCCTGTCCTTGGGGGATACAAAATGTTGATGATGTTTATATTACAAATTCAAGACTGTGAATGTAATATTTTCACACTAAGGGTGCTTCCCAGAAATAATCAATTCCAGTTTCTAATCAAATTGAATCATTATTTTATGACAAGGCAATTTATTACAAATGGAGTGTCATTTTTTTACACCCAAACTGAGGTTATTGTGTCAGGACCCCAACACAGGCAATCAGGACTGAGGGTCAGAGCAGGGGCAAACCTGAGGCTGGGAGTAGCAGGACTGCTTAGTCAGGGTCCAGGCCAGGGTCGATACCAAAGGTCAGAGTCAGGTTTCAGGGTCCAAGTTAGAAGGCAAAGTCCAAATCAACTAAAGCTCAAAGCCAGGAGTTGAGGAGCAAGGAACAGTCATGGCAGCCAAATGAATGCACACTGTTGCCTGAACGCTTCCTGGAAATCCCCTTAAGTTTATATAGGGCAGGAAGCCAATCAGCAGCCATGGAATTGCTTGAGGCAGGGCTTCCCATGGTCTGTGTCCACAGCCAGTCATGGGCACTTGTGCGCACACTGGTTAGAGCCACTGCTAGGGGACAGCATGGAGATGTCAGCTACCTTGCAGGCCCAGTTTCTAGACCTGTAGGGCTTTATATATTGTCATGACATAGAGCAGACTAATCAGTCCTGGGTGCAGAATACACAGTATGCTATCAGCGATATATCACTGACAGCATACTAGACACCTTACAGGCTAGTACATTGTGCCACCATTATGCACAACTTAGAAGTTACTGTAGGGGAAAACAGCAATTTTTTTTAGTAATGCATTTTACTAAGATAAGTTGAGTGCACACATACATGTGATGTAAAACTAAAAATGAAGTTTTGCCTCTTTGCTTTGCTTTCATGTTTGTATCTTAGGCCTGGTCTACACTACGGGATTAATTCGGATTTAGCAGCGTTAATCCGAATTAACCCTTCACCCGTCCACACTACAGAGCCAGTTAATTCGAATTAAAGGGCCCTTTAAATCGATTTCTGTACTCCACCTCGACGAACGGAGTAGAGCCTAAATCGATTTTGTTAATTCGAATTAGGGTTAGTGTGGACGCACACCACCGAATTACTGTGTTTAAGTTAATGGGGTAGTGTGGCCGCACACCACCGAATTAATGTGGTTAAAAACCGAATTAATGTGCTTAGTGTGGCCGCGCACAATCGAATTTATACAACCTGTTTCCCAAATTCGAATTATCTAAATTCGGATTAATCCTGTAGTGTAGACATACCCCTACTGAGCAGTTTATAATCAAAGCCAAACAACATTCTGCCCAACCAGCACACCAAATGTCTGCAACAAGAAATTACTATTATGCTTTTATCATGTCAAAGAGAACACATTGGTTCCAGCATGCTACCACCATATGGCCACATGGGTGGAAAATGAATGTGTATTAACACATCTAATTCCACCTGCAGGTCTGCTTGGTTCCTTGTTTGTCCGATGGAGAAAAATGAGATTCCTACAGTGGTGGCTGCACAAAGTGTTTGGGCTATCTCAGCTAAGAGGCACCAATTTCCTCCTCACCACCATGCCAAAGCACCTATCTGGGGTAGCCCAGACTTGTAAATTGGAAAAAAAAAAAACCCTATAATTTAGGAGAACTGGCTGAGCAAACACATCATATGGTTCTCCCATTTAATCAAGGATGAAGGCTTTTCTCTTTTCTAACACTTAAGCTACAAATATGATCTGCCCCCCTTAACAGAATGGCAGTACTTACAACTAAAACACTTGCTAATGTATCAATTCGGCTGGATGCCCTAGAACTGCCAGAGACCCCAAAGCTACTGGAAACCTTGGAAATGATCCATAAACTCCCCAGGCCCACATCCACTCTGTATGCTTTACTGATGAAGAGGAATTCCATTGGTCTGGAGCTCTTTGTGAAGGCATGGGAAGGGGATTTTATCAGAGCCCTTAAAAAAGTCTCAATGGCAGAGCATATTACAGAATGTTCAAAATGCTTCTGTGGATCTCAGGCTACACTTATGCAGCAAAAGATTCTATTCAAAAAGTATTGGATGTCACAGAGATTGTGCAAGACGAGATTCTTTTCCTCTGATATTTGTTGGCGCTTCAATAAAGAAAAAACGGAATCCTGATGCATATGCTATGGGATTGTCCAACAGTCAGGCAGTTGTGGAAAGAGGTGCACACTAGAAAGGAAACAGTGCTTGGCTTCAGCAACCAAACCTCAGCTGAAAATTAATTCTTAGGTTATGTATCTACTCCATTAGGAACGTATGTTTAACAGCACCACAAAGACTTTGGTTCTTGAGGGCCACAATGATTACCGAGCACATGATTTTACAAAAATGGAGGAGTAGGCTTATGCCCAGAATATAGCAGTGGTATTCAGACCTTTCTGAGTTAACAGCAAAGGTAAAAATAGCTTATCAACATAGAGACATTTGGATGCCATTTCTTCATAAATTTGGCTAAAGAATGATGGACTAGCTCAAATCATGCTAGACTTCCATTCCACCTGACCTCTCTGCTCTTTCCCCTCCCTCTTTCTGCACCCTGCCGGCTCCCCCCTCCCCATCTTTTTTACTTTTTTGCCTATTTGTGGTTTTGTTCTGGGTTTTTTATGTAATTGCATAATTGTATTGGATATCCTCTGAAATGTGTGGTGTTTGGTAACATATGCAAGCTATAAATCATTCACCTTTTGTATTTATTATTAATTGTTTCTTTATCAAAATAAACAAATGATCAATTTCACAGGCTATGAATCTCAAAATGAGTTGCTATGCATTGCTGGTGAGATGGTAAGGAAGTTCATAGCTAAGGAAGTGCAGAGTGTTGGGTTTTACTGTTTGATTATTGATAGGCTGTCTTTAAACCAAGAGCAACTTTTTATTTTTCTTAGTTATACTGAAAAGTTTAAATGTAAATGAGTGGTTAGATGTAAGGACTGCTCTGAGTTCTAATATATCAATGAAATTTAGAAATGCATTATGGCAAGAGTAGAACAACTTGGAATTGCTGATGTGCAAATAGTTGTCCAAGCTTATGATTGTGCCACGTCCTACAAATGGGGTAAAAGGAAGACAAGAAACATCCTTGCAGCCATTTACAACATTTTATGGCGTATAAACTTATCTGGTCTTTTGAATACTTCCAAAATACAACTGTCACATGATTTTTCAGAATCCACCATAACACTTTACTGTTATTTCTTTATGTCTTCAAAGCATGCACTTTGCCACAGTATCCTGCTTTATCTTGAAGCAACGCTTTCTCTCCCCGATTCCCACTGGATATCTTTCCTCCTCAACTGAAGACCTGTACTGAAGACCTGAGCCTTACATCCATACTTGTCTTTCCTGCCACTTGAACTCTGCTCAATGCTTTTTCTTTAACCAGTTCCCACTCACTAGTCCTTTCTTATTTTCCCATTTAAATGAATGTGTGGCAGCTGATGATTCTTAATCAATGTCAAGTTTCTAAAGTACCTAAATGACTTAAGAGCCTAAGCCTCAGTAACAAAAGTGACTTCAGGCAGTAAGTATCCTAATATTCATACAAAGACAGTGGGAGTTAGAGTTCTAGGTCACTTTGACACTTTTGGAAAATTTATTCTCTGTGACATTTAAGCCAAGGTTTTCCAAAATTGGGTGCCTATATTTAGGCTCCTAAATCCTTTCAACAGCTAAAATTTTCAAAGACGCTGAGCACCCAACAGCTTCCATTGGTTTCTACCTTTGGGCACCCTTTTTTGAAAGTCTGAGCCTTATTATTGTATAGCCTGAGGTTTTAGATCATAAACTGTCATGCTGTTTCCAAACAGAATTTTAACAAGCTGAGACTAAAGTTTGAAATCTAATGACATATATAATACTGAGACATATTTTTATCATGCCAACCTTTCTTCTGCCAAAATGAAATTTTTACCAGCTGCCTAGGTTTAGAAAGTACACAAGCCCTTCACCAAAGCAAACATGAATTGCTGGCCTACAACTCAGTGTTTCCAGGCTGTGGGCATTACCCACAATTTAACCCATCTGTCACCTCCGAAAATAATAGGTATTTCACTGTCAAAACAGAGCTGAATATCAAAAAACAGCCTGGCTCCAGCCCACATGTTCCCCATGTGATCAGTTTCACAAAGAGACCATAGCAATGGAAGCAGGCTGCATAATAGGAGTCACAGTAAACTTTTTCTTTGTTAAAGATGTCCATAAGATCCAATTACTGAAATCCAAACAACAAACATGGCTTTTGTCGCTGCAGTATCACACTTTCCTTCCATGATCACATAGGTGCTGGAACTAGAGGTTCTGGGGGTGTGGCAGCACTCCCTGGCTTGAAGTGGTTTCCGTCATATATAGCAGGGGGTGGCCAAACTGTGGCTCGCGAGCTACATGCGGCTCTTTTACCATTAAAGTGTAACTCGCAGAGCCCCCCATTCTCCACCTACCAGACTGAGGGGAGGGGGGGAACTCAGGACCTCTGCCATGCAGCAGGGTGTTGGGGGAGGGGCTTCTGCCCAGTGGCGAGGGATGTCTCGGGGCTTCAGCCCTGTGGGTCACACCTGCCGGGGCTTGGGGCTTCAGCAGGAGCGGGCTGAAGCCCTGAGCTCCGTCAGGCACCTCTTGTGGGTCTGAAGCCCCGAATCCCGGCAGACATGCCCCAGCTCTCGAACTTCTGAAGATTGTTGTATGCGGTTTGGAGGGCCAGTAAGTTTGGCCACCCCTGATATATAGGCTTTACAGTTTGGTTTAATGGCTCTCAACACCCTCAGTATACAAATTGTTCCAGCACCATTGCATGATCGAACCAGAATTTGAGCAAGATACTCTTCCACTAGGTCATGAGCACAGATGAATATCTGCAACTCGTCACAGATCAGTATCCCTGCTGCCTCACCTATCTACAACAGGCAAAATTCAATTGAATGGGAGTATCTTTTATACTATAGGCTATAGCTACTATTATCTCCTCTGGTTCCCCACCTACTCCTCCTCGTCATTGGTTGCATTAAGTCTAAGGATCTGCTCCTGGCATTAGCCAAATTAGCATTTTATAAATACAGGATACAGACAGACAACAGGTAAGGAAGGATTCTGAGTGTTGGGTTCAGTTCTGACTCACAGCAGGAACTTGAACCTGCATATCCCACACCCCAGGTGAGTGCTACTACTCACTGCGCCATTAGCTATTCTAGAGTTTCTCTCCTTCCCCGCCCATTCCATCCTGCACCTGAGAAATCTTCCTCATGAAAAAATGTTTAGTCAAAAAATTCCCAACCAGCAATAATCATAATATCTTAGAGTTAATGAGAGACTTAATTGGTTAAGTGTTCTGAGATTATTGGATGAAGTTTTGGCATAAAGATAAATAGAAAGTGTGCTATAAAACTGAATGGAATATGTATGGCCATTAGGAATGTAGGGCCAATAAGAGCAAATGCAAGTTAAAGTGCAGGCCAAGAACTATGTGTTTAACTGGTATAGAGCTTGATTTATAGGTAGCACTGACTTTCTAGGAGATTTTTGATCTTTTAGAAGAAGCAAGTTCTATATTCTTAAGTTACTAGTGGAAAATGAAAACAAATGGAAAAGAGGCAAATGTATATAAAACCTGGAAAAGGTTGAAAGACAGTTTCACAGATTCCAATACCAAAAGCGACTACTCTGATCATCTAATTTGACCTCCTGTATCAAAAAAGTGAGTTGAGACGTAGAGTGTACTGCTGTGGCTGTTAAAATAGTCAACAGGCACCATGTAGCACAGGTTTTAGTGTATACCATCACAGATACATGTACAAAGAGAACTAAAACTTCCAAAAGTATTCCTCCCTAGTTCTAACTTACGCCACTTTTAATTATCTATACTTCCAAACTGTAAGAAAATGCACTGAATTAAAGGTATAAATTCATACTGACGGACTATGTCCCCAAAATATCATAGACAAGTTAGGTCACCAGTGTTCCCATTTACAATACTGAGTAAAGCACACTGATTCTGACAGCTGTCAGTCTATGAAAAAAGCACCTATATAAGGCCTGCAGTATACTGTAATCCTCAGCAGTAAGTGTACTATTTTGTGCTGATCAGGTAATTCTCTTAGTTGAGATAAGGAAATAGCTAATTAAGCTATGCTGCTGTCATATGAGTGGTTGAAGAAAGATGGGATTAGATCTTCAATAGCCACTAGTATATTTAATTGCATATATCTGGAATATGACATTTACTTAAGACTTCAGAAATAGAGGAGAGGAGAGTCTATAATTATTCAGACATATTATTTGCCCTGAGAGAGGGTAAAAATGTAAACAAGTTGATTTCTTTTTACTTTTCCATTCATACCAAGTTGACTGTCCCAAATTCACTGTGTTGAATTTGGTGACTACCATTGCTAAAACGGTCAGAACTGCTGTGGGATGTTAGTTGTTCCCCCCACACACACGCCATTACAGTAATTGAGGAGACTGTAATTAGGCACTGCTTTACCAATGCAGTTGCCCTAAAAGGCTATGAAAGTTTTTTGGGAAAAATATGAATGAAAAATTTGACAATTACTTGTCATTTAAAAGAACCTCCAGAATTTTAAACAAGCTTCCAAAACTGTGTCCAAAAAATTTACATTCAGCCCATTGGGTAAAATTTTTTTCTACACGCATAAATTGTGTTCTGCAATTACCCAGTTTCTACAAATACTTGAGTTTTGTGCATGCAGATAAACATACAAGATGCATGGGTATAAATCTAAGGCACATTTTAAAATTTACCCTCTATGACTCTTGGGGTATGTCTTCACTGAGGAGTTAGTGCAGGTAATCAGCACCCAGGTCTGAGCACCCAGGTTAGCTGAGTACAGGTGTGAGCAGCCATACTGCAAAGCCCTATCCAAGTTACTCTGTCCTTGCTAGTGCAGCGCTCACCAGTGTATGTTGCTAGGACTCTTGGGGGCATATCCAATGGTTCTTCATGCTGTAGTCAGCTGAGCTGCTCTATGATTCTTTCCTTGTGAATTCTGGGAGAACTTGGTTGCCCTTCTGGGAACACAAGAAGACGGGAGGGATTGTGGGAAGGTATTGGAGGACCATCAACACTTGTGTGATTTAGACTTGTCCTCACTACAAAGTAGAAGGGTTACCAGCCTGAGGGAAGGAGGAGGAGCCTGGGCTCTAACCCACACACTCCAGCCAAACCAGCTACTCCAGGTTAAAAGCAACACTAATTTTGGGTGAGAAGTTTGTGTGTGTGGATGAGGGGGGTGCATAAGGGAGAATACCCAGGTAAGATTACTGGGCAGTGAAGACATACCCTTGGGGAAGAGACCTTAACCACATTTGCAGTCCTTAATGGGTCAAAAATTCCTTTTGAAGTCTGAAAACTCAGTTAAGTACCACTGAATTTGATCTATTGTCTATATTTGTTTGTAAAGCACAACACACACCTATGGCTATAGCTCTGGGCTGTATTTCACAAGCTTAGGAAATATTTTTCCTTTTTATTATATTTTATTTCTAGTGCCCTGAGTGTGTCAAAATCAATTATATATAATTCTACACACACTTTTGGAGAGAGTTCTCCACACTCACCGAAGTTAAGTTCAACTCAGCATTTTAGAAATGCATGCCTAGAGCCAAAACAATATTGAGAGATTATATGTTGAATGAGAATTACATCCAATTTACATAAGTGTCAATGGTACACTGGGAGATAGTCACCAGAAAATCGTTATAAGAAAAATCAGTTCACATTTGTGCAAAACATTTTAAACCTTAACAATTCAACCAAATAAAAATAGATTTTCTCTGGACCACCAAAACACGCATCTGTGACCCAGGGACCAAATTTCAGGTTTTCACCCCAAACCACGGATATACTAGAACTCTTTAAAAATAGATTGCAAACTTTTTTTTTTTTTAAATGCCAAAGTGTATTTTTTCCACTCTCCAAAATAAAAAATGGCCAAATAGGTTTTGCTCATAGGACTGCTTTTCTAAACCTTTTATCATTTTAGTTGCTCTGTTCTGGACTCTCCAATTTGTCCACATCTCTCTTAAAGCATGGCACCAAGAACTGGATACAGTACTCCGGCTGAGGTCTCACCAATGCCAAGTAGAGGGGGATAATTACCTCCCATGTCTTATTCTCCTGGTAATATGTGCCAGAATGATGTCATAACTGTGTCACATTTTTTACTAATATTCAATTTGTGATCCATTACAACCCTCAAATCCTCTTCAGCAGTACTACTGCCTAGCCAATTATTCCCCATATTGTAGTTGTACATTT
This sequence comes from Terrapene triunguis, assembly GCF_002925995.2. Classification (NCBI taxonomy): domain Eukaryota; kingdom Metazoa; phylum Chordata; order Testudines; family Emydidae; genus Terrapene; species Terrapene triunguis. The sequence continues at coordinate 66,800,587 of NW_020664420.1, read as the reverse complement.
GATTTTTCCTCCTTCACATTTGTCTTTACTGAATTTCACCTTGTTGAATTTCAGATCTGTTCTCCAATCTGTCAAGGTGGTTTTGAATTTTAATCATGTCCTCCAAAGTGCTAGCAACATCTCCCAATATGGAATCAATATGGAATTTTGTAAGCACACTGTCCACTCCATTATCCAAATCATTAACGAAAGTATTGAATCGGATCAGGCCCAAAAAGACCCATGTGGGACTGCATCTGATACATCCCCTCAGTTTGACAGTAAACCATTGATAACTACTCTGAATACAGTTTCTCAACCAGCTGTGTACCTACCTTATTGTAACTTCATTTAGACCACATTTCCCTAGTTTGTCTATAAGATTGTCAAGTGGGACTGTGTCAAAAACCTTACTAAAATCAAGATATATCACATCTATAGCTTCTCCCACACCAGTACACCAGTAACCCTGTCAAAGAAGGAAATTAGGTTAGTTTGGCATTATTTCTTCTTGACAAATCCATGTTGGCTATTACTTATAACCCTTCTATCCTCTAGGTGCTTACAAAATGATTGTTTAATAATTTCCCAGTGCAGAAGTTAGGCTGACTGATCTCTAATTGGGTGGGTCCTCTTTGTTCCCCTTTTTCAAGATAGCTACTATATTTGCTCTTCACCAGTCCTCTGGGACCTTACCCATCCACCATGAAGTCTCAAAAATAATTGCTAATGTTTCCAAGGCTGCTTCAAGTAAATCCTTAAGTGCCCTAGAATGAATTTCATCAGGCTCTGTCAACTTGAATTCATCCAATTTATCTACATATTCTTTAACCAGTTCTTTCACTATTCTTGCTTGTGTTCCTTCCCCTTTGTTGTTCATATTAATTGTGTTAAGTATCTGATCAAAATTCATCTTTTTAGTAAAGACTGAAGCAAAATAGGCATTAAACACCTCAGCCTTCTTGATATTGTCAGTTATTAGCTCTCCTTCTGCTTTAAACAGTGGACCTACATTGTCCTTTATCTCCCTCCTAAGGCATTGATAGAACTTCTTCTTATTGCCTTTTGTGTGCTTTGATAGGTGTAAATCATTTTGTGCCTTACCCTTTCTGAGTTTGTCCCTACAAGATTGTGCTATTCTTTTGTATTCATCCTTAGCAATTTGTCCAGTTTTTCACTTTTTGTAGGATTCCTCTTTGATTTTCAGGTAATTAAAGAGCTCCTGCGGAGACATAATGGCCTCTTAATTATTCTTCCTATCTTTCCTTATCATCGAGATAGAGACAATATTTAAGGCATAACAGCAAACTGAGAAACTGCCATCTCCCCTGAATTCCTTTTTCACTTAGATTTTCTTCTCATGGGACCTTACATACCAATTCTCCGAGTTTGTTAAGGTCTACTTTTTTGAAGTCCATTATCCTTATTCTGCTGCTCTCACTCCGTTCTTTTCCTCACCCAAATTGCCTTCAACCTTCAAATTTGCAAACAATTCCTCCCTGTTAAGTCTAAAATAGCTGTCCCGCTGCTTACTTTCTCCTCCTTCTGAAACGCAAAGTCGTCCCCAGTACAGCCTAAGACTTTATTGTAGATTTAGTGATTTGCTGTATTACTTTTCCAACAGATGTCTGTGTACTTAAAAGTTCCCCATTACAACCAAACTTGTGTTTTGGATATTTCTGTTATTTATCCTAGAAATGCCTCATCTACTTCCTTCTCCTGATTTGGCAGTCGATAGTAGATCCTGGTCATGGAATCAACCGTGTTTTTTCCTCTTTTGTCTTCACTCAAAGACTCCAACTAGTTTGCCTCTCACCTCCTTCTGGACCTCAGAACAAGTTACATATAATTGATATATAATACAACACTTCCTCCCTGTTCTTCCTGAACAAGCTATACACCTCTATACCATTATTCCAGTCATGATATTTAGCAAGTCTCAGTGATGACAATTAAATCATAATTTAGTCTGTAAAATTTAGGAAAGTTGGAAATTTTAGGCTGTTCACAGGAAGAGTGCTTGTGGTGGAACCAGAATAAAGATTTTCTATATTTATGCTTAAAAGTCAATGTTCTTTTTTAATATTCATTAACCTCATTACAGACATCCAGGTAATGTTCATTATGTGATGGCTGTCAAGCATAATGAGTTTTGGGTGTATATCCAAAACCATAATTAAATATTTCTGAAGACTAACATAACACAAGGGAAAAGACTGAATAAGGCACCAGATCTTTATCCTAGGGAAATTGAAGTCTGACTTATGTGACAATCATTTTAATTTCAATTGAATCTATTCAGTGGATAAATTGCCAAATATTGTAGCTGTAGAGAGCAGAAGGCCAAAGCCTTAAATCTGAAGTGATTCCTTTTGGCTACAAATGCAAGTAATATGTCCTACACCAAGGGGAGGATTATTTTCCCTGGCTCAGTGAAAAAATCCAACTAATTTCTGAGGCATTAATTGTATATAGCGGCATCATAAATGAAATGCTGTAGAGTGTTCTTCTATTCTGAAAGCTGATGCTAAACATTCAGTCTGGGGTTCCTTATTGACAGTTTTATTCATTTTTATTTCCATAGCAAATTTGCTCAAGTTCACAAGTAAAAAGGTGTGTTTCAAACTTGCATCCCTAAAAACTCAACCTGGGCTGCAACAGCCAAGCTGATTTCTTTCCACCTCAGATATCACCACCCAGTAATGCAGCCTAAACTAGGCCAATCAGCATTACCTGGGTAACCCGAGCGTGTGCTCACTATGCCTTCAATGACATATGTGCAGCCTTGCTGTCTTCAATGAGTTTGCACATGTAATGTTGTTGTAGCAGGATTGGTTCCAGGATATTAGAGAGACAAGGTGGGTGAGGTAACATCTGTTATTGAATCAACTTCTGTTGGAGAGAGAGACAAGATTTTGAGCTTACCCGGAGCTCTTCTTCAGGTCTGGGTGTTGTACTCACCTACCCTGTCCTTCTAATGGGCTTGCACAGGCATAATTAATTGGAACCAATAACCACCACTAAGCTGTTGATGATACCCAAGATGGAGAATGAGCTAGATTCTAGTCTCTCAACTGGGTTGGCTCCTCTTTGCTAACCAGAATAAAAAGCAGTAAATCTTGTTTTTATAACTGTCACCAGATATGTTTCTGAATACACAAAAGGAATAGCTCTGTTGCATAAGGTGTCTTCTTATATCACCACTTTTCTGAGTAGAACCATATTTTAAGATTACGGTACAACTTTAGGGGTTCTTATTAAATGAAGTGCAATGAAGCTGATTAATCTGATTACCAATTCAAAGTGGAGAAACAAGGACTCAAATATTTAGATAGTTATTCAAACCAATCCTTTTAGTGTTTATAATAATAAACGGCCTCTTGCATCTTTGCTTATTAATCAACAATAAAAATAGGAGGAAACTACACAGGCACAGTTGGATTCAAATGACTGTATTTACTAACTACATACAAACATGCAAGGCTGTAGCACCACTACATACCAAGTATGGTCTCGGTTTTTCTTCCCTCAGGTTGGATCACCTGACCTTCCAAGCTAATACGATTGCTGCGGTGGCTTGCTGCAGTCATTTGGCCCTCCAGCTAAGTCACTAGAGAAAAATGCACCCATTTTGCAATATCTGGGTCCAAAAAAACACAGAGTCTTCACCCCAGTCTCAAGCTGAGCCCAGCCTCTCTTTCCTGTGGGTCTGTCTTCTCTTGTCGGACCCTACTGGGCTCCTTTGAGTCTCTCTCTCTGCTCTCTATTGAGAAGCAATTTCCAGAACTTCCTATCTGGAGTCCACCTCCACAAGCTTCTGTCATAACTCCATCCCAAAATACTCATGGCTGTTCTGACTCATTTCTAAAACACAGAACATGGTGAGCACCACTAGAGAGCTAACAAGCTATTTAAAGGCAAAAACTACTGGGAATAATTAGCATTACTCAGCTTTTGTCTGTCTTCTTCGGTAGAGTTCAAACATCTTAGATACAGTATAAACTCTGTCAGTGCAAAGCAGACAATCTTCGTTTAAATAGCCACCTGAGGACTCCCACTCTGGGAGGTGGGGGTGAAGCCATAGTTGGAGTAAGGACTCTATAGCAGCTCCTACATCATCAGTCCTTCCATCTCACTTTGTGTGGGACAAGGCTAGGCAAAAGGTTGTGTGTGGGTGGGTGGAGTAAACCTGTGTTTCAGTAATTCCCATCTGCTGGAACAGTCCTTGAGGGCTACTGGAAACTGGCTGACTATTCCAGGGACCAGACAAGTGGAGAGCAGACCCCAGAATTCAAGAGCTACAAATGTGGCCAGCTTAATACCACTTTGGTACTCCTTATCCTCAGCTGTGCTGAGCTTTGCTCATGCACAACTGAGGATCTACCTAGCATTCTCGGTTTAGCAGATTGGCAGAAATAAATTAATACATGATGGTGAACTTTTCCCAGGCTATCTTTCACCAACACAACAGAGATGGAAGAAAAGCAGCTGTACGTATGATGTAACCTCATCATTATCTTTTTTTATACACGGGAGGGGGGGAAATCAAATGAGCATTTGGAACTGTCAAATAGGACTGTAGCTGGGAGAGTGACAGCCATCTGATTCACTGACAAAGTCCATCCATTATTGTAAATTCAGTCAAAGGAGGTTTTATAATTAACTACATCTCAGACTCATGTGGAGTCCTTTCAAAGTGCTCACATATCTGACAACTACCATTGCTAAGTGATAGGAACATGCTGTTACTAGTGGATGGTGATAAGATGAAAAACATCTTTTAAAATGACTTTAAATTATTACTAAACTTGGCACCTAGCAGTGTTGCTGTCATTAATGGTCTTTTAAGTGCTTTCATTACCAGCCTCCCTTTGGAGGGTTTTGTGAAGCTGGTGATGATTTTCAGAGAGGGCCACCTCCAGGAAGTCCAACCATGGGGTGGTCGTACAAAGTAGGCACACTTCCTTCTGCCACCGTGCTCACACATGGCCAGAAGTGGGTGTTGCTGGCCAGGAATATGGAATAGCTAAAGCAACTAGAGGATATACTGTTTTAGTGCATAGAGCCTGAAGCTCCCCGCAGAACTTAAAGCTATCCCAGCAAGTGGAATCATTTATTGCCCTTCCTTGGGGTGCGGGCATGACTCCCCTGAGGAAAAGGGGGCTTGATTGCCATTTGAAAGTGCTATTTTCACCTCCATTGTTCTCTAAAATAACACCTAAAGTTTTTTAACTGACACCAAGAGGACAAGATATTTAGTTAAGAAAAATGCTTTTCATGACACATGTTTATGACCGATGACACATGTTGGGCAATTGGAAAAATTCTAGTATTGGTGCTTTGAAAATTATTATATATTATAAACAAACAAGAGTGTATCATAATTTCTGCAAATCTCTAAGGGATGAGAGCTCCTCCAGAAACCACAAAGTGCAAGTATGTCACTGTAGTCACACACCTTGAGGATATTTCTCTGTTATAAAATAGCTATTTTAATGTTTTAGTAAATGAATTCCTTTTGGTTGTATGGTCTCAATTCATTTTACAGTTCAGACTCTTCATTAGACAAATAAATTGCTTCCTTAATCTAGGCCATTTTATAAACCCGGCTAGAATCAACACTATATCTCATCATATATCATATATATGTGTACATTAAATAGTCTGTCTATTCCTAATTAGATCTATAATGTGAAAGTGAGGGGAAAGAGTTCAATTGTTCACAATTTACGGTCTATAAACTATAGTAATGTAACTGTCAGGCCTTCGTGTGGGGAAGGCCATTCTATTAAAAATGAAACGTCCTCCATTCTTTTCCTTATCTGTGAATGCCATCAAAGACTCTAAATAACCACTGATACTGCAATTCATTATCTATGCATGAAGGAAAGTAGGCTCAAACCATCTGAACTCATTCCACCTATAACCTTAATTTTTTCCAACAGGTTAGAGTAGTCTTCATTATGCAAAAAGATTCAATTTGCAAACTAGGCTTTACTGTTAAAACCTAATAAGAACATATTTTTCCTTTATATATTCCAGAGGTTCCATATCACAAATAAATAGAAACTGTGCGTTTGCTTGGCATTGATTTAGTCTAGCCTCTGCAAGAATTTTCATAAGCCAGGATGTTCCTTAATTTATTCCAATAAATGTCTCTACAAGCTTCAAATTCACTCAATTATTTGCATGTTTTACCTCCACCTATTAGAATTCCTGCCAAATTCCAAATTAATTCAATTCACCAGTTTTATGCTCCACAGTTGAACAATAGCAGAATATTGTCTAAATGCTAATCTGATGTTTGTTCAGACACTTCATATAGCCTCCATCTCCCAAGAGTTTGACATTTTAATAAATCCTTTAAAAAAAGAATGCTTCCGTGTTGATATCTTTGCCATGTTTTACCATTTGCCTATGAAAATAAATTAAGAAACTTTTTCTGCCTCTAGCTCTTTTTTCATCAGGTGTTTAAAAAAAAGAGTTAGGTGAAGAGCTTTCATTCTGGGGGAATAAATAGTTTCATTGTGTGGAAAAAACTACAAAAGTAAAGAATAAGAATATCCCATGACAATATAAGAAGATTCTCAAGGTACTATGGCAACATCTAGTCAGGAGATGTTTATTTCCCTATTATTTGAGCAATTGCTCAGAGCAGCAAGGTAAAATGCCCACTACTATGTGTTACAGTATTTTGCAATGAAACAAATTACGCACACTGCAAATTTGAGTCCTATTTGTTTAAAATCTGACCTTCAAATACAAACCGTTTCATCAAAATTAAACCAAAATAAGTGCATCGTTATTCCCCATTATCAAAATAGTGAAACCATTTTGGAAGTTCGGCCATAACATACAAATGAGAAAGTGTTTCCATCTTCCTATGGTTTTATACAAACATAAATGTCAATGCCCATCTAAACAAAATAACTCAGATAAAAGAAAACAAGCGTCATTGCAAAATGTCAATGCAAACCTTCTGGTTAAACATGTTGGGGAAAACCATTTTTCAGACCAACAAAATGGAGAGTAAGGCACTTATGGATGGAAAGAGATAAAAGTGGTTAAGAGGGTGAGAGACTTAGGAACAGAAACAAAGAAAGAAAAGGTAAATAAAACCTATTCTGTGACATACAGCAGTGGCCTTGGCATTAGACTTTGAAAATATCAACTATGACTAAGCAACAACATAAATGGGTTTTTTTTTTTTAATAGTGAGCACTATTAAGAATGATAGACCTCAGAGCTCCAATGGGAAATTTTCCACCCCAGAAATGACACATCATAGTATATAATTATTAATTAAAAGAACCGGTAGAAGTATTCAGTATTTTTCTTGTGAAGGACACAGGTCATCTATTTTTCATGATAGCTCTGTGTTACACACTGGGGAAAAATCAAGTACAAACAATTAAAGGAGGCACTACTAGCAGAAGGTTTGAAATACAGATGAGAATTTCCTTTCATGATAATCTTATCAAAGGACAAATCTTTACCCTTAAAATTCTCCAAGAAAGGCAGAAAACCCAATTAAATCTGAATATGGATTTTGAAGATATAGAGAAATGGTACAGCTATCACAAACCACAAAATACATTCCACTTGAAGACAACATCAAAGTGATTTATTAAGCGCCCCCCCCCTCCCCAGCAGAAACATATGAAAGAGGCAGCAGACAAGCATTGGGATCATTTCGGATTACTCAGGATAAAGTATGGAGTCTTGAAGTTAGAGGCCTTAATCCTGAAATGACCTCCAAGTGGATGAACCAGTTGCACCTCTGTTCAGTTCCACTTGAAGTCAATGAGGCCCCCAAAGTGCACAAGGGTTTTGCCAACACCGAGTTACAGGAGCAGGATTTCGATCACTATCCAGAGACTCAGTACTGTTAAGGTATTATCTTCTGTCTATTGATTTGTGTACATTAGCTCAATATAGTCATAGTTGAAGGACCTCTAAGGATGCATGTTTATTGCTACTCTGAAACCTATGTTTATTGTTAATACCATGAAGTTATAATATATAATACACACCATTTATAAAAGCAATAATATAAAAAAGGTTTTGTTTCAATTGTTCATTGCCTCATAACAATGCCTTTATAATAATTTTTTTCCATTTGGGAAGGAATAGATAATCGCTTGTCAAATTATTGTAACTGATAAAATAGAAGGAAAAAGGTCTTGAAACCTTTTCTGTGTGTGAGAATTTGAGAGTGGTCAAGATGCATATTGTAACTATGCTAGTGTGAGCATGGAAGAACCCAACATATCCATCCCTCTCTTCTCTTCATCTGTGTTAAAATGTTGTACATAGGTGTCTTCCCAGCACTGGCTATCAGATAAGCAGGTCCTTAAAAGAGAACACATGCAAAGAAATTAAGGTTACTGAACAGGATAGATCCAATGGGTCAGCTTCATTTTCTGAAGGGTTCTCAATTTCTCTCTCTTTTGGTCCTGTCCTAAGGGACTTCAAAATCTCTAAGATTTTTGCCTATGATAGCTAGGATCCATAGCTTGCTTCTGCAGCTCATCAGGACTTAGGATCTCCATTGTACACTTCTGATCCACTTTGATGATGGCTATCTTATAGTTATACTCTCTGGGGCTGGGGCTACAGTTATCACAAATTACAAAAGAAATTCATGTCAAGAAGTCTGGATGGGTCACAAAAGATTCCAGCTCTGAATATTTCTGCTGTCTTCCAAGAATGTACTATTTCTCCTCCTCTGATGTAATAAACTTTAAGTTTTATTCTTTGCAAATGTATCCTCTTTGGGATTTTTTTGAGTCTCTTGTTCATTTTCTTGCATGTTCAAGGCTTCAATTTTAATATATGATGCAAAGTCTGCAGCCTCATGCAATACTTCTCATCTCTAGATCTGAAGACTATTGCTATTTATCGAAATCTCATTTATAGTCTGGGATCTGGTAGCACCCATACCGGCATCTACCCCAAAGTAAAGAAACAATTTAGTTTCACATATCTGTTTATGAGACAGACAATATTTTATTAAGTTTGGGTCAGAACAACAGGCATGGGGTGGATCTATCTAGTTTTAAACTCATTTTCCTAATTTTAATCACGCATGATTAATTTGGCTTCATCATATTTTATCTGAACCTGCAGGGGGAATTTTTTTTTTTTGCTTTGTTTCCATTTCAATATAGAATATAGTGTGCCAGAAGATGGGAAATGATTTGTTATTAAGCTAGGAAAAATTCACAAAAATAATCACACAAGACATTAGTATCAGAAATTACATCTAACAAGAAACATGGATTTTATGATTCAAACATGATTCTAACATCTGAGCTCTTTAGCTCACTTTGTGTATTTTTGTAGGTATCTACTTTCTTTATATAATGTGTTTTTCACTGGGGTTATCAATACTAGGCTGTCTAAAAATTTCTCTTCATAGCCAAAGCCTCTCCTTGGACAAAAGAAAAATAAGTGATCAGCTTCTTTCCTATTATATATAGAGGGAAATTGCAAAGAAACCGCAAAATAACTAGCTCTGCAAAGACACAACAAAGTCAAGAAGAGCCATATACCCATCCTTTATCATATAGCACAAAAGGGTAAATTTTCCTCAGCTCTTGGCTTGAAAGAAAGGTAATGAGCATGCCAATTATTTCCTCAGGTTATACAGACCAATATGAAGATGTATTGCTGTTTTCAGACATGATAAAGATGAGCTGAACTGCCCAGAACTTTCATGCTCAAGCTGCCTTCTTAAGTCCACTTTCTTTGCTGCCAGGAGAATCCAATTTGAGTGAAGAAATGCTGTATAATCACAGGTGAGAAATTTCAGTCCATTTCCCAGAGAATAGATATCAAGTTTTGATACCAGTTTAGAGATTGTACAGTAAACAACTTACATATCAATTGTATAGCATATTAAGTAAATTTGCGATGATAAGAAGCCTTTCAATTGCATGGTAGTCATATATTTGCACTCTGAAGGAGCACTTGAGGTTATTTCAGATTAGAGCAAATGGGCTACATTGCAAGACATTATTAAGAAATTAATTTTTCAGATTTATATAAAGCTGTTTAGTTCATGCCAACTCACCTATAAACTAGCTCTCTGTGTATGGATATGACTATTAATATTGTTTTTCTAGGCCAGTTTTCATATTCAGATATACAGCAATTTAAAAATGTTTCCAATAAATGCTTATTTACATATTGAGAATGCTATTTAATTTGGAAACAGCTTTGTGGGGGATTTTTTAATGTTATTTAATTGACTGGACTTTTCTATGAATTTTAAAATTAGATTTAGCAAACAGTGACTCAGAGGTTCAAGGTTCCAGTCTTGTAGTGCTTCTGAAATCAACAATTCAAACTTTTGGTTGCTTGTAATACTGTAGTAGACCATTTCATGAATTCTAATCATTAAGCTGAAGGCCCAGTAGCCACCAGTGGTAAATTTTAAATGGACTTTCACAATGTAGATTAGTTCACCCAATGTAAACGCCAGACCGTAACATTTTGTCCGAAAGCAACTGTAATCCTCAATACAAAGTTCTGGGATTTGGTGCCAAGAAACGTCAAAATAACCATTTTTTCAGAATCAATGAGAGTTGGAAATTGGGCACTGATAAACTGACTTGAGAAAGACAAACTGCTGCATTGATTTGAACGTGATCTGTGTAGTGAGGCTTCTTCTACTCTAAGTAAACTTTCAAAAAAGACACACTGATGGGAGGATACCTAGGATGCTTAAGAGCCAGTGAGTGAGTAGAAGCCAAGTAGTTTGTTCCCAGTAAACCCAAGGATTACATTTGTGATTTATTTGGGTTTCAATAAACTATAAAATTGCGATGGCTTCCTTATATCTTGGGGGGGGGAGGAAATCTACAGATAAACCAGTGGCAGAAACAGCTGAAGCAAGAAAGGTAAAACAGTTCTTTCTCCAACCCTTAGATCTTTTGATGATTTTCTGGCAATATCAATTTCTCATGCCCACTCTGATGGAGATTTTTCCATTGCATCAATAGCAAGAATAAAAGGTCTAGACTCTTGAATTATGGATCCAAAATAGTGGCCACGGTGTATTTGGCATCCTGATGAGATCCCAGATGGATTTGCATGTAAGCCCTTGAATCAGTGGATTTTATTACTCAAAATAAAATGAATTAACTCCTCTGTATAGTTACTTTAAAACATGCAGGTAGCTGAAAAGATTGAGACTATGAGAAGAGTATTTGTCTTTTGCCAGTCATCCATACAAAATATAGAAGTAACAGGTTCACCTCAAATGCTTATCTGAAGTGTATCCAAAGATCACAGCTAGAATCTGGACCGGAAATCTTGATTGGATATGCTTTTCACTAAATTTCTGGTATGGGTCGTGCCTGTTTTTGGCTAGGCTGGAAACTTGAATTATTTTTTCTTCTTGATGTCAATTTTAGTCCATTTGTTGCTTTCTCTTATATCTTTTCCTTTCTGTGTAGGTTTCTCTTTCTAGTGACTTCCTTGTCTCCTTTTACTTGTTTTCACCATGTCTCTTCTTCCCTCTTCCCTTTCAGATTATGTGACTCTTCTCCCATCATCATTTTGCTTCAGTCTCTAGCTGTTCTGCTCTTGCTCATTGTTCCTTCTGTTCACTTTTTCATTGGCAGGCAGCTTAGAGGACAGCACTGCAGGTATTTCCCCCCATGATGTTTCATCCAGAATGTCACCATAAAAAATGTTTTCTATTATTTTTCACCAGTAGGAGAAGATCACCACCAAATACTGGTACTGCATCCAGTCTATTTTCAACAGACTGCAGACTTAGTGGAGTGGGAGACAGTTCTGATTTTAATCAACATTGTTCACTCACTCTAGTCCTGGCTGTACTGACAATGAACAAAGTATTAGAACAGGCTCAACAACAGACTTTCTGCTCAGCATATTCATATCTTTGGATCAGGAACCATTCTTGTGTTTCAGAGATATCCTCGGATCACAGTTTTATCTGTGTAGTTTGGATGCCAAAAATAGAGCTGGTTGAATTAGTCACTATAAATATTTTATCCAGTGAATGTTGCCTTCTGTTCGTTCACAAAAGGCTCATAAACAGCTCATATTTGTATGACTTTAATCATTATTCACAAATCTTCAACCAGTAGACCATGTGAACAAATTTAGTCTATGGTTTGTCTGTGAACCTGTCACACTATGAGTATTCTTTATTTATTGTTAGCTAGTCACGTCAGTCACTTAAGTCAAATCATATTATTTCTGTTCCTTGGTAGAATGACTTAAGTTGATAAACAGGCAGAATCCCCTTTTCTGTTCACATATGATCCAAAAACATTTGTAATTGTTCAGCAAATTTATTGTGCAAATAATAAAATGGAGGTTTTCAATATGGCCATGAAAGTACTTCCTTAGTAAACAGGCTCATGAACATTTATTCACAACTCTTATGTTTACAGGAACATTCTTTCCAGTAAAAAGCTTACATACTTGAACAAGAATGTAAAAAGACTTCTAAATCAATTAAAATCATCTTCTTTTAATCATATGAATATTTTTTCCTGTATTCACCCTATTCCACAAAAACATGACACAAGCCTTTTCCGACAATACCATGTTCCCCGTTGTGGGGATACCCACAGACTGCTGGCATTAGGCAGCATCTCATGAAGATCATGCGGGTCAACTCATGCAGATAACTTTTCACACAGAAAAAATAAAGATGTGGCTGCAAGCACAATTATAAATGAACTCAACTTTTATATCCAAAATGGCACTCCTTTTAGGATGAAATTTATAGTACCTAGGACTCCTGGTTTATTTTTATATATAAATCTATTATTATAGAATCATAGAATATTAGGGTTGGAAGAGACCTCAGGAGGTCATCTAGTCCAATCCCCTGCTCAAAGCAGGACCAACACCAACTAAATCATCCCATCCAGGGCTTTGTCATGCTGGGCCTTAAAAACCACCACCTCCCTAGGTAACCCATTCCAGTGCTTCCCCACCCTCCTAGTGAAATAGTGTTTCCTAATTTCCAACATAGACCTCCTCCACTGCAACTTGAGACCACTGCTTCTTGTTCTGTCATCTGCCACCACTGAGAACAGCCTAGCTCCATCCTCTTTGGAACCCCCCTTCAGGTAGTTGAAGGCTCAAATCACCCCTCACTCTTCTCTCCTGCAGACTAAATAACCCCAGTTCACCTCAGCTTCTCCTCGTAAGTCACGTGCCCCAGCCCCCTAATCATTTTCGTTGCCCTCCGCTGGACTCTCTCTAATTTGTCCACATCCCTTCTGTAGTGCGGAGACCAAAACTGAACACAATACTCCAGGTGTGGCCTCACCAGTGCCAAATAGAGGGGAATAATCACTTCCCTCGATCTGCTGGCAATGCTCCTACTAATACAGCCTAATATGCTGTTGGCCTTCTTGGCAACAAGGGCACACTGTTGACTCATATCCAGCTTCTTGTCCACTGTAATCCCCAGGTCCTTTTCTGCAGAACTGCTGCTTAGCCAGTCAGTCCCCAGCCTGTAGTAGTGCATGAGATTCTTCCTTCCTAAGTGCAGGACTCTGCACTTGTACTTGTTGAACCTCATCAGATTTCTTTTGGCCCAATCCTCCAATTTGTCTAGGTCACTCTATTGTACACACCAATCATCTATTCTAACTTGTTTATGCTCTTCCTCTCTCTAGTGGACAACTATTTTTATTTTATTAACAAGAAGTGTTGGGTAATAAGATTGACTCAGCTTTGTTGCTTTGTGCCATCGCCTACATTAACCCTACACTTGGAATGCCCTCCCCAAATTGCTCCTACTTGCTCTTGCTTCAAACCTTTCAAGAACTACTTCTTCCTCGACACTTACAAATAGGATAGCTTGAGGATCAGCCAGATATAATGGAGGTGTTTTTATTCATTATTTTAAAGGCAGCGTATTTAAAATGTGTAGAGACAAATCTTCAGCTAACGTAAATCACCACAGCTCCATGGAGTGAAGAGAGCTGTGCCAATTGATACCAGCTGAGGATCTGATCCTTATATTAAATGATATTTTATAATTTACTTTACAATTCTCCACCACTTTCAAAAGGAACGTTTTATCTTTTCATTTAAAAATAGATAGGATAAAAATACAACTGTGTATGTAATTATTGTCTGTGTAAATGTATATTCATTTTTCAGCTGCTACATTCTTTCGTTCATTGATATTTTGTGGTAATGAATTCCAAAAGGTAATTACACAATACGTTAAATGTATTTCCATTTATCAGTTTTGCCTTTCAGTTTCATTGAAAGTGCTTTACATGCCGAAATAAATACATCAGATCATGTAATGTATTTATGGACATGTAGGAGAGTTTTGCTTCTCTTAAAAGAAAATCTAGGATTCGAGCAGCAAGAACATCCCATACAATTTCAGTTAAAAAGTGCACACACACACACCCCTCATTTGACATTATGAAATGAAGAAACTCTTCATACATCATTGTCACTGGCACCTGTAAATGTACACTCACACAATCAATTGTTTAGTAAACAGCATGAAACAAACTATAACCCTTCAGCTGCCCTATGGACATGCAATATACCGTAAAAAATCTGCAGTCATCTAGGACTTCAGAGTTTTCACTGCAATGCACCTACCTCATAGCTATTTAGAACCTTGTGATAATATTGAGGATTGAACTTAGAGCCTCCTACTACAAAACACAGACTCCGACCACTTGTGAGATTGGCTTGAAACCTTCCTACCTAAGAAACTGCCTCTCTTCCCTGTCATGCTACCCTGGTTGTAATCAGCAGCTATAGTCTCTCCCAGCTAAATTATCCTCTATCTAACAGAGGAGGGGTTGGTGGTAGAGCATTCTTTGCAAGGGGGCTCTAGAACAAGCTCTCCCATTGGCCACATAGGTCAGTTGTCCTTCTGGGAACACTGCCAGGCATATTTATTTGCATGGGCTTCTGTGGAGGGTTGGCAGGGTTTCACGGGGGGAGGAGGGGATGTAGACCCGGACAGAAAATACATTTTTTGTGTTTTGTTGGGGTGAGAGTCTATCTACATTCCTTTATTCTGTGCAGTTAGCAGTATAATGATAATTTAAGTTACCCCAACAAGAAAATAACATTAATTTTAAAAATGGATATTTTTAAATCTTTTAGGAGTAAAGATTTTAAAACACTAAGTAATAAAGAATCACATAATAGATAAAAGCACCAAGTTATATTGACTCATTTCAGTTCTTAGATAATGAGAATGAAGGATAGGATGACATTTTATATTTTTATCAGTAATTTTGTTTGGGTTCAAAAGACAGTGCCTTGTAGCATCCTTGTTAGGTTCAGAGAAATTAATACACCGCTACCTCGATATAACGCCACCCGATATAACACGAATTTGGATATAACGCGGTAAAGCAGTGCTCTGGGCGGGGGGCAGGGCTGTGCACTCCGGTGGATCAAAGCAAGTTCAATATAACGCGGTTTCACCTATAACGCGGTAAGATATTTTGGCTCCCGAGGACAGCGTTATATCGAGGTAGAGATGTAAAAGGTGACCAGATAACAAAAATATGCAATTTTTTAGTTTTTTCCCCTCAAGATTTGCAGGTTTCTCTTGACAAGAATGCCCAATATTTTCTTGATTCATCAGTACAAATGATGGGTATACATTGATTTTGCCACCTTGCAGCTATAATAATAAAAAGTAATACAACAACAATAATGTAAGGCCATTAACAGAGTGGATAATACACATTGCATCCACTGTACCTTAAAAAGGACTTAATTAAGGTTAGTGATTTTCACTCATAATACCATTAAGGTTACCATAGCAGTACATTTTTGTAAATTAGAATTCGTTTTGGCTAATGGCTACTATATGTTAATCCTAATTCAGTACAGAACAGTTTATAATTGAGTGCATTTTGTACAGACATCACAAAATAACCCACAATTACCCAATTTTTCAGAAAGCATTTACAGGACACATTTATAGAATATGGTCAGTTAAATAAGCTTCTGTCAGGAGAAAAAGCGGATTAGTATTATACTTTCCATAAAGTCTTCCTGAGTGAGGTGAAAAAATATTTTTAATGTGTATTTTTAAGATAGCGCTTCAATTGCTCAATAAACACATTTAAAAATAGCTACAATATTGGGTCTCCTCCTCAGAGCCTTGATTTCCCATAAACAGCATGTGCTACTGTTACTACTGAATTTGTGCAGAATCATCGTATGACAAAATCTGGGGAACAGATTTGCCCAAACTGGCCTAAATTCACCTAGTAGTACATTACTGTGGCGTCTGCCTATGCCAAGCATACTTTTGACCTTCGATCCCTCCTTCTATAAAGCTTTTATACATGCTCTGCCTCTCCACCTATCCAAAACATCCATCCTAATCCATCACATTTCACTGTTGGGCTAGCAACTAGTCTTCTGGCCTTCCTGATTAACTGGATTCTTTGCTGCTTGGCTGTCTGCTCTGGGATTTGGGGGAAAGGAGAGGAGAGCCACAGAGCCACTCTCCCCAAGAATTTTGCCCTTTTAAAGAAGGGTTTCTTCAGGTATGTTAGCAACAAGAAGAAAGTCAATGAAAGTGTGGGACCCTTACTGAATGAGGGAGGCAACCTAGTGACTGAGGATGTGGAAAAAGCTAATGTACTCAATGATTTTTTTGCCTCTGTCTTCACAAACAAGGTCAGCTCCCAGACGGCTGCACTGGGCAGCACAATATGGGGAGAAGGTGACCAGCCCTCTGTGGAGAAAGAAGTGGTTCGGGACTATTTAGAAAAACTGGACGTGCACAAGTCCATGGGGCCGGATGCGCTGCATCCGAGGGTGCTAAAGGAGTTGGCGGAGGAGATTGCAGAGCCATTAGCCATTATTTTTGAAAACTCATGGCGATTGGGGGAGGTCCCGGATGACTGGAAAAAGGCTATTGTAGTGCCCATCTTTAAAAAAGGGAAGAAGGAGGATCCGGGGAACTACAGGCCAGTCAGCCTCACCTCAGTCCCTGGAAAAATCATGGAGCAGGTCCTCAAGGAATCAATTATGAAACACTTAGAGGAGAGGAAAGTGATCAGGAACAGTCAGCATGGATTCACCAAGGGGAAGTCGTGCCTGACTAACCTATTTGCCTTCTATGATGAGATAACTGGCTCTGTGGATGCGGGAAAAGCAGTGGATGTGTTATTCCTTGACTTTAGCAAAGCTTTTGATACGGTCTCCCACAGTATTCTTGCTGCCAAGTTAAAGAAGTATGGGCTGGATGAATGGACTGTAAGGTGGATAGAAAGCTGGCTAGATCGTCGGGCTCAACGGGTAGTGATCAATGGCTCCATGTCTAGTTGGCAGCCGGTTTCAAGCAGAGTTCCCCAAGGGTCGGTCCTGGGGCCGGTTTTGTTTAATATTTTTATTAATGATCTGGAGGATGGAGTGGACTGCACTCTCAGCAAGTTTGCCGATGACACTAAACTAGGAGGCGTGGTAGATACACTAGAGGGTAGGGATCGGATACAGAGGGACCTAGACAAATTAGAGGATTGGGCCAAAAGAAACCTGATGAGGTTCAAAAAGGACAAGTGCAGAGTCCTGCACTTAGGACGGAAGAATCCCATGCACAGCTACAGACTAGGGACCGAATGGCTAGGTAGCAGTTCTGCAGAAAAGGACCTAGGGGTCACAGTGGACGAGAAGCTGGATATGAGTCAACAGTGTGCTCTTGTTGCCAAGAAGGCTAACAGCATTTTGGGCTGTATAAGTAGGGGCATTGCCAGCAGATCGAGGGACGTGATCGTTCCCCTTTATTCGACATTGGTGAGGCCTCATCTGGAGTGCTGTGTCCAGTTTTGGGCCCCACACTACAAGAAGGATGTGGAAAAATTGGAAAGAGTCCAGCGGAGGGCAACAAAAATGATTAGGGGTCTGGAGTGCATGACTTATGAGGAGAGGCTGAGGGAACTGGGATTGTTTAGTCTCCAGAAAAGAAGAATGAGGGGGGATTTGATAGCAGCCTACAACTACCTGAAAGGGGGTTCCAAAGAGGATGGAACTCGGCTGTTCTCAATGGTGGCAGATGACAGAACAAGGAGCAATGGTCTCAAGTTGCAGTGGGGGAGGTCTAGGTTGGATATTAGGAAACACTATTTCACTAGGAGGGTGGTGAAGCACTGGAACACGTTACCTAGGGAGGTGGTGGAGTCTCCTTCCTTGGAGGTTTTTAAGGCCTGGCTTGACAAAGCCCTGGCTGGGATGATTTAGTTGGGAATTGGTCCTGCTTTGAGCAGGGGGTTGGACTAGATGACCTCCTGAGGTCCCTTCCAACCCTGATCTTCTATGAAAGTTTTACATTTCCCTAATCCATTGTTTTCATAATTTCTGTATAAACACCAATGCCTACTTTACTCTGTAGTCCTGAAATTTACTGACTATGGTGAGCAATCACTTCACCTTCAACAAAGAGTATCTGTAGCATCAGATAAAAGCTTCTTCTCACCATCTCTTGTTAAGGCCATTCTCTGGAACAGAGTGAAGGTCAAGTCACATAAAACAACACCAGCTGAGCACTTACCCTGCTTCCTTGGTGTTCACAAGTAATGGTGTGAAGAATAACAGAAATGAGTGCCAAAGCAGAAAGGGAGCGCTCCCGAGAATAGAATTTAAGGCTGCACAGACTGGCCTGAGTTAACCCAGCAAGCTTTCACAAATTCACACACACAAACACATAAATCCAAAGTATGAAATTATCCCATTGAATAAACCAATACTATGCAACCAGTGCTAAGTGCAGTTCAAACAAATACAATACTTTGTATGTCAGAATGAATGACAAATAGTACATGGTGGCACATAATAGACTGTGTTCATTAGTATTATATTTTTAAGAGAGCTCAAAACCAGTAGGCCTCTGAATTTCTTAGTAAAAATCTAAATGAAATCATAAAAAGGTTCTTAGAATATTTTATTTGACAAATAAATGTTTTATCTCATCAAATATAATGAATTGACACAAATTGAATTTTTTTAAAGTTTGAGTTCAGTTTAGAAGATCGAACCCATCCATTTAGACATGTAGGACAAGCCAAGTGTTCAACATTCATTCAAGATTTATGTCACTTTTCCTTAACTGGACAATATTCAGCACAGAACAGTATGTCAGCAGCCTCTGCACTGTCCAGCTGTACTTTCTTTAGAATCTACTGCATGACTGTTTGCACCAATGTCTTCCAGCCCTCCTCTGTTAGCCTGACTCCCTCAGCACCCTGTCCTTCCTCCATCCTCTCCTTATTTCCCCTTCCCTTCTTAAACCCTCTCAGTTTCCTCCTTCCTTCTCACCTACATCCTTTCCTCAATTAACTCGTACTCTCCTGACAAGCCTCCTCATCCATCTCATCCCCCATAAAACACAGTTTTTTGAAAAGGGAACTAACAAAATGCAAGGCAATCTTCACCCGGACCACTGTCTCTCCCTATGCCTGTACAGCACCTAACACATTTTAGGGGATACTGCATTAATAATAGTTCCTGATAAAGCAAACCGAGCTGAGAAAACAATATAAAAAATCTGCAAAACATTAAATCGAAATTAGGCAGAGGTTTCGAACAGTCAGAGGAGTGAAGTTCTGGAACAGCCTTCCAAGAGGAGCAGCGGGGCAAAAAACATAACTGGCTTCAAGATTGAGCTTGATAAGTTGATGGAGGGGATAGTAGGATGGGACTGCCTACAGTGGCATGTGGCCCACTGGCGACTGCCAGTAGCAAAAATCCCCAACGGCTGGAGATGGGACTCTATATGGGGAGGGCTCTGAGTTGTTATAGAGAATTCTTTCCCAAGTATCTGCCTGGTGGGTCTTGCCTACATGCTCAGGGTCTAACTGATTGCCATATTTGGGGTCAGGAAGGAATTTTCCCCCAGGACAGATTGGCAGAGACTCTGGGTTTTTTTCACCTTCTGCAGCATGGGGCATGGGTCACTTTCTGGTTTAAAATAGTGTAAATGTGAATTCTCTGTAACTTGAAATCTTTAAACCATGATTTGAGGACTTCAGTAACTCAGTCAGAGTGGGTGAGAGAGGTTCTGTGGCCTGTAATGTGCAGGAGGTCAGACTAGATGATCACGATGGTCCCTTCTGACCTAAAAGTCTATAACTCAGAGAAAAGCAATTCTGTAATACCAGATCCACAACACAGTGAAGATCTGAAGTAGGGCCCCATGCCTGCAGACTCTAATGCACATATTTAACTTCAAGCGAGTAGTTTCACTGAAATCAATAGAACTACTCGTACTTTAAGTTAAGCATGTGTAAGTATTTGCAAGATTGATGCCTAAAGCTATTTTCAGACCATTTCTAAAGTTAAAGAATCTGATGAGAAAATACCCATATATTTTAAGGAGTTTTCATATGACCTTCTCCCGAGAATATTTATGTGCAGAAAACACATGCACAAACCCTTTTATAGCGCTGACTAGCCAGTACATTAAATAAGTAACATGTACAGAATTTCTTGGGATAGAGTCTGACCAGCCATGTATGGCTGTGCTTCTCAACCAGGGGTACATGTACCATCGGTAGGGTTACCATATTTTGAGTGTCCAAAAAAAGAGGACACTCCACGGGGCCCCGGCCCCGCCCCCAGCCCCGCCCACGCCCCCGCCCCAACTCCGCCCCCTCCCCGGCTTCCCGCGAACATTTGATTCGCGGGAAGCCTGAAGCAGGAAGCAGGCAAGCTGGGGGGGTCGGGGGAGGAGGCGCGGCCCAGTCTGGTCCCCTCCGGCGGCCGGCCCCGGCCCCAGCGTCTCCAGCCTGGCTCGGCTCGGGCCCTGGGGTGCCGGCCCTGGGCCAGCCCCCGGCCAAGCACCCCCGGGCCAGCA